>NC_092341.1:326507777-326836388 GCF_046630445.1 Rutidosis leptorrhynchoides
AATAGATATTCATCAGGAAAGTTGTCTTGTATGGCCGATTCATTTAGAACTTCTAATTCGGGATTTTCAAGACGAGAAAGATGATCAGCGGCGAGATTTTCTGCTCCTTTTTTATCTCGGATTTCAATATCGAACTCTTGTAAGAGTAAGATCCAACGGATTAATCTTGGTTTAGCATCTTATTTCAAAAATAGGTATCTAAGAGCAGAATGGTCGGTATAGACCACCGTTTTTGCTAGAACGAGATATGAACGAAATTTGTCAAAAGCAAAGACAATAGCAAGGAGTTCTTTTTCAGTAGTTGTATAATTTGTTTGTGCTCCTTGTAACGTCTTACTAGCATAATATATAGGTTGAAATCGTTTTTCAATCCTTTGTCCTAAAACGGCTCCCATTGCAAAATCACTTGCATCGCACATTAATTCAAACGGTAGATTCCAATTTGATGTTATCATGATTGGCGCATTAGTGAGTTTCTCTTTAAGAATATTAAAAGATTTGATACATTCATCTGAAAAGATGAATGGAGCATCCTTTTCTAGGAGTTTATTCATAGGAGTGGCAATTTTAGAAAAATCTTTTATGAAACGTCGGTAAAAACCGGCATGCCCTAGAAAACTCCTAACTCCTCTAACATTGGTGGGATGTGGAAGTTTAGCAATTACATCTACTTTAGCTCTATCCACTTCAATTCCTTCTTTTGAAATTTTATGTCCAAGAACGATGCCTTCTTTAACCATGAAATAGCATTTCTCCCAATTAAGAACTAGATTTGATTGTTCGCATCTAATAAGCATTCATTCCAGATTAACTAGACATGATTCAAATGTATCACCGAAGACTGAAAAGTCATCCATGAAAACTTCCATGCATTCTTCTATCATGTCGTGAAAAATCGCCATCATGCACCTTTGAAAGGTTGCAGGGGCGTTGCAAAGTCCAAATGGCATGCGTTTGTAAGCAAAAGTACCATAAGGGCACGTGAATGTGGTTTTCTCTTGATCTTCGGGTGCTACTGGAATTTGAAAATATTCGAAAAATCCATCTAGAAAACAATAGTAACTATTTCCGGCTAATCTTTCCAACATTTGATCAATGAAAGGTAAGGGAAAGTGATCTTTTCTGGTGGCGTCATTTAATTTTCTATAATCAATACACACGCGCCATCCTGTTACAGTCCTAGTAGGAATAAGCTCATTTTTCTCATTTGTAATGACAGTCATGCCACCCTTCTTAGGCACGCATTGAACTGGGCTTACCCATGGACTATCAAAAATTGGATATATTAAACCTGCATCTAGTAGTTTAATAATTTCTATTTTAACTACATCTTGCATATTAGGATTTAGTCTTCGTTGACGTTGCACATACATTTTATGACCTTCTTCCATAAGGATTTTATGTGTGCAATACGAAGGACTTATTCCTTTAATATCATGAATCTTCCATGCAATAGCTGGTTTATGAGCTTTCAACACAGAAATGAGTTGTGATTTCTCATTTTCAGTAAGAGAAGACGATATTATTACAGGTAATTCAGATTCACCATGTAAATAAGCGTATTCCAAATGGTTTGGAAGTGGCTTTAACTCTAATTTCGGAGGTTCTTCTATCGATGATTTATATCGATATCTGTCTTCTTCTTTTAGCATTTGAATTTCTTCTGTTGTTGGTTCATATCCATTAGCTATAAGTGTAGCTAACATTTCAGCTTCATCAATTTGTTCAGTTCCTTCTCCTAAAGAACATTCTCCTGTTCCTTGTAATTCTGGAAATTCTTCTAATAATTCTGCATGTGCATCTATAGTTTGAATATAATAGCATGTATCATCTGCAGATTGTGGTTGTTGCATTGCTCTATCAACTGAAAAGGTAACACTGTCGTCCTCTATACTTAAGGTCAGTTTCTTACCAAACACGTCTATCATTGCTTTAGCCGTGTTTAAGAATCTACTGGAAATACTAAAGTACCAACTTTAACTAGCATGTTCTCCATTATCCCTCTAGGATATTTTATTGATCGATCGGCTAGTTGTATACTTATTCTGGTTGGTTTCAATTCTCCAAGGTCTAGTTTAGCGTATATTGAATACGGCATTAGATTTATACTAGCACCTAAGTCTGCCAATGCTTCTATTGAACTAAGACTACCCAGAAAACATGGAATTGTGAAACTTCCTGGATCAGATAATTTTTCTGGTATCTTATTTAACAGCACTGCTGAACAATTAGCATTCATAGTAACAGCCGAGAGTTCTTCCATTTTCTTTCTATTTGAGATTAGATCTTTCAAGAATTTAGCATATCTAGGCATTCCTGAAATCACATCAATGAAAGGAAGATTTACATTTATCTGTTTAAACATATCCAAGAATTTGGATTGCTCGGCTTCAAGTTTCTCTTTCTTCATTTTACTCGGGGTAAGGAAGTGGTGGTTGGTATGGTTTAACATAAGGTTTAGCCTTAACTGTGTTATCTTCATTAACCTTTTCAACTACCGGTTCTTTTTCCTTATCTTGATCAGGTTGTGGTTCTTGTGGAGTAGGAATAGCTTCATCAGAAGTTACAGGTATTTCAGGTGGTTTAAGTGTTGTACCACTTCTTGTGGTAATAGCTTTAGCTGTTTCATTCCGGGGGTTAGCATTTGTATCACTAGGTAGACTTCCCGGTTTTCTTTCACCTATTAACCTTGCTAGGTTACTTACTTCTTGTTCCAAGTTTTGAATAGAAGCTTGTTGATTTCTAAATGCTTGAGCATTTTGTTCATTAGTTTGTTTTTGAGATGTGAAAAACTGCGTTTGAGTTTCAACTAGCTTCGTCATCATATCTTCTAAATTCGGCTTTTTATCATCGGGTTGTGGTGGTTTGTTTTGAAAATTAGGTCTTTGCTGGTTGTAATTATTGTTGGACACTTGTTGATTGCTAGGACCTTGTTGGTTATTGTATGGAATATTTCGATTATAATTCTGGTTTTGATTGTAGATCGGTCTTGGCGGTTGATAATTATTCTGATAATTATTTCCAGGCCTTTGGTTTATGTATGAAATATTCTCTCTTTGTTCCATTGTTAATTCAATACTGAGACAATATTTTGTCAAATGTGGTCCTCCACACTGCTCACAACTGATTCGTATTGAGTGAATATCCTTAGTCATCTTTTCCATTCGTCTCTCGACAGCATCTATCTTTGCGGAAATGGAATCTAAGTCATGGCTAGAATCGGCTCTAGCTGCTTTAGATGATCTAACGATATCTTTTTCTTGGTGCCACTCATGTGAGTGGGAAGCAGTGTTATCAATAATTTTATAAGCATCAGTTTCGGTTTTCTTCATAATGGAACCACCAGCTGCTATATCGATGTCTTTTCTTGTAGTGATGTCGCATCCTTGGTAGAATATTTGTACTATTTGACAGGTGTCTAAACCATGTTGCGGACATCCTCTTAATAACTTTTCAAATCTTGTCCACGCCTCATATAGAGTTTCATTCGGTTTCTGTGTGAACGTAACAATTTCTCCTTGAAGTCTTATGGCTTTAGATGCCGGAAAGAATTGTTTAAGAAATTTTTCAACTAAAACGTCCCATGTATCAATCGCCCCTTCAGGTAACGATTCCAACCAATCTTTGTCTTCTCCCTTTAAAGTCCAGGGAAATAACATGAGATATATCTGTTCATCCTCCACTTCTCTTATTTTAAATAGTGTGCAGATCCTATTAAAGGTACGAAGATGTTCATTTGGATCTTCCTTCGGCGCATCACTAAATTGGCATTGATTAGTCACCATGTGTAGAATTTGTCCTTTGATTTCATAATCTGGCGCATTAATGTCTGGATGAGTAATTGCGTGACCTTGGCCAGTGCGTTTAGCTCTCATTTGGTCTTCCATACTTAAAGGTTCCAGATTTTCCATAATTGAATTTGTTGAATCGGAATCACTAGAGGATTCTGATTTAATGGTTCGTTCCTCAACAATCTCTGTTTGAATGATTGGTGGTTCCGGAGGAAAGTTTAGTGGTTCAGGATCTATGAATCGTACCTGAATATTCTCCGGATTCTCAATTGTGAGGTCGGGTTCAAAAAATGGATTATCGAAAATTTGAACTGGAGTACTTGGTCGACTGGATGACGATTCTAAAGAAAAATCAACGGCGGTAATATTTGCTAAATGTCTTGATCTAGTTACAGGTGGTGAACGTACAAAAGGTGGTGAACGTCTTGCTCGGTGCATTCACTGAATATCCTATTAGTTTTTTAAAAAGGAAAGAAAAATTATATAAGTTATCCAATTAACAGACTTTTCTGATTTTGCCCACGTTTCTAATAGCCAAAAGATGCAGCAGAGGGGCAGGATTCGTTTGGTCTCAATATAATTGAGGACTTTTTGGCTCCAATAACCCGGTCCACGTACAAATCCAACTATTACTACGAACCAGAAAATTTTGATGTCTATCAATTTAACCACTTAAAATAAATTTTCGTAATTTTAAAAAATTTAGATAAGAAGTAGAATAAAAATCTATGTCCTAAAACTAGAATAGCGAGAAATAAGAAAGAAAAAGAGTGTGTCGGAAAAGGTCGAAAAATAAAAATAAGAAAGAAAAAGAGTAACTTATAGAACTTAAAAACACTCGAATAACCCAACCTTATTACTATCACTAACTTAAAATTATTATCGCAAATTGAGATTACTAATTGGAATGATAATTGATACATAGGTAAAAGGCGTCTAAAAATATTAAAGCTTACAAGTAAAACTATATCCCAAATGGAAATATCTTAAAAAGAGTTACTAAAACTTAAAAAGGCGTCGCAAAATTCTAAAGCACATAAATCTTAGTCTAAAGAAAAAACACTTAAGGAATTTTACGGCAAAGCCTAAAAATCTAGAAGTAAAAAATAACTATGGCAAAAACTAAGTTTAAAACTAAAAACTAGCGAAAAATACAAATATTACGCTAAAACAATTAAAAAGGGAGAAAATATAAAAATATACAAAAAGTTGTAAAAATTACAATTTTTATAAAAATATTATTTTTATATTATTTATTTTATTAAACTATTAATTTTATATTTTAATTAAACTAATTTAACTAAATATATAAATTAAATAAAAAGAAACTTAAAACTAATTATAATAATAAGTAATTTAGGGTTAATAATAATAATAATTAATAATTACTCCGTAATTAATGCTGATTAGGGTTCCTGTCATGCGTGTCAGGGCTGCTCCGCGAGTTGCGGTGCCCGAAGCTGCAAACTCCGCGAGTCGTGGGGTTCTTAAATTCAACTCTGGTACAGTTTTTAATTCGACGCGTTTTTTATTTTATTTTATGTTTTAATAAAAACAAAATATTTAAATAAAACTTATATTTTTATAAAATAAAAATAAAGAAACTTTACAAAACTTAAATATTTAACAAATTCTTAAAAATATTTATATTTTTGTTTTCTTTTTATGTTTTCGAATAACTAAAAACGTATTTTTACAAAAGTGATTTTTAATAAAAGTAAACTAAAAATAAAAATCTTTTTTTTTTATTTTTTTATTTAGCGTTGCGCTTCCGACTTTTAAGTTTGATTGTCCCCGGCAGCGGCGCCAAAAATATACTTGATGTTATGCGAGGTGTATATAAAATAGCTTTATATTTTACAAGGAAACACTATTAAATACGATACAATTTTACACAAGATATTTATTTATTTATAGAATGGATATACTTAAACCTTGCTACAACACTTTTAGGCAGTGTACCTAATCGTACAATAGTGTAGTTTTTAGTAAGTCCGGTTCGTTCCACAAGGAAAATCTTTAAACAAAGCTTAATGCTATATTAGTTTACTTTTAAAAAAATACAAATATATATATAAGTAATATTATTATTATAAAGGGGGGTTTTTTTTACCGTTTAATGACCGGTTTGTCGATTTTAAAACTTTAGTCGTAGTTAAAACCAAATGTAAAATAATAAATAAATACAAGACTTAATTTAAAGCGTAAAGTAAATAACGATAATGAAATTGCGATAAATAAAAGTGCGATAAAATAAACTTGCGATAATTAAAAAGTACGATAATTAAAAGTGCAATTAAATACAATAACAATAAAAATGCGATAATTAGAAGTGAAATTAAATATAAAATAAAGGAAATTAAATATGAAATAAAAGAATTATGCTTATTTAAACTTCCGTAATCATGATGTTTGACGTGTTGATTTTAGTTTTATGCCCATGGGTTAATTGTCCTTTGTCCTGGATTATTTAATATGTCCGTCTGGTTTTTGTCCATAACAGTCCATCAGTCATAAATATAAAGTGCGAGTGTCCTCGTCAAATTATTCTTATACCCGAAGTCAAATATTCCAACTAATTGGGGACTTAAACTGTAACAAGATTTTAATACTTTGTTTAATAATTACACCAGGATGTCGACTGAGTGTAACCCAAGGTTTTAATACTTTGTTATCAATTATGCCAAGTGTCCTTGTACATAACTTCACCCCTGTTTTAATAATTCTAGTGACTATTAATCCATTCCCGTGTCCGGTTAAATGAACGATTATTCGTACATATAAATACCCCGCCCATCGTGTCCGATTGAGTGTATATGGTTATTTATAGGGACGTTCAATTGTAAATCTTTATATTAAAATTAACAAACTATCATTTAGTTAAACAAATATAAAGCCCATTAATAGCCCATAGTCTAATTTCCACAAATGTAGTTCTTTTGTCCAAACCCCAATTATGGTACAAAGCCCAATTACCCAATTTTAGTAATTAGCCCAACATCATGATTACTTCGTTTTAAATAAGCATAATAATAACTTAGCTACGAGATATTAAATTAAAAAGGTTGAACATAACTTACAATGATTAAAAATAGCGTAGCGTTACACGGACAGAATTTCGACTTACACCCTTACAACATTCGCTAACATACCCTTATTATTAGGATTAAAATTAAAATTAAAATTAAAATATAAATTATAAATATAAATATTACGTATATAGATAGAGAGATTGATATATATTGATATATTTTTTACGATCAGAATGCGCGAGCTTTATAGGCAGTTTCAACATTTGGGGCTCCGCGACTCGCGGCCCTTTTCTTCTTCAAACTCCGCAAGTCGCGAAGATCGTATTTCCAGCCCACACATCTTTGTAATTTAATCTGCCGACGGAATTTAATATATAAATATAATATAAATATATAATTTATATAATTAATTATATATTATATTATATTTATATACATAATTAATTTATAACTTTCGGTCCGTTGCGTCGAGCGTTGAGAGTTGACTCTGGTCCCGGTTCTGGATTTTCGAACGTCCTTGCGTACAATTTAATATCTTGTACTTTGCATTTTGAATCTTGTACTCTTGTAATTTCGAGACGTTTCTTATCAATAATTGGAACCTCTTTGATTGTATTTTGTACTTTTTAGCTTTTTGGTCGTTTGCGTCTTCAATTCGTCGAATCTGTCTTTTGTCTTCACCTTTTAATATTTAAACGAATATCACTTGTAAATAGAACAATTGCAACTAAAAGCTTGTCTTTCTTGAGGAATAATGCTATGAAATATATGTTCGTTTTTAGCATTATCAACTACAAACTCAAAATGCCCGTAACGAGTTCGAAAAGTCGTTTTCTCTATGTCTTCCTCACGGACCCGCATTTGGTGATAGCCGGACCGTAGGTCAATTTTTTGAGAAATACGTTGCACCTTGGAGTTGATCAAACAAATCGTCGATTCGAGGCAATGGATAACGATTCTTGATCGTCACTTTATTCAACTCCTGATAATCGATGCACATCCGCATACTACCATCCTTCTTCTTCACAAATAAAACTGGAGCGCCCCATGGCGAAGCACTCGGTTGAATGAAACCCTTCTCAAGAAACTCTTGGGTTTGATTTAACAACTCTTGCATCTCCGTTGGTGCTAAACGGTAAGGAGTTTTAGCAATGGGGGTAGCCCCCGGAACCAACTCAATGCGAAATTCAACTTGTCTTTCCACCGGAACACCCGGTAACTCATCTGGAAAAACTTCTTCAAATTCATTTACCACCGGAATTTCACGAATGGGTGGTGGCTCATCACGAGTATCAACGACATGGGCAAGAAAAGCCATGCCACCACTAACAAGGAAACGATGTGCCCGTGCAAAAGTGCATATCGGCACAAGTCTTCTTCGCGTATCGCCATGAATAATTAACTCTCCCCCACTTGGAGTCTTCTTACGAATGAATTTATCATGGCATGCAATATCGGCTCTATAATGATCGAGCCAATCCATACCAACAACAATATCACAATCACCCAAAGTCATCGGAATGAGATCGATCTTAAACGTTTCGATACCAAACACAACATTACAATCATTAAAAACATCAACCCCTAGCACCGTCTTACAATCCACTATTTTGACCTCTACCGGATGACTTAACTTAGCTAGCGGTTTATTTAACTTAGGCACAAATCGAGGTGACACAAAAGACAAATTAGCACCGCTGTCAAAAAGTATCCGTGCCGGATTAGAGTTAACCATGAAAGTACCTGAGATAACTTCGTTAGATTGCTTAGCTTCATCATTCGTCATCAAATAGTTGCGACCACTAGCCATACCCGCCGCTTTCTCTAGTCGCTTAACATTATCATTGCGCAAATCGGGACACTCCGGCCTCTTATGCCCTTCCTTACCGCAATTAAAACAAGTGAGTTTGGTTGTGGATGATGGTTTCGGGCACTCACGAGCCATGTGCCCCCTTTGCCCACAATTGTAGCAAGCATAAGTAAAATCACCAGAAGCACCCTTCCTCATACTACCAACACTCTCGGAGCCTTTCTTGTGCTTCTTGTTAGAAAAGTTCGAATGACTAGTGGCTTTAAACTTCTTTTTGCCTAAGGTAAAGCCACTCTTTCTCAAGATGAGCTACTCGAAACCTTTGGCCATATCAAACAACTCATCGAAACTCTTTACCACGTTCACACTAATCTTCTCTTGGTAATTGCCATTCAAGATTCGATAGAAGTCTTCCTTCAACATTTTATCATTCCCGACATACTCTGGGCAAAATTGGGTCTTCGACAAGAAAACGGATTTAAGAGTGTTCAAATCCATCGACCCTTGCCTCAAGGAACGCAATTCGTCCTTAAGTCTAGTAAGATCGGCTGAAGTTCGGTACTCTTGGAAAAACTCCGCCTTGAACTCGTTCCAAGTAAAATCCATACATTGTTCTTCACCATAAACTTGGATTTTTGCATCCCACCACAGCTTCGCGTCACCTCTTAACATGCTACAACCATACCTCGTCTTTTTATCAAGAGGGCATTCACAAGTTCGAAAAGCCCCCTCCATATAGGAGATCCATCGGGCACTCTTTAGTGGGTCTCTTTCGCCCTCAAAAGTAGGTAGTTGAGCATCTTTGAAATTTTTGTAGAAAAAGTCACGCCTTCCAACGTTATCCTCTTGAAGGACAACCTTGACTTGCTCCTTTACTACGTTGACTAATTGCTCGTCAATCGTATCAAGAAACATCTTCTTAACATCTTCAAGGAAAGATGTATGATGACTTTTCAAAATGGCCTCAACTTTGGCCGTGAATTCGGGGTCCTCGCTCGTGCCCCCATTTTTGGTGTCGTGCCCGTTTCTCATCTTCATTCTATAAAATGGAAAAGATTAAACAACGAGGCAAATAGACATGACACATACATATACACATATACATCATACCGCCCCATCTTGCTCGACAATCATCGTACATCGCTTGTTAGACACGATTTGAACCCGTAACAATGGTAGCTAATCATTGTTACGCGAGCATCTCGCATTAAATTGCTAGTACAACGTCTATCTCGCTTGATGGATTTCAAATACAACACAAAACAATTAGTGCAAGGTTAGATCACATGAACCTAAGCACTAACAATTCCCGATCCGACCCGAAGTCCTACAAGTTGTGACGACCCGAGAATTTCTGACTAAATTTAAACTTTATCTTTATATGTTTCCGACACGATAAGCAAAGTCTGTAATTTTTAACCTCAAAAGTTTTGGAACTATAGTCACGTAATCAATTACTCTCTGACTAATTCCGATGATTCACGAACCATTGTTTGTAAATAAAATTGTACATATATATATGTAAATAAAAATATGTGTAGTAATTTAAAATTATAAAATATAATTTAAACATTGGAATTAGATATGTTAAATAAGATACAAAATAATTAAGTAAAATTTAAAATGAATATATAGACATATGAGATTTATGTATATTATTAAATAATATATATATATAGTTAAATGATAAAGATTCAGTAAAAGTTACTATATAATATATTATATGATTATTAAATATTACATAATTAACAATATATTATTAAACAAATTAAATAAGATTTTATTACTTTCATTATTATTATTAATACTAATATTAATATTAATAATTAATATCAGTATTAGTTATACTGTTATAGATAATAGATATAGATAAGAAATCTAATGCAATTAAGTTGTTACCTTTACTAATATTAATATTACTTTCACTACTATTATTAGAATATGTAGTTAATATTAATAACAAAGTTATTATTAATATTTTGTATATTACATAAATATGAAATTGATACAACTGAATTATTACATAACTACTATTAATATTAGTGTTATTAGTATTGTTGTTATCATTATTCATATCATAATTAGTAGTAAGATTATAATTTTAATTACTATAAATGGTTATGTATTATTATTATCTTTATTAAGATTATTAATATCATTAGTATTATAACTAATAATAAAATTTTAATTTTAGTATTTATGATTAATATTAGTATTATTATTGGATATTATTATTACCATTACCATTAATAATTAGTATTATTATTATTATTATAAATTATTATTGATATCATTTTTAGTATTATTTGATAATATTAACATTATTATTATTATTACTATTATTAATTCAATTATTAATAGGATTTTAATTAATTATAATTACTAATAATTAATATATTAATATACATTATATTATAGAACGTACTCATTTGGAATCAGGATCTGTTATCAGTAGCTCTCAATCTGTAGCATTATCTTATTTATGTCCCCTATTGTGATTCAATCAATAGAAAACATCCAAACTCAGTAGATAACGTAATCTGCTTTTATATATTTTTTTCTTATTTAATTCCTATTATATTTGTACTGGCTGTCGACTGATTCCATTATAAGATCGACTAATTCATTGTAATATTGGATCCATTCGAACTACCTTCCATTTCCAATATCAATTTCAACAACCCAATACTGTAAAATTAGTTAAATTAATAATTTTTTTTAAACAGACTGTAAAACCCGTTCTTCAACTTTTGAGCCAAATCACGATTCTGTGTCGCATTTAAAAATCTATAAATGGAGGATTGTTAGAAATCCTTCATTTAATCTATATATAAAGTTTTAGTTCTTAATTCATAAAATCAAAGTCGAATTTCGAAGTCAAAGATATATTTTCAAAAGTCAAAATAATAGTTCTTCTCAAAATTCCTTTTTAATTCGATGTTTCAGATTCAATTAGGTACACAGATAGTTTCTAAAGGGGTTTTGCAACCTATTTCATGAAGTAAGTTTTTGTTAAAACGATCTCTAATTAAAAATGAAGATTTTTTTTTTCTGTATGCGTCGAGACTGCAGTAGCAGTTTTTATTTTTATTTTTATTTATTTTTTTTCTCGTTTTCCTTTTAATGCTAACATCTGATTTCTATTATTTACAAATATTTTAAAATATCTTAATTGGGACAATTTAAAACTGTCTTGCCCAATTTATATGTTTGAAGAGAAGATGAAAGGGAAACAGAAGTTAATAGGTTAAATAATATTTAGAAGAGTTATAATCAGTAAAAATCGAATGGATCAGTTTGTTAAGGTTGTTTGTGTGTATCCGAGAGGTCTCGGGTTCGAGTCCGGGCAAGGGCAATTATATTCTTTTTGGAACCTATTCTTGTGAGGTAGTAGTCTTTTATTGTTATTGTTATTACTTCATTATTATTATAATTATTATTATTATTATCATTATTATTATTATTGTTGTTATCATTATTATTGATTATGGTTATTATTAAGATAAGTGTTATTAGTTCCTAAGAATTAAAGTATAATTATAATTATTATCATTTATCTAATTAATAGTATTATCATTATTATTATTATTACTAATATTATCATTAAGTATTATTATTATTATTATTATCACTATATTATTATTATTATTACTAGTATTAGTATTATTATTATTATTAATATTATTATGATTATTATTGTAATATTATGATTATCGTCATTAAGATGATTATGAACATATTAACAACATTCATGTTACAAAATTAATAATAAAAGTGATACGATAAAAATTATGAAAAATGGTCATAATTATTTGAATATAGGTACAATTATGAATACGATTACAAATTTAAGTTATAGAAACTGTAGTCATAAGTTTAGAAATTATAAGAAACTTAGGATAAATCTGATATGTATTATTAGCACTGATATTATTATCATTTACTAAAAGTATCATTTTAATTAAAATTATCAAAATTAGCATTTTTATTAAGATTACCATCTACATTAAAATAGATACTATTACTACTAATATTATTACTATTATTATTATCATTACTATTATCATTCTTGTCAATACTGGTATTATTACAAATAGATATTTTATACAACAATACATTACAATAATATTAATATTACGTATCATTATATGGTTATTATTAAAATGATAATTACTAAATTATATATATAAAATGTATCAGTTAATACACAAATATATATTGTTATCATATATAAAACCTTACATATATATGTATAATATAAATAATGATAAATATTAACTATATAAAATATATAAATTAAATATATTAAAATGATCTAAATAACATGAAATATAGCAAATATATTATTAATAATAATATATATAAACTTGCTCGATTACGATTATATGTTTTAATAAATATACAATTGATATAGGTTCATGAATCCGAGGCCAACCCTGCATTGTTCAATATAGTCATATGTATTTTTACTACAAAATACATTAGGTGAGTTTCATTAATCCCTTTTTAAATGCTTTTGCAATATATATATTTGGGACTGAGAATACATGCGCTGTTTTTATAACTGTTTTATGAAATAGACACAAGTAATTAAAACTACATTATATGGTTGAATGATTGAAACTGAGTATGCCCCTTTTTATTAAGTCTGGTAATCTAAGAATTAGGGAACAGACACCCTAATTGACGCGAACTCTAAAGATAGATCTATCGGGCCCAACAAGCCCCATCCAAAGTACCGGATGCTTTAGTACTTCGAAATTTATATCATGTCCGAAGGAGGATCCCGGAATGATGGGGATATTCTTATATGCATATTGTAAATGTCGGTTACCAGGTGTTCAATCCATATGAATGATATTTTTGTCTCTATGCATGGGACGTATGTTTATGAGAAATGGAAATATGAAATCTTGTGGTCTATTAAAATTATGAAATGATTATTTATGATAAACTAATGAACTCACCAACCTTTTGGTTGACAATTGAAAGCATGTTTATTCTCAGGTTTGAAAGAAATCTTCCGCTGTGCATTTGCTCATTTTAGAAACATTACTTGGAGTCATTCATGGCATATTTCAAAAGACGTTGCATTCGAGTCGTCGAGTTCATCAAGATTATTATTAAGTCAATTATAGTTGGATATATTCTGAAATTGTATGCATGCCGTCAATTTTCGTTGTAAAGAAAGAATGTCTTTTAAAATTGAATGCAATGTTTGTAAAATGTGTCATATAGAGGTCAAATACCTCGCGATGTAATCAACTGTTGTGAATCGTTTATAATTGATATGGATTTCGTCCGGATGGATTAGAACGGGTCTTCACAGTTGGTATCAGAGCAGAGGTCTTAGTGAACCAGGTCTGCATTAGTGTGTCTAACTGATAAGTCGTTAGGATGCATTAGTAAGTCTGGACTTCGACCGTGTCTGCATGTCAAAAAGTTTTGCTTATCATTTTGTGTCGAAAATTATCTGCTTATCATTCTTAGTCTAGACACGTCTTGCTGCATTGACTGCATGAATAGTGTATAGACAAAATTCATATCTTAGCGTATCTGAAAATTCATATCTTAGCGTATCTGTTACTGTAGACCTTGCCTGATATCTCTCGTAAATTTCTCCTTAATTTAAGGGATCCTGGTACTATATATATCTATGCAAATTATGCATTGAGAATACCATCCAACTATAAATTGCTGTCACTAAACTCTTCATACCAAAAATCTTTCCTGAGATCGCGTAAGATGGCCTCTACGAATCAACCAAGTTCCTCTGACTCCGAAGACAGCGTGACAGGAGCACACCAACCAATCAACTACCGTGATTACTGGAGAAAATGGGGGTAGGTTCGTGACATACTCACCCTATGGAGAAGGGAAGAAGGTACTCCATATCATGAATCGAATCTACCACCTAACCTTGGAGTACTTGACCCGCTCACCGGCGAACCAGTTCGCAACACCGTTTATACCCTATTTGCAAGAATTTTTCGTCTTGAATCTACCATTAACGGAACTAGAGAAGATATCCGACCACTACCTCACACTGATAATCAACCAGGGTTAGTAGAAGAAGTTAGAGAACTCCGAGCTCGAGTGTTAACTTTAGAGAGCACGATATACAATTTGCAAGCACCAGCTGTATCACCAACACCGGTAACATCACCAGCCTCAGCACCAATGGGACCAGTACAACCAACAACCCAAGTTTCAACAATCCATGCCTCAACATCTCATTCTGTACCTCGAGTATAATCATCGTTCTACGAATCGTTGTACATCATTTATCTTCGTTCGACATGGCGATTAGGTAATCTCTAATGTTTTAGAGATTATATATTCTTATTCTAACGGTAAATCAAATGAGTTTAATATCATATTGACTCATTAAATCCATAATTACGTCTGAAGAAAATATATATGTATATATGTTTTCATAAAGATTGTAATTAAAATTTTTATTGTACAAACTATTAATGGTGAAAATATTTTAACGGGTAGGTAATACCCGAGGAATATTTAGATTTCGCATTAATAAGTTACACTGTACATTCTTCGAATCTGATTCAACAGTCATTTACTATCCTACTTGCAACCACAGCTATACGAATCCGTTCATCACAGAATAACCATTTTCATTCAATTTCATATTTGGATTTTGACCTATCAGAATCCGACAAGTGGCATAATGAAGAAAATATTGGACAAAATAAAATTTGTTAGAAGCAAACAAATTAACTATGAGAAATTTTGTTAAGAATCCACGCTAACAAAATCCTAGCTAACTGATTACATTTTATTTATCGCAATTTACATTCTCGCAATTTTATTTATCGTCATTAAATTTCTGTTATTTACTTTACGCACTTTTTTATCGTTATTTAATTTTCTGTTATATATTTTACGCACTTTAAATATCGGGACACGTATACAAGGTTTTGACATATCATATCGACGCATCTATATATATTATTTGGAATCACCATAGACACTCTATATGCAGTAATGATCGAGTTCTCTATACAGGGTTGAGGTTGATTCTACAATAATATATATAGTTTGAGTTGTGATCGAGTCTGAGACGTATACGGGTCACGACACGTATTAATTAATACGAATATTATATATTAAACTATATATGAATTATTGGACTGTCAACTGTGGACTATTGACTGTGGACTAATAACATTGGACAATTAAAATAAATTAAAATATTGATTATAACATATGAAACTAAACAATTCTTCAAGTTGCCACTTGATTTCGTCTTAAACAACATTTGTATCTTCACGATTACATTCTGCGTTCAAACCTTTCATGATTCTTGAAAACACCTCAATCGAGAGGATGAACCAACCACACTTCATTTACGAAAGAAAAGATTGATGCATATAGTAATGCACTTGAAAGACTCTCGAAAACTGAGTAAACGTTCAATACATAACTGTGCTAATTTCTTTAGTGTTGTTATTACCCAAAATAACTTTGCAGTTCTTCTTCAAAATAGCCAAATTTTGTCACAGCTCCAGCAAGACAACTTCGACTTTTTGTACGAAACAACCTTATTATAACATTGATATATACGCGTGCTCTTTTATTGTTACCAGGGAACCTTTCATATTCCACCATATTACCATCAGCGTTTAATCATCTAAAAACATAATTTTCCTGAAACCACCTCGGATTAATAACCGATGATTCAGATATCATAGCATTAAATGCAGAAGAAACAGAATAATGGTAGATGGTCTAAACGGCCAAAAGTTTGATGATAAAGAAAGGAGTGTTAGGAACGCTCGAAATTGGGTATTGAAAAACAGATTGAGCTACCCATGAAGGAGACCAAGGACAAATACAAGGACCAAACCCTATATTTAAAGGATTCAGGTAATTTTGGATCCGTTGAAATCTTTAGAGAATATCTTGCTCCAGAGTCATGTTAAAATCTTGCGGAAAATCTTTCTCCATCAACCATCAAACTTAGAAATTCCAAAATATCATCATCAATATCTTCGATATTTCTGAGGATATTTTCATAAATATTCTCATCCGAAATTATATACCTCTTCGTGCTTCCTGTGTGTCATTATATTGGAAACATTCAATAGAAAAATTTAGTACCGAAAAGCAGATTATGCAAAACTATGAAGAAAGCCGTGGAAAAATCACAAAGAATAAGTTTGACTTCAAAGAATCCAAATGATTTAATGTCTGCTAAAGTCTTTAGTGAATATCATGCTCCTTACTCTAAACCCTTGCGGACAATAGTTTCTATCATCCTCTGATCTTAGATATTCCGAGATATTATCGTATCTTTCATTATAAATATCCTTGATATTTCTGAATATATTTTCATAACTAATCTTATCTGAAATCATTAATCTCTTCGTGCTATCAGTGTTACATCATATAGAAACTGTTAGTTTCTATATTCTGTAAACTTTCGAATTTAAAATATGAATGTTTTTGAAGTAGTGTTGGGAACAGATGCATGAGTTAGTATAATATAATGACACTTGATCAACGTGATTATATTACAGTAAGTCATGCTGAGTTTCTAAATGGAATGTGATGATTCACAGATTACAACGTCATCATGTGCTATGTTATACGACTCTTACATTCTGTCTAATCTATAAACATATCTAGAACATATTTTTCTTGATAGTTCTATCTTTCCTGGATATTCTGGTAATTTGACGAATCAAGATCGTGCTATTACCATTTCTATCTTAGAACATTAACTATGTTTATTTCGAAATTCATATCTACGAATTCTGGACCATTATTCGCTTGACTTAAAGTCGGGAAGAGAAAACAAAAGTATGAAGCTCCAATACATAGGGGAAAATATAAAGCCCAACAGCAACACCGAAATTACAAACCGTGTATGTCGATGTTTATCGCAATATAAAGACACGGGAGAATTAAAAACACTATAACCCCAAGGGCGAAGTAGAAGAAAGCAGATTCCTCTGGTGAAAGTTGGAAAAGGAGTATGATTGTTGCGATAGAAAGGATAATGACAAGGATCGAAACTGGATTAAGCACTTTCAGAATCTTTTGGATGTATGAAACAAGAAGGAAAGTATAGGAATGGTGAAAATAATGGAACGGAAGGGTTTAATTTATAATGGAAATATCAGACAGAGTAATCGAAGCAGATCATCGTATTTAATTAGAGAGATCTTAATTTCCTTATTCGCCGAAGAATCAGATCTTATAGATTTCCAAGATTTTCTTTTAAATCCCTTGAATTCCGGAATTCAACCCAGGCAACGTCAAAAGTTAAAACGAAACTTCATTTATTCATTTCACTTTATTGTGATAGCTTCATTCGTGCTCTTCGAATAATCGAATTATTTTTTCTGTATTAATCAATAATGATAAAACTCTATTTATCAACTCATATGCGTCTTGAAAACATTTTTATTGTTAACCATGATGACCATACTCAAATTTCGGGACGAAATTTCTTTAACGGGTAGGTACTGTGACGACCCGAGAATTTCTGACTAAATTTAAACTTTATCTTTATATGTTTCCGACACGATAAGCAAAGTCTGTAATTTTTAACCTCAAAAGTTTTGGAACTATAGTCACGTAATCAATTACTCTCTGACTAATTCCGATGATTCACGAACCATTGTTTGTAAATAAAATTGTACATATATATATGTAAATATAAATATGTGTAGTAATTTAAAATTATAAAATATAATTTAAACATTGAAATTAGATATGTTAAATAAGATACAAAATAATTAAGTAAAATTTAAAATGAATATATAGACATATGAGATTTATGTATATTATTAAATAATATATATATAGTTAAATGATAAAGATTCAGTAAAAGTTACTATATAATATATTATATGATTATTAAATATTACATAATTAACAATATATTATTAAACAAATTAAATAAGATTTTATTACTTTCATTATTATTATTAATACTAATATTAATATTAATAATTAATATCAGTATTAGTTATACTGTTATAGATAATAGATATAGATAAGAAATCTAATGCAATTAAGTTGTTACCTTTACTAATATTAATATTACTTTCACTACTATTATTAGAATATGTAGTTAATATTAATAACAAAGTTATTATTAATATTTTGTATATTACATAAATATGAAATTGATACAACTGAATTGTTACATAACTACTATTAATATTAGTGTTATTAGTATTGTTGTTATCATTATTCATATCATAATTAGTGGTAAGATTATAATTTTAATTACTATAAATGGTTATGTATTATTATTATCTTTATTAAGATTATTAATATCATTAGTATTATAACTAATAATAAAATTTTAATTTTAGTATTTATGATTAATATTAGTATTATTATTGGATATTATTATTACCATTACCATTAATAATTAGTATTATTATTATTATAAATTATTATTGATATCATTTTTAGTATTATTTGATAATATTAACATTATTATTATTATTACTATTATTATTATTATTATTATTATTAATTCAATTATTAATAGGATTTTAATTAATTATAATTACTAATAATTAATATATTAATATACATTATATTATAAAACGTACTCATTTGGAATCAGGATCTGTTATCAGTAGCTCTCAATCTGTAGCATTATCTTGTTTATATCCCCTATTGTGATTCAATCAATAGAAAACATCCAAACTCAGTAGATAACGTAATCTGCTTTTATATATTTTTTTCTTATTTAATTCCTGTTATATTTGTACTGGCTGTCGACTGATTCCATTATAAGATCGACTAATTCATTGTAATATTGGATCCATTCGAACTACCTTCCATTTCCAATATCAATTTCAACAACCCAATACTGTTAAATTAGTTAAATTAATAATTTTTCTTTTAAACAGACTGCAAAACCCGTTCTTCAACTTTTGAGCCAAATCACGATTCTGTGTCACATTTAAAAATCTATAAATGGAGGATTGTTAGAAATCCTTCATTTAATCTATATATAAAGTTTCGGTTCTTAATTCATAAAATCAAAGTCGAATTTCGAAGTCAAAGATATATTTTCAAAAGTCAAAATAATAGTTCTTCTCAAAATTCCTTTTTAATTCGATGTTTCAGATTCAATTAGGTACACAGATAGTTTCTAAAGGGGTTTTGCAACCTATTTTATGAAGTAAGTTTTTGTTAAAACGATCTCTAATTAAAAATCAAGATTTTTTTTTCTGTATGCGTCGAGACTGCAGTAGCAGTTTTTATTTTTATTTTTTTTTCTCGTTTTCCTTTTAATGCTAACATCTGACATCTGATTTCTATTATTTACAAATGTTTTAAAATATCTTAATTGGGACAATTTAAAACTGTCTTGGCCGATTTATATGTTTGAAGAGAAGATGAAAGGGAAACAGAAGTTAATAGGTTAAATAATATTTAGAAGAGTTATAATCAGTAAAAATCGAATGGATCAGTTGGTTAAGGTTGTTTGTGTGTATCCGAGAGGTCTCGGGTTCGAGTCCGGGCAAGGGCAATTATATTCTTTTTGGAACCTATTCTTGTGAGGTAGTAGTCTTTTATTGTTATTGTTATTACTTCATTATTATTATAATTATTATTATTATTATCATTATTATTATTATTGTTGTTATCATTATTATTGATTATGGTTATTATTAAGATAAGTGTTATTAGTTCCTAAGAATTAAAGTATAATTATTATTATTATTATTATCATTTATCTAATTAATAGTATTATCATTATTATTATTATTACTAATATTATCATTAAGTATTATTATTATTATTATTATTATCACTATATTATTATTATTATTACTAGTATTAGTATTAGTATTATTAGTATTATTAATATTATTATGATTATTATTGTAATATTATGATTATCGTCATTAAGATGATTATGAACATATTAACAACATTCATGTTACAAAATTAATAATAAAAGTGATACGATAAAAATTATGAAAAATGGTCATAATTATTTGAATATAGGTACAATTATGAATACGATTACAAATTTAAGTTATAGAAACTGTAGTCATAAGTTTAGAAATTATAAGAAACTTAGGATAAATCTGATATGTATTATTAGCACTGATATTATTATCATTTACTAAAAGTATCATTTTAATTAAAATTATCAAAATTAGCATTTTTATTAAGATTACCATATACATTAAAATAGATACTATTACTACTAATATTATTACTATTATTATTATCATTACTATTATCATTCTTGTCAATACTGGTATTATTACAAATAGATATTTTATACAACAATACATTACAATAATATTAATATTACGTATCATTATATGGTTATTATTAAAATGATAATTACTAAATTATATATATAAAATGTATCAGTTAATACACAAATATATATTGTTATCATATATAAAACCTTACATATATATGTATAATATAAATAATGATAAATATTAACTATATAAAATATATATATTAAATATATTAAAATGATCCAAATAACATGAAATATAACAAGTATATTATTAATAATAATATATATAAACTTGCTCAATTACGATTATATGTTTTAATAAATATACAATTGATATAGGTTCGTGAATCCGAGGCCAACCCTGCATTGTTCAATATAGTCATATGTATTTTTACTACAAAATACATTAGGTGAGTTTCATTAATCCCTTTTTAAATGCTTTTGCAATACATATATTTGGGACTGAGAATACATGCGCTATTTTTATAACTGTTTTACGAAATAGACACAAGTAATTGAAACTACATTATATGGTTGAATGATCGAAACTGAGTATGCCCCTTTTTATTAAGTCTGGTAATCTAAGAATTAGGGAACAGACACCCTAATTGACGCGAACTCTAAAGATAGATCTATCGGGCCCAACAAGCCCCATCCAAAGTACCGGATGCTTTAGTACTTTGAAATTTATATCATGTCCGAAGGAGGATCTCGGAATGATGGGGATATTCTTATATGCATATTGTAAATGTCGGTTACTAGGTGTTCAATCCATATGAATGATATTTTTGTCTCTATGCATGGGACGTATGTTTATGAGAAATGGAAATATGAAATCTTGTGGTCTATTAAAATTATGAAATGATTATTTATGATAAACTAATGAACTCACCAACCTTTTGGTTGACAATTGAAAGCATGTTTATTCTCAGGTTTGAAAGAAATCTTCCGCTGTGCATTTGCTCATTTTAGAAACATTACTTG
This sequence comes from Rutidosis leptorrhynchoides, assembly GCF_046630445.1. Lineage (NCBI taxonomy): Eukaryota > Viridiplantae > Streptophyta > Magnoliopsida > Asterales > Asteraceae > Rutidosis > Rutidosis leptorrhynchoides. Next base: position 326,529,654 of record NC_092341.1, read on the forward strand.
GAGTCATTCATGGCATATTTCAAAAGACGTTGCATTCGAGTCGTCGAGTTCATCAAGATTATTATTAAGTCAATTATAGTTGGATATATTCTGAAATTGTATGCATGCCGTCAATTTTCGTTGTAAAGAAAGAATGTCTTTTAAAATTGAATGCAATATTTGTAAAATGCGTCATATAGAGGTCAAATACCTCGCGATGTAATCAACTGTTGTGAATCGTTTATAATCGATATGGATTTCGTCCGGATGGATTAGGACGGGTCTTCACACAAGTCCCGCATAAAAGCGCATACACAATAAAGTCTAAGTCTAGGCACCTATCTCAAGTCACCTAAATCCCTTAGACCATGCTCTGATACCATTTGTAACAACCCAACCCGAAATTGACGCGAAAATATTTTTTTTTTTTAAAATAAGTCAACCTGGCCTGTCAGGCTTAGCCCGCATTGCGGACTGACCAGCCGCGGCGTGGCTCAATACAGTTACAGAGGGTCATGACCTTTAAAACCCTCGACCTCCAAATCCTTTTATAACCCGTGCGGCTTGTGTCTGATGCAGATTCCAACTAACATTTTTTACACAAGTGCCAAATTTTCTCGCTAACACAAGATCCAACGTTTCAAAGGCTTCGTGCCACATCAATAAGCAAAGTTTACATGTTTCAAGACTCCCGATAAGATAGTTGACTACCGAGCATTATTGCTCGTTACAATTCAAAATATTAGTTTCGACCACCAAAAAGTTTAACTTCCAAACGACACTGAGAGCATGGTGTTTGGGGTTAAACTACCCATATCTTGGTCGAACTTCCAAAAGCTATAATTCCCGAGAGTCACTAATCCAACTGAATACCTTTACCCTTATCCACGCCAGAGCCTAAAATGGTAAACAACGAGAGGGTAAGCTAGCGCTTAGTGAATGCAATAATTATACGATTACATATACAATCTACTTACTTGCAAACACTTACGCAATTACCGTATACATGCTAGCAATATAAACAACCATATTATCACAAGTATAATACCAAACCTTCGACCACATAAGCTAGCAATACGTTGCATATACTCGTACAATATAATATGCCACAATACAACTCACAACCATGGTTAACCAATCGTACAAGGAATGGTACTTTAATTTCCCATCGACGTTCATAACAACCATTAGTGTACTTAACACGTCATACACTACCCCACGGGTGGTATCTTAACACGTCGATACTTCACCCCGGGTGGTGCCTTAACACGTTGACACTTCACCCCGAGTGGTGTCTTAATACATCGACACTTCACTCGTTACATCTATCGAAGTGGCATCTTAACACGTCGATACTTCACTCCCGAGCGGTGTCTTAACACGTCGATACTTCACTCGTCACGTGAGTAGTGGTGTCTTAACACGTCGATACTTCACAACTCATACTACACAAATAAATACATCATATATGCACGCATATAATTATTCCACTCACATTAACACGTCGGTGGTGATTTACTGCTTCCGTACGCTTCGAGCAAAGTACCTAGTACACAAGTACAAATTCAAACACACAACTAGTGGAATTAACCACAATACTCACCCTTGAGCATTTAATGACCCAAAAGCATTAAATGACTCACTTATACCCAAAACTGCCCATAAATGGCCAAGGCCCGCTATAAATCACCATAAGCTAGTGATTCTACTCCAACATTATCAACTAACACCATCTTGGGTCTTCTCATACCCATTTTACCCCAAATTAGGTCAACCTTACCTATCTGGCCCATTTTAACACTTACTCTAACATCCTTAGTCAAACATGACCCATTTACAATTCTTTCGACATTAAACAAGTGTGTTAATGCCTCACAACACAATTAATACTTACAAATCTCATTTTACAAGATCAACCCCTAGATTATTACCATTAGGGTTTTTCTTACATCAACATAACCCAAATTCACCCATTTTACTCCCAAATGGGTCATACAAGTCTCTAGTAACCCAAAACCCTAGCCATTAACCAATTGAAACTCAAAACATAGAGTTAGAACTTACCGAGACTATCAAAGTGTAGCTAGAGACACAAGGAACAACTTTAAAACTTGGGTTCGGGCAAGATTGGGTCTTCTTCTTCACCAAAAGAGCTTTCTCTCACAAGAAATCACTCTCTCTCTCTCTCTCTCTCCCTCTCTAAACTTGAATTAGAAGAGATAAGGTAGGTGAAAAGGAAGTAATGACACCCCACCAACTGAACTTGGGGCCTTAAAGTCATCCATTAAGTAAAAATACCAAATTGCCCTTCTTATAATTAAATAAAAGAAGGAATTTTCCGTCAGGGCCTAGCCGTGCCGCGGGCCATTTGGCCGCGCCGCGGCTTAAAACAGAAAATCAAAGCCGCCAGCAGATTCAGTATTTACAATATGTACAATTCAAACTTGGGTCTTACAGCGATGCTGCTTGCTAATTACACAATGCTCACAGAAAGGTAGCGATACCTTTGTAAGACCAGGAATAAGATTTCTTTCAACTAGAATCTTCATACCTTGCTCAGACATGTGTCCAAGCTTTTGATGCCATGTCATAGCAACTTTATCACTTGAACTATTCGAAGCAACAGATGCTTCCGATTCCTGTACCGTCTCTCCTTTCAGAATGTATAAATTAGCACCCACCTTTTCTCCTTTCATAAGTACAACCGCGCCTTTCTTGATTATCATGATCTTCTCATGTATCACCATTTTACAACTAAGATCATCCAATTGTCCTAAAGACAATAAGTTCTTCTTCAAACCCTCCACATGTCGTACACCTTGAATAGTACAAACTGTACCATCGTGCATATTCAGAATGATATCTCCAATTCCAATGATCTTTAGTTCACGATCATTGCAACTGTATACAGATCCTCATGAGATACGTTCATATTGTTTGAACCATTCTCTTCTAGGGGTCATGTGAAAAGTAGCTCCCGAGTCAAATAACCAGACATCAACAAATGTCTTTCTGCCTTCATTTGCTACCACTGCCTCACTAACCAAAGCAGTCCCATCATCTAAAGTGCTTGCAATATTTCCTTAAGGATTTGAGTTATTTAAACTCTAAAAATCCTTCTTCAGGTGACCTTTCTTGCCACAATTGTAGCATGTATAGGTCTTCTTCTTTTTAGACTTCGGTTTACCATGATTGTGACTCCCACTTGGGCCACGTTCCGTTGATCTCCCTCCTGACACCACCAAGGCCTCCATTTATCGTGAACCGACCTATTTGTCCTCCTTGTTATTGCGCCGATTTTCTTCTTCTAGAATAGCAGCCGCAACTTCATCATAGACTAGATACTCTGAGAGAACATTATTGGTTAAGTTAATAATGAGTTGATCATACGAGTCAGGTAGACTCTGAAGTAAAAGTTCAGCATGTTCTTTTGGCTCTATATTGCAACTTAATGAAGCGAGTTAAGAAAATAGAGTATTCAAAGAATTAATGTGCTCATTAACTGAAGTAGATTCATTCATGCGTACCGCATAAAGTTTCCTCTTAAGGAATATCTTGTTGTGGAGTGATTTGGTCTCGTACAATTTTACGAGGTGATCCCAAATCTCTTTCGCCGTCTTCTTTTCTTCTATGCTAGACAAAACGCCATCTGCTAGTGCCAGATGAAGATTTACGATAGCCTGGCCATCCATCTCTTCCCATTTTTCATCAGTGACTTCGGCGGAACGTCCACTGATGGCTGCCAAACACTTATCCTTTCTCAGGATAGCTTTCATATTTAGTTTCCATAATGAGAAGTTACTCCCGTTGAACTTTTCAATTTCAAATTTCGTAGACATTGCTATAATTACAATCTTCTTTTCGACAATACTATTTTTCGAGAAATAGTACCCACGGAAATTTTATCTTATCAAGTGAAAATAATCTTACTTATTTTTTGATGTGGACAATCCACTCCCTTGTCAACCACAGAGCATACGATAAGTAGATTAATACACACTAGATATTAGACCTTAGCTCTTGATACCACTTGTTGAGAAAAGCGACACCGAATTATAGCAAACCGCTAGTAATAATTGAAATAATGACAATAATAGGACACCGAGATTTAACGTGAAAAACTCCAATAGGGTAAAAACCACGGGCAAGAAAGAAACGATTCACTAATAAGAATAATAGGAATTACACTTCTCTCTAATTACAAGGATAAATACTAATCTTTATATCTCTTGTAATTAGGAGATTATTCACTAACTCTCTATTTATCTATTAGTATACAAGATTACATCTTGAATTTGGGATGCACTGAATGAACAATCTGATGGATCTATTTATAGAGAGAAGAATGTGGTTGGTGTAGTAGGAAATCAAAGACAAGTCTTCTCAAAAATGTAGGCACCAAACAATTAACAAATACCATAATAAACATGTGGTGTTTGACTATATCTTGCATCAGCCATCCACCAACCATCATTTGTTCACATTATTATTTCAACAATTTTTGTGTGACAAATTATGAGTATTAGCTTTTAAATCTTATTTTACTAACTTCTAATCTAATTTAATTTAATTTAACTATATAAAGAAAGTCAAAATTACGTAAGCGAATTTAATGTCAGTTGTTAGATCATTATCTTAGATGATAATTTCATCATTGATTTGGATGATTAAGTCATATCGTCTCGCTTCCATTTTTCAAAAAATCATTTAGTAATTACAATAAAACTAATTTTCTTATTCTTATTAAATATCAAATTATTAATATTGATTAATTATTGAATTATTAATTAACAATATTAATTACGCGAAGTAGCATGTTATAAACAAATTTTTATAAAAATAATTATTTAATATATTATACGAGGAAAGTAAAATTTATTACGCACTTTAAAGATGGGGATATAGTTGTATAATTGATATATTATTTATGGAGCATGCTAAACATAGTCGTGAATGCTACGTTTTATATTATATATAACTTAATTTCTTATATGTAACTCGGAGTTATCATAAATAAAATATAGATAGATATCAATGTAAATAAGAAAATTCGGTGTAAAAAGTAATACTATTTTATACGTTACAATTAATTTATCCAAGTTTTTAAATTAAAATACAGTATGCTTAAACATAACTCTTAGAGCGTACGTGCATGTTTGGTTAAAAGGTTTTTGTACCTTTTAACTTCTAGTTTATATGAAAAAAATCTTATTTAAAAAAAAGATTCGTTTAATGAAAAGAGCTTAAAGCTTTCAGATTAAGAGAAAAAGCTAAAGATCAAAAGCTAATCGATTAGCTTTTGATAAAAAAACTCATATCATTTTACCATTTTATTTTTTATTTTAACTGTTTCAACTACGATGTCAAACACATAGATACACATATAAAACTAGCAACTATAAGCTATCAGCTACTAGTTAAAAACTACTATTTATCATTTACAAGCTACCAGCTAGTTTGACTAACATATTCAACATGTTGAATATGATTTTTACTCTACGGAGTAAATCATAATTATTATTTAATACTACATTTTTATATATTTTATAATATTGTTACCTTAATTACAAGTCGATATAAATTAAAACTGAACAATTACCTTTTAACTTGTTTGATAGTAAGAACTCATAGAAGATATATTGTAACACAAATACATTGTAAATTTAAGTTCTCATCTCATATATATTAATATTTCAATAATAATCAATGCAATTAAACTCGTAATAAATTAAAATATAATTAATATGAGTAATAACTAATGAAATTAAATAACATTGAGTTGTCAGAGTATTTAATCATTTTGCGAAAAAATAAAAACTCATTATAACCAGGGACCTTTCAACAATTGAATAAATGACTTATCAAAAGAAACACGGGGCCACAACAAGCTTGGCAATCAAAAAACGCAACCTAACTTAAAAATGTCAAGGAACAACTATCTAATGGTGAGTCAAAAGAAGAAAAGAGGACCTAAACTAAAACAAATTAGGCTGTGTAGGATTAATGTGCAAGGTACAACATATAACTATATGGCTAACTTCATTTGAGCCTTCGGGGTCACACACATATACATCGAGACGTCAAATAAAATATATATATATGATGTATATATTACTCAAGTAACAAAATAGTAAATCGAAATTAATTCATTTACTATTCATATGAATAGAAAATGAAACGAAATTAATTAATTTACTATTCACATGAAAGCGACATGATATAAATTATTAATTATAAGTTACATAACATACCCCTAAAGTATTTGAGAAATACGACTTTTTAAAACAAAATCAAATGAAATATGATTTTATTGACTAATGAAAAGCTATTTTGTTTTGAACTCCCGTGACATGTGAAACTCAACCACTACAACTCAACTCTATTATTACAAACCTTTTTCTATATATTGATTCGATGATCACAATGATAAAAACACATACATACAACAAAGAGTTGGAAAGAGTTTCATAAGTACGTACATCTTATATCCATCTCAAAACTAGCTTTGAGAGCATAACAAAAAGTAAAAGAAAATGCAAAGTGAAATCGTATGAGGAGTATTACTTTTTGATTGTTTCACACAATTAATCAAGGGTTGATTAATTTGTTACTTGGGTTTGGACTAGCATCCAGTGACGGTCGTTTGAAGTGTAGTGTGGACTATCCTAAGAGACGGTCATATTTTTGATCGTAAGTTTCTCTCCTCCAGTCAGTTTCTTCAAGAAAGGTATATCGTTTACTCACTTTGTGAATTACATATTTTGACAATTATTAGTGGTGTAACTGGATCTTTGGGATCGTTAATCATGTGCATGTTTTATTAAATTTAAATATATGAATATTTAATTTTGTAAATGGTTTATAAAATAATAATTGATTATTATTTTAACTATCCGCTACGTTAATATGATTTAAAAGTACACACAATTTTCCAACAGTGGTATCAGAGCCGCTTTTACACCATCTTAATTGTCGTGTGACTATTCTTTAGATTTAGCTTTGTGGTATATTGGTGAAAGTCGAAACCTTTTTGGTTTTTAAAGTCAACTCGGTTGATCTAGACTTAACCTCATGGCGCACAATTATGATTAAAAGAATATCACTATTTTAAATTGTAGATTTAATTGTTATGGCTTGAATATTTATTATAATTGTTGATTGTTTTATTTCATAGTTATACACATGCATTGTAACCATGGACAAGCCATATTTAAGTTTTAATAATGTAGTTATTAAAATTATGATTGCATACATAGCCCATAATGCCCCGACCTATGTATGATTGTTGTGATTGTTGATTACGACAATATTAAGTCATATTGATTATTTATTTTTATAAGAAAGGCCATTTTGAAGCCAAAGTTGTATTTTATTTATTTTTCAATTTCATAGTATTTATTTATGTTTATTCTAAATTGTAAAAGTATTAGATTAGTTGTATTTTTTAATTTTAAATAAATGTAATAAGATGAAGATTGAAGATATAGATGCAACGTGAAGTTTGACTTAGAGGATGGCGAACAGGTCAAGTTAACAATGATGGCGTTTGTCAAGTTTTTCACTTGGTTATTGAATCAAGTGGGAGCTACGATATTACCCTTAGTTTGACCTCTTGATCCCATGTCGGCTCATGGGATCAAGCATAGGATTTTTGGGCTAGGCTATGTGTGTGTGATGCATGATTGTGTTTTATTTTTGCATTTATATATAATTGTTGATTATAATATATGCTAAATATTTTTGAAAGGAAGCATTAAACAAAACCGGTAATGAGTTTCAAATATTAAAATTGTTGATTTTAAAAAGTTGAACTCTAATGAGTTTAAAGTTAAATAATTTTGAGACTTAAATTACATATGTTTTTTTTTATGGAAACATTAAATAAAACTCTAAACGAGTTTCAAAGATTAAAATTGATTATTTTAAAATAAGTTAAACTCTAACGAGTTTAATGTTAAATGATTTTGAAAGTCAAATAATATATATGGACGACATCTTTTAAAACTGTTTTAAAACGATACACATTTGTGTATTTGTTATTTTTATATCCTATAAATTAAATAACAAATTAGATCACAAACATAATCGACATATTCAATTGGTTAAAAAAAATTTTTAACTAATAGTGTAGCGAATCTTGTGTGCATGCATTATTCGTTGACACAAACTTTTTCCAAAATACCCGTCAAATTTAAGTCATGCCATCCACTGAGCTTGCAAACACTCCTCGTTATTTTTCTAATCTAGTGAGACTAGGCTGAATTATAGTCACAAGGTGGATTTTTAGATCTAGTGAGACTAGCGTGAATTTCCACTGTTTCTAAATTGGACGACTTAATCGTATTCACGGTGAGACCTGAGTTTGAGGCAATGATGGGACAAACATGCCATTAGATAATAGTGGTTTGTTGGACTACATATATCTCTAGGTCCCATAAAGATTTAAGGGTTGTACTTGTAATGCAATTAGTACCCGCTACCTACCAATAGACTCCATAATTGCTAGCTGATTAACAGATGTGGCTATGAAACCTCTATGTGGATCTTAGACTTTCGTAAATTAATTGTTTTTTAAAAATATTATAAAAACTTGGGTAGTTAATTTATTAAAGCTCAATATCAAAAATACTAAATTGAATCTTATATCTATTGTAGATGTCAAATAATCAAAATGTAAACCAAAACACACTTCCTTCTTTGTTGGAGAAGGATAAACTCAATATTCAAACTTCCTAGACTGTCACTGCAACATGAGAATTGTTCTCAAGTATAATTGGAAGTTGAATAAAGTTTAGAACCCATATCCTTTCTTCCTGTTGTGGCAGTTTATGCTGCTCAGTAAAATGATTATTGAATGTTGTTCGATGATCAGGAAGAAATAGGATTGAAGGGTGAAAAAGAATAAGCCGAATACTTTGTGGAAGGAAAATGACAAATCATTTGCTAGGAAAAATATTCCACCTTCCAAGAAGGAAAGCCCAACAAAAGACGCTGAATGTTTCCATTGTGGAAAGGTTGGCAATTGGAGAAGGAAGTTGTCATATCTTCCAATCTGAGCTGAGAAAAGGTAACGCTGGTGAGACTAGCAAATCAGGTATATTCCATATATAGCTATATACTTCTTCTAGTGATTCCTAGATCTTTGTTAACTGGTTGTGGCCTTCACACCTGTAACAATATGAAGGGAATGAAAAGAAGTAATAGACTGAAGAAAGACACACTGGATTTGCAAGTAGGCAAGGGGGATCAAGCTTTTGTTAAAGCTATTGGTACCTCTGAACTTACTTCTCTAAGTGGTCTTATTGTTTTGTTGGAATAATAGCATTATGCTCTCAATACTGCGAGCGACATAGTTTGAAAGATGTTAGTATTGAATTTGCATTTACACACTTAGGTATTTCAGTTTCTAAGGATAATATATTTATCTTAATACCTATCCACGTGATGGTATTTTTGAAATTGATATGCATAGTGTAATTTCAAATGAGAATTCTGTGTATACCTGCATCGCCAAAGTCTTCAAGCAAGACTTGAATAAGACCTATATATGACATTGTCATATTGGTCATATAAACAAACAATGCATTTCAAAACTCCAATCTAATGGACTTTTGGAATCAATTGACTCTGAGTCATTTGATGTATGCGAATCATGTTTATGTGAAAAGATGACAAATGCTTCTTTCTCCGATTTAGGTAAAAGAGCTAAAGATCTTTTAGGACTAATACATACTGTTGTATGTAGTCCTTTAAGAGCAATGTATAGATTTAGTTAATTTTACTTCATTACATTTACTGATGAGTACAGTAGCTATGATTATGTTCACTTGCTGAAACATAAACATAAAGCTATTTTAACATTCAAAAGTATTTCAAAATGAAGTAGATAATCAGCTTGGAAAGACCATTAAAGCACTTTGCTCCGATGGAGTAAGTAAGTTTATGAATCAAGAGTTTTTTGGACCACCTAAAGAATTATGGGATTGTCTCATAGTTCACTCTACCTTACACACCACAACACGATGGTGTGTCTGAGTAAGAGGAATCGAACTTTACTTGATATAGTTTGATTTATGATGAGTCTAATTTCTCTACTACCGTCTTTTAAGGATATGCATGAGAGTCTGCTGCAGGCATACTCAATGTAATTCTAACTATGAAGGTAGAAAAGACACCATATGAGTTATGGCATGGGAAGAATCCCAAGTTGTCTTATTTGAAAGTCTGGGGTTGTAAAGCGTACGTGAAGCATGACACTTCAAACAAATTAGAACCAGAACTATCTAATGTTACTTTGTACGATACATAAAGGAAACAATGGGTTACTACTTTTACTACCAAGCTGAAGACAACGTGTTTTCTGCTCAGTCTGCTAAATTCTTGGAAAGAGATCTTCTCTTACAAGAAGTTAGTGGGAGTAAAGTAGATCTTGAAGAAATTCAAGTACTTTAAAGTAACATACCTTCAGTAAGCACTAGCAATCCACACGTTGAAACTGAGTGCACTGTTGGTGAGCCAGAACGTGTTACACCTGCACTTTATAGATCTAGTAGAACTCATCGGCTTATGAGGTTTAATTATCTGCTTAATTCAGATAAACCTCAACTAAGGGATTATGATGAACCCTCTAGATGTGTGAGGCCATATCAGATCCTGAATCTGAAAATGACTAGATTCTATGAATATAGATATGCAGTCCATGAAGGATAATCAAGTATGAGACTTGATTGATCTTCTACCCAATTGTAAGACAATGAGGTAAAAATGGGTCTTCAAAGGAAGACTGATATGGACGGTAATGTAAACACTTTTAAAGCTCGATTGGTTACAAAAGGTTATGATAAAAGTTTTTCACCAGTCGCGAGCCTTAAAACAATTAGGATACTTATTGCCATGGTTACTTTTCATGATAATAAAATATGGCTAATGGATGTCAAAACTGCTTTCCTAAATGGCGACCTAAGCGAGGACGTATATATGGTTCATCCGGAAGGGTTTATGAATCCTAAGCATCCTAATAAAGTATGCAAGCTTCTAAAATCCATTTATGGATAAAAGCAAGCATCCAGGAGCTAGAATCTTAAGTTTAATGAGAAAATCAAAGTGTTTAATTTTACTCAAAACTAATATAAGCTCTGAGTTTACATTAGAGCTAGTGGGAGCAGAGTAGTCTTCTTGATCTTATATGTTGATGAAATATTACTTATTAGAAATAACATTCCAACTTGCAAGATGTCAAGTCTTGGCTTGGAGAATGTATTTCATAAAGGATCTTGATGAAGCTACTTATATTATTGGAATGAGGATTTATACAATAGATCCAATTGGCTTATTGGTTTGAATCAAAGTACATACATTGATACATTATATTGCAGAGATTTAGCATGCAAAACTCCAAGCATGGAGCTTTGTCAATGCAAAAAGGCATAACCTTGAGAAAGTCTCAAAAGTCCTATCACAACAGATGAGATGAGACAAATAAAATGTATCACATATGCTTCGGCTATATGATCCATTATGTATGCCATGATATGTACTATACTCGATGTTTCATTAGTTTTGAGTTTGACGAGTCATTGTCAACATAATCCAGGTGAAGTATATTGGATTGTTGTTAAGAATATTCTTTAGTATTTGCAGAGTACTAATGATATGTTCTTGGTTTACGGGGGTTTGGAAGAAGAGTTAAGTATTAAGTTTTATGCTGATTCTAGTTTCCAAACTGATCAAGATGATTCTCGATCCAGTCACGTTGTTTCTTTGTCATGATGGGCAAGACAGTTGATTGGAAGAGCTCTAGGCAGAGCACTATTGAACAATCTACAACAAAAGCAGAATACATCGTTGACTGAGAAGCTGCTCAGAAAGCTGTATGGATAAGGAAGTTTGTTGTTATACTCAGAGTAGTACACAACATTTAATCTTCTATAATATGTACTGTGATAGTTCGAGTGTTAATATACTTTTGAAAGAATCACATGTACATAAAAGTATCTGGCACATTCTTCAAAAGTTTGACTACATTCATTAAGTCATTAAGAGGAATGATATTAGTATTCTTAAAGGTTCATACAAATGATAATGTGGCTGACCCGTTCACGAAGCCCATGATGCACAACAAGCATGATGATCATGCTAGTAGTATTGGACTCCATTATGCTGCTGATCTTTTTCATTTGTAATTTAATATTTCGATATTTTTGTAACATTAAGCAGTTTTATATTGATGAATTGACATACTTGATATGGTCATTTTCATTTATATCACTGTGTTCTATATTAGCATGTTTAATCCATGAATAATTGTTGATTATTCAAAATCTCCATAATCGGCCATGTTATGGGAATAACATGAATTAAGATTAATGCGAAATTTTGGTTATATTCATTGATGATGAATAGTTAAATTGTTGAGACCAAAATTCATATGTATTCATTGATGATGAATATTGGAATGACCCAATCATGAGATGTCACTACATGGATCGTAGTCAGTAGTAAATCTTTTAGTGATTATGTTTTTGTGTCCTTAGACTTGAGATGCACGCTCATCTTGATGAGTGTAACATTGTATTTTAATATGGTTAAACGCTGTCCTGAATAAGGCTGTTATAAAGGCCATTATTGGGTATAATGTAAAGCTCGTGATAGACACGTGTATGCAATATAGGATTTGTTCCTCTAAAATGTTTGGAGTTAGATACTTTTTGAGCTCCTCGATGAATGAATAAGATATTTGTGTGGCCGCACCCAGATGTAATTAAGATGATACTTAATTAATTTGGTGATCTAATTCAGTTCTAAGATCGAGAAACAAAATTGTTAAACAAATGAGAATGACCGATGATCCATATCTCAAATTTAATTAAAGTATCTGAAACAAAAGGACGAATGACATTTAAAACTTACCATAAACAGTTTCGAGAAACTACCCTCACATGAATTTGGGGACAATGATGTGTTGCTAGACGCTTACCATTATTTGTATAGTTATGATAATGCTAAAAACGAACATATATTTCATAGCATTATCCTTCAAGAAAGACAAGCTTTTGGTTGCAATTGTTCTATTTACAAGTGATATTCGTTTAAATAATAAAAGGTGAAGACAAAAGAAAGAATCGACGATTTAAAGATGCAAATGACCAAAACGCTAAAAAGTACAAGATACAATTTAAGTGGTTCAATTTATTGATGAAGAACGACTAAAAATGGCAAGAGTACAAGCTGCAAAATGCAAAGTACAAGATATTAAATCATACGAAAAGACGTTCGAAAATCCGAAACCGGGACATGAACCAACTATCAACGCGCGATGCAACGGACCTAAAATTACAAATTAATTATGGACATAAATATAATATAATATATAATTAATTCTATAAAATTATATATATATATATATATATATATATATATATATATATATATATATATATATATATATATATATATATATATATATATATATTATATTTATATATTAAAAACCGTCGGCAAGCTAGGATCCAAATTGTGTGAGCTGGAAATCGAACCTCCGTACTTGCGGAGCTATGAAGCATAAAAGCTCCGCACTCGTGGAGCTGTACAGTGAAACGTGGGCCTATAAAAGGCCGCGAATTCTGCTCGATGAAGATCATCTTTTTCTTTTCTGTTTCTCTGATTCTCAATATATATATTTATATTTATATTATAATTATAATTTTAATTAAAGTTAATAATAATAAGGTTATTGTACGAAATGTTTTACGGGTTTTAAGTTGAAACTCTGTCCGTGTAACGCTAAGCGATTAATCACCACTGTAAGCTATGTTCTTCCTTTTTAAATTAATGTCTCGTAACTAAGTTATTATTATGCTTATTTTGTAGTGACCAAAACTTTTCCATGTTTATATATATTAAATGAAATTGATATTTATATGATTAAGTGTTTCCAACATGTTAAGCAATCAAACTTGTTAAGACTTGATTAAATGAAATAAGTTTCATATAGACAATTGATCACCCAAGTTGACCGGCGATTCACGAACGTTACAAAATTGTAAAAACTACATGTTATGGTATATATAGACATATATATATGGTTGACATAAGATTATGATGAGTAAGTATCTCACTAAATATATTAACAATGTGTGATATACATAATAAATGAGATTACTAAGTTAAGAAACTCGAAATGATATATATAACGATTATCGTTATGATAACATCTACTAAATACATATGTATCATATTAAGATATTGATACACTATATTTAACATGATAAAATGATATTTAAATATATCATTAAGTGTGTTAACAATGAACTACATATGTAAAAACAAGACTACTAACTCAAGAATTACGAAACGAGACTTATATGTAATGATTATCGTTGTAACGATATTTTAATGTATAGATCATATTAAGAGATATTCATACATCATAATATCATGATAATATAATAATTTAACATCTCATTTGATATAATAAAAATTGGGTTAACAACATTAATTGAGATCGTTAACTTAAAGGTCTCAAAACAACACTTACATGTAACGACTAACGAAGACTTAACAACTCCATTAGAATGTATATACATGTTGTGTTTTGATATGTATTCTTACACTTTTTAAAGACTTCAAAACACATATCAAAGTACTTCTACTTAACAAAAATACTTACAATTACATCCTCGTTCAGTTTCATCAACAATTCTACTCGTATGCACCCGTATTCGTACTCGTACAATACACAGCTTTTAGATGTATGTACTATTGGTATATATACTCCAATGATTAGCTCTTATCAGCCCATGTGAGTCACCTAACACATGTGGGAACCATCATTTGGCAACTAGCATGAAATATCTCATAAAATTACAAAAATATTGGTAATCATTCATGACTTATTTACATGAAAACAAAATTACATATCCTTTATATCTAATCCATATACCAACGACCAAAAACACCTACAAACACTTTCATTCTTCAATTTTTTTTCATCTAATTGATATCTCTCAAGTTCCATCTTCAAGTTCTAAGTGTTCTTCATAAATTCCATAAGTATAGTTTCATAAAAATCAAGAATACTACCAAGTTTGCAAGTTTACTTCCAAGCTTTCTAATCCATTCCAAGTAATCATCTAAGATCAAGGAACCTTTGTTATTTATAGTAGGCTATCTTTCTAATTCAAGGTAATATTCATATTCAAACTTTGATTCAATTTCTACAACTATAACAATCTTATTTCGAGTGAAAATCTTACTTGAACTGTTTTCGTGTCATGATTCTGCTTCAAGAACTTTCAAGCCATCTAAGGATCCTTTGAAGCTAGATCCATTTTTCTCATTTCCAGTAGTTTTATCCAGAAAACTTGAGGTAGTAATGATGTTCATAACATCATTCGATTCATACATATAAAGCTATCTTATTCGAAGGTTTAAACTTGTAATCACTAGAACATAGTTTAGTTAATTCTAAACTTGTTCGCAAATAAAAGTTAATCCTTCTAACTTGACTTTTAAAATTAACTAAACACATGTTCTATATCTATATGATATGCTAACTTAATGATTTAAAACCTGGAAACACGATGAACACCATAAAATCGGATATACGCCGTCGTAGTGAAACCGGGGGCTGTTTTGGTTTGGATAATTAAAAACTATGATAAACTTTGATTTAAAAGTTGTTCTTCTGGGAAAATTATTTTTCATATGAACATGAAATTATATCCAAAAATCTTGGTTAAACTTAAAGTGAAAGTATGTTTTTCAAAATGGTCATCAAGATGTCGTTCTTTCGACGGAAATGACTACCTCTTTAGTAATTGACATGTAACTTAAATTTCCGACCATAAACCTATACCTTTTCTGTTTGGATTCTTAAATTAGAGTTCAATATGAAACCATAGCAATTTGATTCGCTCAAAACGGATTTAAAATGAAGAAGTTATGGGTAAAACAAGATTGGATATTTTTGATCTTTTTAGCTATGGGAAATGTTTAACAAATCTATACAAATAATATCCTAGCTAACTTATATTGTATTACACATGTATTCTAATATATTATGTAATCTTGGGATACCATAGACACGTATGCAAATGTTTTGACATATCATATCGACCCATGTATATATATTATTTGGAACAACCATAGACACTCTATATGCAGTAATGTTGGAGTTAGCTATACAGGGTTGAGGTTGATTCCAAAAATATATATACTTTGAGTTGTGATCTAGCCTGAGACGTGTATACACTGGGTCATATATTGATTCAAGATAATATATATATATCGATTTATTTCTGTACATCTAACTGTGGATAACTAGTTGTAGGTTACTAACGAGGACAGCTGACTTAATACACTCAAATCTTTAAAACATAATAAAAATGGTTGTAATTATATTTTGATCATACTTTGATATATATGTACATATTTGTATAGGTTCGTGAATCGATCCGTGGCCAAGTCTTATTTCCGAGGAAGGAAATATCTGTGAAAGTGAGTTATAGTCCCACTTTTAAAATCTAATATTTTTGGGATGAGAATACATGCAGGTTTTATAAATGATTTACAAAATAGACACAAGTACGTGAAACTACATTCTATGGTTGATTTATCGAAATCGAATATGCCCCTTTTTATTAAGTCTGGTAATCTAAGAATTAGGGAACAGACACTCTAATTGACGCGAATCCTAAAGATAGATCTATTGGGCCTAACAAATCCCATCCAAAGTACCGGATGCTTTAGTACTTCGAAATTTATATCATATCCGAAGGGTGTCCCGGAATGATGGGGATATTCTTATATATGCATCTTGTTAATGTCGGTTACCAGGTGTTCACCATATGAATGATTTTTATCTCTATGTATGGGATGTGTATTGAAATATGAAATCTTGTGGTCTATTGTTACGATTTGATATATATAGGTTAAACCTATAACTCACCAACATTTTTGTTGACGTTTAAAGCATGTTTATTCTCATGTGAATATTAAGAGCTTCCGTTGTTGCATACTAAAATAAGGACAAGATTTGGAGTCCATGTTTGTATGATATTGTGTAAAAACTGCATTCAAGAAACATATGTCGATGTAATATATTTCTATTGTAAACCATTATGTAATGGTCGTGTGTAAACAGTATATTTTAGATTATCATTATTTGATAATCTACGTAATGTTTTTAAAACCTTTATTGATAAAATAAAGGTTATGGTTGTTTTAAAAATGAATGCAGTCTTTGAAAAACGTCTCATATAGAGGTCAAAACCTCGCAACGAAATCAGTTAATATGGAACATTTATAATCAATATGAATGGGACACTTCAGTTGGTATCCAAGCGTTGGTCTTAGAGAACCAGAAATTTGCATTAGTGTGTCTTATCGAGTTTGTTAGGATACATTAGTGAGTATGGACTTCGACCGTTTTTTCTTTAAAAACGATCGCTTAACACTTTTGTTGGAAATTATATATTATTAACATGTAAATATTATGTGATATATTAACCTCTTAATGTATTTGATATTGTGTGATAGATGTCTACCACTAGTACAAATCTCATCGACTCACCTAATAATAATGAAGAGTCGAATATAATTTGGGAAGTTTCACAAATTCCTGAAAAGGAACCGGAAGAAGAGGAACCGGAAGAAGAGGAATCAGAAGAGGAGGAACCGGAAGAAGAAGAGGTTCCGGAAGAAGAAATATTGATACCTATAGTAAATCGATTAAATAAAAGAAAATCCTCAACCAACGGACTAAAGTTAATAATGGTCAATGGTGTTTCCGCCAAGGAAGCAAAATATTGGGAAGATTATCAATTTTCCAATGAATCGGATCCCGATGAGGATTCTGATGATGTTATAGAAATTACCTCGACCCAATTTAATAAAGCGAAAGAAAATAATAAGGGAAAAGGTATAAAAATAGAGAAACCAGATTCCAACCCCGATGAACTTTATATGTATCGGCAACATCCGTATTTCCTAAAATGTAACAATGACCCGGGAACCTCTAAACCACCAGGTTTTTCTAAATCATTGTGGAAAATGACAGCTCGTATTAGGGGAGCATCATATATCCCTAGGAAATTAGCAAAACGAACCAAGTCCGAAGAAGAAACGAGTGCGTCGGATTAAAGAGTTGTAATCATGTTGTGTAATATATGTAATATAGTGTGCTTGTACTTTTATATTCTATGTAAAAATTGCTTGTATTGTTTGTTAATTATCTTTTACGAATCTAATCCTTGTCTATTTTACAGTATAAAAACAAAATGGACGTTAAGGGTAGACAACCGAATATTTTAGAAGACCTACCAGAGGATATGATTGAGGAAATCTTGTCTAGAGTCGGTCAGAATTCATCAGCACATTTAGTTATGGCGAAATTAACTTGTCAAACATTTGAAAGACTTTCCATAAATGCCTTAGTTTATAAAAGGCTTTCCTTTGATAGGTGGGATATATCACATTGGGGAGACCGTAAGTTACGTCGTGTTTTCTTTAAAGCGTTAAATGCGGGGAACCCAAATGCAATTTTATGCTACGGGTTAAGAATCTATTTTGACTCAACATATCCCAACATAGGATTTCATGAGTTAGAAAGAGCTTCTAACATGTAACATAAAGAAGCATGTTATGCTTACGGGTTAATAATGTTCGCTTCTCATCAAATTGAGAAAAAGAACATTGGGTTGCAACTTTTAAATAAAACATTCCCACAAGTTATGGACTCGGTAGTTGAGATGAGAAACAAGGTTTTTAGATTATTACGGGGCTGTTGGACATTACGAAACCCTCGTCCTTTTGACGAAATTACAACATGTTGTCTTGTCAACGGTCACAACGGTTATGTTCCACAAGACCAAGGATGGGAAGTAGTCATAGTAAAACCAGAATGCATGACTTGTTTCTGGACATATGAATTACGTGTCTTTATTGCCTTTGTTGAACGACTTGCGTATTAACTAGAATTGTCTTCGCAACTGTTTTGTATCAGGGTTTTTATGTGCTATATTTCATGCTATATGTAAAATAGCGATATTGTAAGTTTGCAAAATATTGTATAAAAGTTTGAATGTGAAATATTATTATAATCAGTTTTCATATAGAATTGTAGTAGTTAAATTGTATGTTAGCTACTAAGTATGAACTTAACGGGTAGGTATTACCCGAATTAAAACTTATAAAATGCTAATATGAAGAAAAAGCTTTTATAAATGAGTTCATATTATGCTACGGAATACTATTGACTAATCTTAATATTCTATATGATTAACTTAATTCTTTTGGCTATTTTTGAAGAAAATGGCACCGACTACTCGTCAGAACTTGAACATGAGTGAGGAAGACTTCCGTGCTTTCCTTGCAGCAAATATAGCCGCAGTACAGGCTGCAATGCAAAACAACAATAACTCAGGGTCTAGCAGTGGAGTTAACTCCACAGGAAACCGTGTAGGATGCTCCTACAAGGCTTTCACTGCCTGTAAACCTCTGGAATTCGATGGAACTGAAGGACCAGTCGGACTGAAATGATGGACCGAAAAGGTCGAATCTGTGTTTGCTATAAGAAAATGTACTGAGGAAGATAAGGTAAAGTATGCCACGCATACCTTCACAGGTACTGCGTTAACATGGTGAAATACCTATCTCGAACAAGTGGGACAAGATGCTGCTTACGCACTACCGTGGTCAGCATTCAAACACTTAATGAATGAGCAGTACCATCCCAGAAACGAGGTCAATAAGCTCAAGGTAGAGCTTAGAGGGTTACAAACACAAGGGTTTGATATTATCACGTACAAACGACGATTCATAGAGTTGTGCCTATTGTGTCCGGGAGTGTTCGAAGATGAAGAAGAGAAAATCGACGCATTTGTAAAAGGGTTACCGGAAAGGATCCAAGAGGATATAAGTTCACACGAGTCCGCCTCCATACAAAAGGCAAGTCGAATGGCTCATAAACTTATAAATCAAATTGAGGAAAGGATTAAAGAACAAGCGGCCGAAGAAGCCAATACGAAACAAGTCAAGAGGAAATGGGAAGAAACCAGTGACAAGGGTCACAATTTCAATAATCAACCCAACAATCATAACTACAATCGCACCAATTTTCGAAACAACAAACACAACAACAACAACCACCCCAGCAACAACTACAACAACCGTTTCAACAACAATAACAACTGCAACAACAACAATCCCAACAATAACAACAAGAGGCAGAAATTCTGCCAGAGATGTGAAGGATACATCCAACTGGGCTCTGTACAGCAGTGTGTACTAAGTGTAATAGAAAGGGCCATGGTGCGAAAAAGTGCGAAATCTACGGATCAATGGCTAAGGGAACAAATAATGCCGAAACAAGTTATGCAGACATTACCTGTTTCGGATGCGGGAAGAAGGGCCATTACAAAAATATGTGTCCAAATCAGGGGGATAATAATGGGCAAGGCCGAGGAAGAGTCTTCAACATTAATGCGGTTGAAGCGCAGGAAGACCCGGAGCTTGTTACGAGTACGTTTCTTATTGACAATACATCTGCTTATGTTTTATTTGATTCGAGTGCGAATAGAAGCTATATGAGTAAGGATTTCTGTGCTAAATTAATTTGTCCATTGACGCCTTTGGATAATAAGTTTATACTAGAATTAGCAAACGATAAATTAATTGCAGCAGATAATATATGTCGGAATCGAGAAATTAAACTGGTTAGCGAAACATTTAAGATTGATTTGATACCAGTAGAGTTAGGGAGTTTTGATGTGATAATCGGCATGGACTGGTTGAGAGAGGTGAAAGCAGAGATCGTATGTTACAAAAATGCAATTCGCATTGTACGAGAAGAAGGAAAACCCTTAATGGTGTACGGAGAAAAGGGCAACACGAAGCTACATCTTATTAGTAATTTGAAGGTACAAAAACTAATAAGAAAAGGTTGCTATGCTGTTCTAGCACACGTCGAGAAAGTACAAACTGAAGAAAAGAGTATCAATGATGTTCCCGTCGCAAAAGAATTTCCCGATGTATTTCTGAAAGAATTACCGGGACTACCTCCACATCGATCTGTTGAATTTCAAATAGATCTTGTACTAGGAGCTGCACCAATAGCTCGTGCTCCTTACAGACTCGCACCCAGCGAGATGAAAGAACTGCAAAGCCAACTGCAAGAACTATTAGAACGTGGTTTCATTCGACCAAGCACATCACCATGGGGAGCTCCTGTTTTGTTTGTCAAGAAGAAGGATGGTACATTTAGGTTGTGTATTGACTACAGAGAGTTGAATAAACTTACCATCAAAAACCGTTAACCACTGCCGAGAATTGACGACTTATTTGATCAACTACAAGGCTCGTCGGTTTATTCAAAAATCGATTTACGTTCTGGATATCATCAAATGCGAGTAAAGGAGGATGATATTCCAAAAAATGCTTTTAGGACGCGTTATGGTCATTACGAGTTTATGGTTATGCCGTTTGGATTGACTAACGCACCAGCTGTGTTCATGGACCTTATGAACCGAGTGTGTGGGCCATATCTTGACAAGTTTGTCATTGTTTTCATCGATGACATACTTATTTACTCAAAGAATGATCAAGAGCACGAATAACATTTGAGAAAAGTGCTAGAAGTATTGAGGAAAGAAAAACTGTACGCTAAGTTTTCAAAGTGTGCATTTTGGTTGGAAGAAGTTCAATTCCTCGGTCACATAGTGAACAAAGAAGGTATCCAAGTGGACCCGGCAAAGATCGAAACCGTTGAAAAGTGGGAAACCCCAAAAACTCCGAAGCATATACGTCAATTTTTAGGATTGGCTGGTTACTACAGAAGATTCATCCAAGATTTCTCCAAAATAGCAAAACCCTTGACTGCATTAAAGCATAAAGGGAAGAAATTTGAATGGAAGGATGAACAAGAGAAGGCGTTTCAGTTATTGAAGAAAAAGCTAACTACGGCACCTATATTGTCATTGCCTGAAGGGAATGATGATTTTGTGATTTATTGTGACGCATCAAAGCAAGGTATCGATTGTGTATTAATGTAACAAACGAAGGTGATTGCTTATGCGTCTAGACAATTGAAGATTCACGAGCAAAATTATACAACTCACGATTTGGAATTGGGTGCTGTTGTTTTTGCATTAAAGACTTGGAGGCATTATTTATATGGGGTCAAAAGTATTATATATACCGACCACAAAAGTCTCCAACATATATTTAATCAGAAGCAACTGAATATGAGACAACGCAGGTGGATTGAACTGTTGAATGATTCTGATTTTGAGATTTGATACCACCCGGGGAAGGCGAATGTGGTAGCCGACGCTTTGAGTAGAAAGGACAGAGAACCTATACGGGGTAAAAGCTATGAATATAATTATTCGTACTAACCTTACTACTCAAATAAAGGAGGCTCAACAGGGGGTTGCAAAAGAGGAAAATTTAAAGGATGAAATATGCAAAGGATCGGAGAAGCACCTTAATATCCGGGAAGACGGAACCCGGTATAGGGCTGAAAGAATTTGGGTACCAAAATTTGGAGATATGAGAGAAATGGTACTTAGAGAAGCTCATAAAACCAGATACTCATTACATCCTGGAACGGGGAAGATGTACAAAGATATCAAGAAACATTTTTGGTGGCCAGGTATGAAAGCCGATGTTACTAAATACGTAGGGGAATGTTTGACGTGTTCTAAGGTCAAAGCTGAGCATCAGAAACTATCATGTCTACTTCAACAACCCGAAATCCCAGAATGGAAATGGGAAAACATTACCATGGATTTCATCACTAAATTGCCAAGGACTGCAAGTGGTTTTGATACTATTTGGGTAATAGTTGATCGTCTCACCAAATCAGCACACTTCCTGCCAATAAGATAAGATGACAAGATGGAGAAGTTAGCACGACTGTATTTGAAGGAAGTCGTCTCCAGACATGGAATACCAATCTCTATTATCTCTGATAGGGATGGCAGATTTGTTTTAAGGTTTTGGCAGACATTACAACAAGCATTGGGAACTCGTCTAGACATGAGTACTGCCTATCATCCACAAACCGATGGGCAGAATGAAAGGATGATACAGACTCTTGAAGACATACTACGAGCATGTGTTATTGATTTTGGAAACGGTTAGGATCGACATCTACCATTAGCAGAATTTTTCTACAATAACATTTACCACTCGAGTATCGAAATGGCACCGTTCGAAGCACTTTATGGTAGAAAGTGCAGATCTCCAATTTGTTGGAATGAATTAGGGGATAGACAGATTACGGGTCCGGAGATAATCCAAGAAACTACAGCGAAAATCATCCAAATTCAACAACGGTTAAAAACCTCTCAGAGTCGACAAAAGAGCTACGCGGACCTTAAAAGGAAAGATATAGAATTTGAAATTGGGGAGATGGGCATGCTTAAGGTTTTGCCTTGGAAAGGCGTTGTTCAATTTGGTACACGGGGGAAACTAAATCCAAGATACATTGGACCATTCAAGATTTTAGATCGTGTCGGACCAGTAGCCTACCGACTTGAATTACCTCAACAACTCGCCAATGTACATAATACCTTTCATGTCTTGAATCTAAAGAAGTGCTTAGCTAAAGAATATCTCACTATTCCTTTAGACGAAATTAAAATCAATGAAAAACTACAATTCATTGAAGAACCCGTCGAGATAATGGATCGTGAGGTTAAAAGGCTCAAGCAAAACAAGATACCAATTGTTAAGGTTCGATGGAATGATCGTATAGGACCCGAGTTCACCTGGGAACGAGAAGATCAGATGAAGAAGAAATACCCGCACTTATTTTCAGAAGATACGTCAACACCTCCAACTGCTTAAAATTTCGGGACGAAATTTATTTAACGGGTAGGTACTGTAGTGACCCGAACTTTTTCATGTTTATATATATTAAATGAAATTGATATTTATATGATTAAGTGTTTCCAACATGTTAAGCAATCAAACTTGTTAAGACTTGATTAAATGAAATAAGTTTCATATAGACAATTGATCACCCAAGTTGACTGGCGATTCACGAACGTTACAAAATTGTAAAAACTACATGTTGTGGTATATATAGACATATATATATATGGTTGACATAAGATTATGATGAGTAAGTATCTCACTAAATATATTAACAATGTGTGATATACATAATAAATGAGATTACTAAGTTAAGAAACTCGAAATGATATATATAACGATTATCGTTATGATAATGTCTACTAAATACATATGTATCATATTAAGATATTGATACACTATATTTAACATGATAAAATGATATTTAAATATATCATTAAGTGTGTTAACAATGAACTACATATGTAAAAACAAGACTACTAACTCAAGAATTACGAAACGAGACTTATATGTAACGATTATCGTTGTAACGATATTTTAATGTATAGATCATATTAAGAGATATTCATACATCATAATATCATGATAATATAATAATTTAACATCTCATTTGATATAATAAACATTGGGTTAACAACATTAATTGAGATCGTTAACTTAAAGGTTTCAAAACAACACTTACATGTAACGACTAATGAAGACTTAACGACTCCATTAGAATGTATATACATGTTGTGTTTTGATATATATTCTTACACTTTTGAAAGACTTTAAAACACATATCAAAGTACTTCTACTTAACAAAAATGCTTATAATTACATCCTCGTTCAGTTTCATCAACAATTCTACTCGTATGCACCCGTATTCGTACTCGTACAATACACAGCTTTTAGATGTATGTACTATTGGTATATACACTCCAATGATCAGATCTTAGCAGCCCATGTGAGTCACCTAACACATGTGGGAACCATAATTTAGCAACTAGCATGAAATATCTCATAAAATTACAAAAATATTGGTAATCATTCATGACTTATTTACATGAAAACAAAATTACATATCCTTTATATCTAATCCATATACCAAGTACCAAAAACACCCACAAACACTTTCATTCTTCAATTTTCTTCATCTAATTGATCTCTCTCAAGTTCCATCTTCAAGTTCTAAGTGTTCTTCATAAATTCCATAAGTATAGTTTCATAAAAATCAAGAATACTACCAAGTTTGCAAGTTTACTTCCAAGCTTTCTAATCCATTCCAAGTAATCATCTAAGATCAAGGAACCTTTGTTATTTATAGTAGGCTATATTTCTAATTCAAGGTAATATTCATATTCAAACTTTGATTCAATTTCTACAACTATAACAATCTTATTTCGAGTGAAAATCTTACTTGAACTGTTTTCGTGTCATGATTCTGTTTCAAGAACTTTCAAGCCATCCAAGGATCCTTTGAAGCTAGATCCATTTTTCTCATTTCCAGTAGTTTTATCCAGAAAACTTGAGGTAGTAATGATGTTCATAACATCATTCGATTCATACATATAAAGCTATCTTATTCGAAGGTTTAAACTTGTAATCACTAGAACATAGTTTAGTTAATTCTAAACTTGTTCGAAAACAAAAGTTAATCCTTCTAACTTGACTTTTAAAATCAACTAAACACATGTTCTATATCTATATGATATGCTAACTTAATGATTTAAAACCTGGAAACACGATGAACACCATAAAATCGGATATACGCCGTCGTAGTGAAACCGGGGGCTGTTTTGGTTTGGATAATTAAAAACTATGATAAACTTTGATTTAAAAGTTGTTCTTCTGGGAAAATGATTTTTCATATGAACATGAAACTATATCCAAAAATCTTGGTTAAACTCAAAGTGAAAGTATGTTTTTCAAAATGGTCATCAAGATGTCGTTCTTTCGACGGAAATGACTACCTCTTTAGTAATTGACATGTAACTTAAATTTTTGACTATAAACCTATAATTTTTCTGTTTGGATTCTTAAATTAGAGTTCAATATGAAACCATAGCAATTTGATTCACTCAAAACGGATTTAAAATGAAGAAGTTATGGGTAAAACAAGATTGGATATTTTTGATCTTTTTAGCTACGGAAAATGTTTAACAAATCTATACAAATCATATCCTAGCTAACTTATATTGTATTATACATGTATTCTAATGTATTATGTAATCTTGGGATACCATAGACACGTATGCAAATGTTTTGACATATCATATCGACCCATGTATATATATTATTTGGAACAACCATAGACACTCTATATGCAGTAATGTTGGAGTTAGCTATACAGGGTTGAGGTTGATTCCAAAAATATATATACTTTGAATTGTGATCTGGCCTGAGACGTGTATACACTGGGTCGTGGATTGATTCAAGATAATATATATCGATTTATTTCTGTACATCTAACTGTGGACAACTAGTTGTAGGTTACTAACGAGGACAGCTGACTTAATACACTCAAATCTTTAAAACATAATAAAAATGGTTGTAGTTATATTTTGATCATACTTTGATATATATGTACATATTTGTATAGGTTCGTGAATTGATCGATGGCCAAGTCTTATTTTCGAGGAAGGAAATATCTGTGAAAGTGAGTTATAGTCCCACTTTTAAAATCTAATATTTTTGGGATGAGAATACATGCAGGTTTTATAAATGATTTACAAAATAGACACAAGTACGTGAAACTACATTCTATGGTTGAATTATCGAAATCGAATATGCCCATTTTTATTAAGTCTGGTAATCTAAGAATTAGGGAACAGACACCCTAATTGACACGAATCCTAAAGATAGATCTATTAGGCCTAACAAACCCCATCCAAAGTACCGGATGCTTTAGTACTTCAAAATTTATATCATATCTGAAGGGTGTCCCGGAATGATGGGGATATTCTTATATATGCATCTTGTTAATGTCGGTTACCAGGTGTTCACCATATGAATGATTTTTATCTCTATGTATGGGATGTGTATTGAAATATGAAATCTTGTGGTCTATTGTTACGATTTGATATATATAGGTTAAACCTATAACTCACCAACATTTTTGTTGACGTTTAAAGCATGTTTATTCTCAGGTGAATATTAAGAGCTTTCGCTGTTGCATACTAAAATAAGGACAAGATTTGGAGTCCATGTTTGTATGATATTGTGTAAAAACTGCATTCAAGAAACATATGTCGATGTAATATATTTCTATTGTAAACCATTATGTAATGGTCATGTGTAAACAGTATATTTTAGATTATCATTATTTGATAATCTACGTAATGTTTTTAAAACCTTTATTGATAAAATAAAGGTTATGAATGTTTTAAAAATGAATGCAGTCTTTAAAAAATGTCTCATATAGAGATCAAAATCTCGCAACGAAATCAGTTAATATGGAACGTTTATAATCAATATGAACGGGACATTTCATATTTGAGCTGAAGTAATTATGATGTTGGGCTAAAATATTAAGACGGGGTTATTGGATTTTGTATCATAATTAGGGTTTGGACAAAAGACCGACACTTGTGAACATTGGACTATTAACTATTAATAGGTGGGGGGTATTATCTAATTGAATGACAATTCATTGAAACCTGTCGAACCTATCTTCAAATTAGTTAATCTAATAATTATTAAAATGATTACGAATGTCCTATTTAGTGACGTTTATACGACATCGTTTACAATCATTTAATTAATCAATTGGATTGGTTAATTGATTATTCATTATGGCCAAAGTGAATAAATTAATGTATCATGGACTAATTAAAACAGGGGTGGATTACATACAAGGATACTTGGTGTAATTGTTAATAAAGTATTAAAACCTTGAATTGCACACAGTCGATAACCTGGTGTAATCATTAACAATGTATTAAAACCTTATTACCGTTTAAGTCCCCAATTAGTTGGAATATTTGACTTCGGGTATAAGAATAATTTGACGAGGACACTCGCACTTTATATTTATGACTGATGGACTGTTATGGACAAAAACCAGATGGACATATCGAATAATCTAGGACAAAGGACAATTAACCCATGGTAATAAATTAAAATCAACACATCGAACATCATGATTACGGAAGTTTAAATAAGCATAATTCCTTTATTTTATATCTCATCGCACTTTTATTTACTGTCATTTTATTTATTGCACTTTTAATTATTGCACTTTTAATTATCGCACTTTTATTTATCGTCAATTACTTTACGCTTTAAATTAAGTTTTATTTATATTTAATATTTTACATTAGGTTTTAATTGTGACTTAAGACATAAAATCGACAAACCGGTCACTAAATGGTAAAACCCCCCTTTTATAATAATAATAATACTACTTATATATATATTTATACAAACATAGTTTAAAATATATATAGCGTTAAACTCAGCTAGCTCCATGTGGAAAGAACCGGACTTACTAAAAACTATACTACTCTACGATTAGGTACACTGCCTATAAGTGTTGTAGCAAGGTTTAAGTATATCACATCCGTAAATAAATAATAAAACTTGTGTAAATTGTATCATATTTCACCGTATTTCATATTAAAAATAATACTATTTTGTACACCACCTCGCACACATCAAGTATTTTTGGCGCCGCTTTCGGGAAACACTAAAATGCCGAAGCGAAACGTCATATATATATATATATATATAAAAAGATTTTTATTAAGTTTTAATCTATTTTTGTAAAAATATAAGTTTTAAATATTAAAAAACAAAAATATAAAAACATAAAAAAAAGAAAATCTATATCTATATTTTTAAGTTTATTAAAAAGTTTATTTATTGTGAAAAGTTATAAAAAAAAAAACTAATAAGTAATTTTTAATATAAGTGTTATTTATATTACATTTTATATAAAATAAAAACAAAAAAATATTAAAATCTGAACCTACGTAATTTGGGCCAGCATCTCATTTGAACCTGCATCCTCCACACTCGCGGTACTTTTGGACAGCTAGTATCCGCACTCGCGGAGCTGTCTGATAGCTGCAACCTCAGACTGCATTAATTACGTTTTAGGATTTTAATTTAATTATTATTATTATTAATTAACCTAATTAGGGTTTATGTTTAATATTAATTAGTTTTAGTTTAATTAAATTTGTATTAATAAGTATTAATTAGTTTTATTACTTATAAAATTAATACTTTTATAAAATAATAATATAAAAATAATATTTTTATAAAAATTGTATTTTCATAACTTTAAGTTTTATTTTTATATTTTGTATCTTTTTATTCGTAATTGTATAGTTATCGTTCGTAACTAGTTTTAAGATATAGTTTTTTGCCGTAGCCATTTTATATTTCTAGATTTCTAGGCTTTGCCGTAAAATCCCTTAAGTGCTTTTTCTTTAGACTAAGATTTAGGTGCTTTAGAATTTTACGACGTAGCTTATCGCCTTAATATTTTATAGATTTTAGTGACTTTTAAGTTATTGCCGTTTTGAATATAGAATTCCATTTAAGCTTTAATACCTTTAGACGTAAGTTTTAATTTTTAGTATTTAGTACCTTTTAAGTTTCGACGCGCTACTCTCTTATTATTGTTTTTCGATCTTTGTTTTTCGACGCTTATTTTTCGACCTTTTATTTTTCGACGCACTCTTTTTCCTTCTTATTTCTCGACGCTCTAGTTTTTAGGACATAGAATTTTCTATTTCTTCTCTAAAATTTCTTTAAACTTCGACGAAAAATTATTTTAAGTGGTTAAATTGATAGACATCCAAAATTTTCTGGTTCGTAGTAATAGTTGTATTTGTTAGTAGCGAGTTGTGGGCTTCCGATTTAAAGGAACCTGGCTACCTGCTGCATCTATTGGCTATTCGAAACGTGGGCAAAATCAGAAAAGTCTATTAATTTGATAACTTATATAATTTTTATCTTTTATAACTAATAGGATATTCAGTGAATGCACCGAGCAAAACGTTCACCACCTTTCATACGTTCACCACCTGTAACTCGATCAAGACATCTAGCCAATATTATCGCCGTTGATTTTTCTTTAGAATCGTCATCTAGTCGACCAAGTACTCCAATTTAAATTTTCGATAATCCATTTTTTGAACCCGACTTCAAAATTGAAAACCCGGAGGATATTCAAGGACAATTCCAAGATCTTGAACCACTAATCATTCCTCCTGAACCACAAACCGTTAAATCAGAATCCTCTAGTGATTCGTATTCAACAAATTCAATTATGGAAGTAACGGAACCTCTAAGTATGGAAGACCGAATGAGAGCCACACGCACGGGCCAAGGACACGCCATTATTAAACCAGACATTAATGCACCAGATTATGAAATCAAAGGACAAATCCTACACATGGTAACTAATCAATGCCAATATAGTGGTACGCCAAAAGAAGATCCAAAAGAACATCTTCGAACCTTTAATAGGATCTGTACTCTATTCAAAATCAGAGAAGTTGAGGATGAACAAATCTATCTCATGTTATTTTCCTGGACTTTAAAGGGAGAAGCCAAAGATTGGTTAGAATCGTTACCTGAAGGGGCGATTGACACATGGGATGTCTTACTTGAAAATTTTCTTAAACAATTCTTTCCGGCATCTAAAGCCGTGAGACTTCAAGGAGAAATTGTTACATTCACGCAAAAGCCAAATGAAACTCTATATGAGGCGTGGACAAGATTCGGAAAATTGTTGAGAGGATGTCCTCAACATGGTTTAGACACTTATCAAATAGTACAAATATTCTACCAAGGATGCGACATTACTACACGAAAAGACATCGACATAGCAGCTGGTGGTTCCATTATGAAGAAAACCGCAACCGAAGCTCACAAAATTATTGATAACACAGCCTCCCACTCGCATGAGTGGCACCAAAAAAAGATATCTTTCGATCATCTAAAGCGGCTAGAGCCGATTCTAGCCATGACTTTGATTCCATTTCCGCAAAAATAGATGCTTTCCAGAGACGAATGGAAAAGATGACTAAAGATATTCACGTAATACGAATCAGTTGTGATCAATGCGGTGGAACACACTTAATGAAAGATTGTCACATTGAACAAACGATGGAACAACGAGAGAATGTTTCCTACATGAACCAAAGGCTGGGAAATAATTATCAAAATAATTATCAACCACCAAGGCCAAACTTCAATCGAAATCAAAACATTCTTTACAATCCAAATGGACCCAACAACAACTCGTACAACCAACAAGGTCTGAATAACCAACCAACTCAAAACAACACTTTCAATCAACAAAGACCTGGCTTGTATAAACCACCACAACAAACCGAAGAGAAAAAGCCAAATCTGGAAGAAATGATGGCAAAGCTAATGGAATCTCAAACACAATTTATTACATCTCAAACCCAAACAAATGAGAGGTTTGATCAGTCATTAAGAACTCAACAAGCTTCCATTTTGAATCTAGAAAAACACGTAGGTACTCTTGCTAGCATGATGAGTGAGAGGGAACAAGGAAAGCTACCGAGTAATACTGAAGTAAATCCTCGGAATGAGAATGTTAATATGGTTTCAACAAATTCTGAAAAAGCAGCACCAGAAGATGGGAAGGTTTTAGATGTGAGTAACAATGAAGAAGTTACAACACCACCACCACCACCCAAGAATGTAAAGCCAGTGGTGGCACCCTACAGACCACCCATCCCGTTTCCAAGAAAAAGAGTTGAGTATGAGCAAGTAATAGGTAATAAAGTTTGTGATACCTCTGGAAAGAAGAAGAAGAATAAGAAAGTGCAAGAAACAAAAACCATAGAAGTAAACCCGGTGAAGACAGTTCCACCAAAACTTCCACCAAGGTTGGGTGATCCGGGTGAATTTATTGTTCCTTGTCTACTTAGTGATTGTGTCATGTATGATGCACTAGCAGATTTAGGTGCGAGTGTGAGTGTTATGCCTCTTTCATTATATAAGAGATTAGGAGTAGGTGAGTTAAGTCCAACAAAAATGAGTGTTCGACTCTTTGATCAAACCATTAGGCACCCAGTTGGAATTGTTGACAACCTACCCGTTCAAGTGGGTAATTTAACCTTTTTAGTCGAATTTATTATCATTGACATAGAAGAGGACCCAAACATTCCTCTAATTTTAGGTCGACCATTCTTAGCGTCCACCGGGGCGTTATTTGATGTAAGAGAGGGTAGAATGACACTTAGTAATGATGAAAAATCGATCACCTTTGTGAGTCGAAAGTCTAAATCTCCACCAACCAAAACCGTTGAACCGATAAAAATGATCGATGAAAAGCATATTGTTTTACCAACTCCAACGGTAGTGCTTAACAATAATAAAACGCCTAAGTATGGGGAAAATGAAGTAACACCTAAAGATGACTTGATAACAAAAAACCCCGTTGTTGATACAAAATTAAATGACTCCGTTATTAATAGTTCAATGAAGAAACTTATTAAACGGATTCGCGATGCTAGAACCAAGGGGAACTTTAAGTTATGTAACCGGTTAGTATCCAATCTATCGCCTAAAGAAAAGGCGAAACTAGTTGAATTTGTGGATATTACACAAGAATCCGACCAATGGCTTAAAGCAAAAGTCACAGATATGCAAGTTGATTATGGTCCAGGAGAAACTGATGATGAAGTTAATCACAATTTCGACTCCACAGCTACCTAAGTGTGGGGAGATTCAAATGTTCTAAAAAGAAAACACTGTCTAGAGTTAGTTGTTCTGTTCTTGTGTAGTTCCGAGAATGAAATCCGATTGGTCTTTTCCGCTAGCAGACACTAAAGAACTAGTTTTCTCCACCCATTTTAAATTTTTTGTTTTATAGGTTTTATATGAAATTATTATGCTTTCTAAATTTAAGTTTTGTGTGAATTTAAAAACAAAATTTACTTTATTTCATTAAGTTTAAAAAATGATTTCTAAAATTCATCGTAAGTTGAAGACTAGGTCATGGAACCGAAATTGCTTTACCCGAGTGCGGGACGACAAATTTTGTTATCATTATTTTTAAATTTATTGATCTAAAGTATACCAAAAAAAAATAAAAAATAAAACCCAAAAATCTTTGCTTTTAAAACAATCACTTTAAAAACGACAAATTTTAAATTTTGTCGAGGGACAAACTAGGTAAACATACCGAAACTACCTAAAGTAAAAGGAAACAAAATTTTAAAAACTTATTCATTTAAATTGTTTTAATAAATAAACATTTTATAAAAAAATAATAAAAATATTATGTATGTTTGTAGTTTATCTTATGTACAAAACAGGGTAAAACATCGCATTTTCAAAGACTGAAATTAAGTTTAGCAAAAGCTACTAATTTTAACGACAAGACATAAAATATCAAATGTGATATAAAATAATATGTTTGCAAACTCGATATTTTTAATCACTTTTCTACACTAATCACCCTCATGAATTTATAATTATAGTCTGATTTCATGCAAATGAGGGCATTGCATGATCTCAAGTCTGGGGAAGGGTTATAAATTCTCTCGGGTTTACACTTAGTTTAATTGTCAAATTTTTTGAAAATTTGAAAAAATTTCAACTAAATGAATTCAAAATCATGTTTATATATATTCATGAACGATAAAACTAGGTGATAATACCGAAATTATTGTTACCTCGAAGAGAACATAAATGGAGAAACAACTCAAAACGTTAGAATTCATTTAAAATGGAATAAAGGAGAATAAAAAGGCAAAGAAAAGAATAAATAAAAGCTAAGTGTGGGAAGAATGCACCAAGTTCTTTAAAACATATATCACATATTTTGTACAAGATTATTGCAGGTACTTTTGTTTTGGACGATAATAATCAGTTTTACCCGATTTACTGTAATATATTTAAAAGAAAGATGGATCTACACGATGAATCAATTCCATCATTAAAAGGAAGTAAAGTCTTCCGAAAAAAGACACGCGCTTCTTGATTTAGGTTAGGAAGTTGTCGTCCAGACCAACTGTAGGTTGACGAAAAATCTAGAAAAGTCATCTCTAAAATCAGCAGGAAATCCATGGACCTCAGCATCAAACAGGGTCGTCAAGTGGTCAGACTTATCATAACCATGACAGGATCTGTCTCGTAAAATGGGGAGGGCGCCGTGCAAATTAGCTTGATAAGACTAATGAATCAGACCCCCAGAAAGGATAATCTCCTTAAAGATTAAAAATCAGCTTTTAAGCCTGATATTTCTCAATCCTTGAGATTGACCTTAAAGATTGAGAATTACAAACTCATGGAATTCAATGATATCTAAACTCGAGCTTGAACGAGAAAATATTTTGATCAAATTACAAACCGATTTGTTTTCTGAAAACCCTATTTTTAATGCGTTCATTACCATTGAATGTTAAATCCTAGGAATTCACCTGGAATTCATTAGGTCACCTGAACCAAATCGGGTGTCAACCGTAAGAACGGTGGTTGCATAGCATGGTCGAAGACAGGACCTTGTGCCAGACCGAAAAACTATAGGGTGATCTTTACTATTGCTCCTACAAACGATAGTAATTGCATCTGACACGATATAGACCATAATCAAAAGCATGTCACGGGACATTGCCTTAACAGTTGCTTGTTCAACGCTTTCCTTTACAACCGGACGGTAGTTTACCGAAAGGTAATATACGGAGCAAGTATACTGGACGTGTTGCTTTCCTAATACAAGGTTAGCAAGTGGGTGACACAAAACCATAAGTTTTGAGCTAAAATTTTCAAATCTGAAACCCATAAAACCCACAAAAACATTTTGCAAACACCGGTGAAGGGTTATTCCGGAAAACTTATCTAGGGTAAAAGCTAGATTGAATTTTCAAAAGATCAGATGTTTTTATAAAGATCCAATTTCCTAAAGGATCTAAATTTTTATAGTCATGTGAGACTGCAAACCACATCGTTACTACCATTGTTCATACCGCCGTATTGAAATCACTGATGTACAAAGTGTGAAGAATAAAGAAGTGATTCTAGTAAAGTTTTATTCAAGATATATATTGCTTGAGGACAAGCAACGCTCAAGTGTGGGAATATTTGATAATGCTAAAAACGAACATATATTTCATAGCATTATCCTTCAAGAAAGACAAGCTTTTGGTTACAATTGTTCTATTTACAAGTGATATTCGTTTAAATAATAAAAGGTGAAGACAAAAGACAGAATCGGCGATTTAAAGACGCAAATGACCAAAACGCTAATAAGTACAAGATACAATTTAAGTGGTTCAATTTATTGATGAAGAACGACTAAAAATGACAAGAGTACAAGCTGCAAAACGCAAAGTACAAGATATTAAATCATACGAAAAGACGTTTGAAAATCCAGAACCAGGACATGAACCAACTATCAACGCGCGACGCAACGGACCTAAAATTACAAATTAATTATGCACATAAATATAATATAATATATAATTAATTCTATAAAATTATATATATATATATATATATATATATATATATATATATATATATATATATATATATATATATATATATATATATTATATTTATATATTAAAAACCGTCGGCAAGCTAGGATCCAAATTGTGTGAGCTGGAAATCGACCCTCCGCACTCGCGGAGCTGTGAAGCAAAAAAGCTCCGCGTGGGCCTATAAAAGACTTCGAATTCTGCTCGATGAAGATCATCTTTTTCTTTTCTGTTTCTCTGATTCTCAATATATATATTTATATTATAATTATAATTTTAATTTTAATTAAAGTTAATAATAATAAGGTTATTGTAAGAAATGTTTTACGGGTTTTAAGTTGAAACTCTGTCCGTGTAACGCTAAGCGATTAATCACCACTGTAAGCTATGTTCTTCCTTTTTAAATTAATGTCTCGTAACTAAGTTATTATTATGCTTATTTGAGCCGAAGTAATCGTGATGTTGGGCTAAAATATTAAGACGGGGTTATTGGATTTTGTACCATAATTAGAGTTTGGACAAAAGACCGACACTTGTGAACATTGGACTATTAACTATTAATAGGTGGGGGTATTGTCTAATTGAATGACAATTCATTGGAACCTGTCGAACCTATCTTCAAATTAGTTAATCTAATAATTATTAAAATGATTACGAATGTCCTATTTAGTGACGTTTATACGACATCGTTTACAATCATTTAATTAATCAATTGGATTGGGTAATTGATTATTCATTATGGCCAAAGTGAATAAATTAATGTATCATGGACTAATTAAAACAGGGGTGGATTACATACAAGGATACTTGGTGTAATTGTTAATAAAGTATTAAAACCTTGGATTGCACACAGTCGATAACCTGGTGTAATCATTAACAATGTATTAAAACCTTATTACAGTTTAAGTCCCCAATTAGTTGGAATATTTGACTTCGGGTATAAGAATAATTTGACGAGGACACTCGCACTTTATATTTATGACTGATGGACTGTTATGGACAAAAACCAGATGGACATATCGAATAATCCAGGACAAAGGACAATTAACCCATGGTAATAAATTAAAATCAACACGTCGAACATCATGATTACGGAAGTTTAAATAAGCATAATTCCTTTATTTTATATCTCATCGCACTTTTATTTACTGTCATTTTATTTATTGCACTTTTAATTATTGCACTTTTAATTATCGCACTTTTATTTATCGTCATTTACTTTACTCTTTAAATTAAGTTTTATTAATATTTAATATTTTACATTAGGTTTTAATTGTGACTTAAGACATAAAATCGACAAACCGGCCACTAAACGGTAAAAACCCCCTTTTATAATAATAATAATACTTCTTATATATATATTTATACAAATATAGTTTAAAATACATATAGCGTTAAACTCAGCTAGCTCCATGTGGAACGAACCGGACTTACTAAAAACTATACTACTCTACGATTAGGTACACTGCCTATAAGTGTTGTAGCAAGGTTTAAGTATATCCCATCCGTAAATAAATAATAAAACTTGTGTAAATTGTATCATATTTCGCCGTATTTCATATTAAAAATAATACTATTTTGTACACCACCTCGCACACATCAAGTTACTTGGTGTTGTGCCATGCACAAGTGTGAGTCTGTAGGATTAATGTGTAAGGTACAACATATAACTATATGGCCAACTTCATTTGAGCCTTCGGGGTCACACACATATACATCGAGACGTCAAATAAAATATATATATGATGTATATATTACTCAAGTAACAAAATAGTAAATCGAAATTAATTCATTTACTATTCATATGTATAGGAAATGAAACGAAATTAATTAATTTACTATTCACATGAAAGTGACATGATATAAATTATTAATTATAAGTTACATAACATACCCCTAAAGTATTTGAGAAATATGACTTTTTAAAACCAAATCAAACGAAATATGATTTTATTGACTAATGAAAAGCTATTTTGTTTTGAACTCCCGTGACATGTGAAACTCAACCACTACAACTCAACTCTATTATTACAAACCGTTTTCTATATATTGATTCG
Organism: Rutidosis leptorrhynchoides; assembly: GCF_046630445.1. Lineage (NCBI taxonomy): Eukaryota > Viridiplantae > Streptophyta > Magnoliopsida > Asterales > Asteraceae > Rutidosis > Rutidosis leptorrhynchoides. The sequence goes on from NC_092341.1 coordinate 326,567,023, forward strand.
ATGATCACAATGATAAAAACACATACATACAACAAAGAGTTGGAGAGAGTTTCATAAGTACGTACATCTTATATGCATCTCAAAACTAGCTTTGAGAGCATAACAAAAAGTAAAAGAAAATGCAAAGTGAAATCGTATGAGGAGTATTACTTTTTAATTATTTCACACAATTAATCAAGGGTTGATTAACTTGTTACTTGAGTTTGGACTAGCATCCAGTGACGGTCGTTTGAAGTGTAGTGTGGACTATCCTAAGAGACGGTCATATTTTTGATTGTAAGTTTCTCTCCTCCAGTCAGTTTCTTCAAGAAAGGTATATCGTTTACTCACTTTGTGAATTACATATTTTGACAATTATTAGTGGTGTAACTGGATCTTTGGGATCGTTAATCATGTGCATGTTTTATTAAATTTAAATATATGAATATTTAATTTTGTAAATGGTTTATAAAATAATAATTGATTATTATTTTAACTATCCGTTGCGTTAATCTGATTTAAAAGTACACACGATTTTCCAACAGGCTGCACAACGAGCAAGCCCACTAAAAACACATATAAAGAAACAAAGCCTACACTAACAAGGATACAATAAAACTGGGCATGAAACATACAAACAAAAACCAAAACAAACCCACAGCACCACTTGGACAAAAAAGCTACCAAGCAAACCCATAACACCACTTGGACAACCGAAAAACACAAAGACTACCATAACAACACATTTGAACCCACAACACCACTTTTACAACCGAACAACACAAAGGCTACAATAACAACACATTTTCCTACAACATTGTCGCGTCATCAGAATTTTTCCTTATAATTACACATCATTTACAACACTACACAAACCATAACAAATGGTTTAATATGTGTTCCAACTTTGGATATCATAGAACATATTTGTATTTAACCCTTGACCGTTTTCGATTCTTTTCCCAGTGACCATAAGATATGTTGTTAGCGAGTTTTGAATCCGAGATTTTTTGTAAGGATATCAGATCTCCAACCAATAAACTATTTTAGGATGGTTATATAAATACAACTAGAGTATTGTGATATTAAATGTTTATATGTTATTGGATTTACACAGGCAGATAAACCTACCATAACAAAAGCTTGATGTGCTTTATTGTTAAAACTAAATTAAAGTTACCTCCATTTGAAAAGGACTTGTATAAATGTGAGCTTGACATTCATCTACTCACTAGCCACTAAATAAAAGTATGACCCAACACTAAGCAAAAATCATTTTACTGTCTTCAAAAGCTCCTCAACTACTCCTAAAAAGGTATAAATATCATAGAATTCTCATTTCTTAACACAAAAGGCATAAGAGTTTGAGACACAATTGGTCAATGTTTAAACCCCACTGCCAACCGAAGTCAATTTCTATAGATTCTTCATGTTTCACCTTTTTAATTTTCTTATATTTCACTCAAGTCTTTCAATCAGTATGTGTAAATGGAGAAACTATTGACTATTTTATCCCTAGCGACCATGAAAAGCTTCTCACTTTCTTTTCTATAATTCAAAAAGTTCAGCAGATTCTTGTTGCACCTTGCTTGATCCCACAGATATCCTAGTTTCAATCGTACCATCATTTTTATAAACTTGTAGATACTGAACACGTACCTGAAACACACATGAACCCATGACCCATGAATAAATTTAGGGTGTGTTTTTAAGGAGCTTATGGTTTTAAGCATTGTTTGGTAACAAAACAAAAGTAGAGCTTAAAAATAAAGCTCTTGTATGTTAGACGGATTAGGTTAGGTCCAAGATCGATCGTGGACTTGGGTTTGTTAGGGTTTCTATGTAGGATTAAGGTTCTATGCATTCTATAAATAGGGTATAATGTCATCAATAATATTTACGAGTTTCATTCTATAACATGATATCAAAAGGGTATGATCATGGTTAAACCATATAGCCATCATCACCTCCTGATAATGCTAAAAACGAACATATATTTCATAGCATTATTCTTCAAGAAAGACAAGTTTTTAGTTGCAATTGTTCTATTTAAAAGTGATATTCGTTTAAATAATAAAAGGTGAAGACAAAAGACAGATTCGACGAATTGAAGACGCAAACGACCAAAAAGCTCAAAAGTACAAAATACAATCAAAGAGGTTCCAATTATTGATAAGAAACGTCTCGAAATTACAAGAGTACAAAATTCAAAACGCAAAGTACAAGATATTAAATTGTACGCAAGGACGTTCGAAAATCCGGAACTGGGACCAGAGTCAACTCTCAACGCTCGACGCAACGGACTAAAAATTACAAGTTAACTATGTATATAAATATAATATAATATATAATTAATTATATTAATTATATATATATATTATATTTATATAATAAATCGTCGGTAAACAAAGAGCCAAAATGGAGTGAGCTGTAATTACAAACTCCGCGACTCGCGGAGTTTGAAGAAGGAATGGGCCGCGAGTCGCGGAGCCTCAAAAACTGAAACTCCCTATAAAGCCCAACGAATTCTGATCAATTTTTCAATCCATAATATATCAATCTCTCTATCTATATACGTAATATTTATATTTATAATTTATATTTTAATTTTAATTTTAATTTTAATCCTAATAATAAGGGTATGTTAGCGAATGTTGTAAGGGTGTAAGTCGAAATTCTGTTCGTGTAACGCTACGCTATTTTTAATCATTGTAAGTTATGTTCAACCTTTTTAATTTAATGTCTCGTAGCTAAGTTATTATTATGCTTATTTAATCCGAAGTAATCATGATGTTGGGCTAATTACTAAAATTGGGTAATTGGGCCTTGTACCATAATTGGGGTTTGGATAAAAGAACGACACTTGTGGAAATTAGACTATGGGCTATTAATGGGTTTTATATTAACTAAACAATACCATGTTAATTTAATATACAAACTTGTAATTCGACGTATTTATATATAACCACATACGCTTGACTGGGTACGGTGGGCGGGATATCTATAAATACCAATAATTATTCATTTTACCGGACACGGAACTGGATTAATAGTTAATAGACTTGTTGAAACAGGGGTGAATTACATTCAAGGGTAATTGGTGTAATTGTTAACAAAGTAGTAAAACCTTGGTTTACACGCAGTCGATAACCTGGTGTATTCATTAAACAAAGTATTAAAACCTTGTTACAATTCGAATCCCCAATTAGTTGGAATATTTGACTTCGGAAATAAGAATAATTTGACGAAGGCTTTCGCTCTTTATATTTATGACTGATGGACTATTATGGACAAATCCGTATGGACATATTAAATAATCCAGGACAAAGAACAATTAACCCATGGGAATAAAACTAAAATCAACACGTCAAACATCATGATTACGGAAGTTTAAATAAGCATAATTCTTTTATTTCATATTTTATTTCCTTTATTTTATATTTAATTGCACTTTTAATTATCGCATTTTTATTGTTATTGTATTTAATTGCACTTTTAATTATCGTACTTTTTAATTATCGCAAGTTTATTTTATCGCACTTTTATTATTCGCAATTTCATTATCGTTATTTACTTTACGCTTTAAATTAAGTCTTGTATTTATTTATTATTTTACATTTGGTTTTAACTGCGACTAAAGTTTTAAAATCGACAAACCGGTCATTAAACGGTAAAAACCCCCTTTATAATAATAATATTACTTATATATATATTTGTATTTTTATAAAAGTAAACTAATATAGCGTTAAACTTTGTTTAAAGATTTTCCCTGTGAAACGAACCGGACTTACTAAAAACTACACTACTGTACGATTAGGTACACTGCCTATAAGTGTTGTAGCAAGGTTTAAGTATATCCATTCTCTAAATAAATAAATATCTTGTGTAAAATTGTATCGTATTTAATAGTATTTCCTGCTAAAATATAAAGCTATTTTATATACACCTCGCATAACATCAAGTTATTTTTGGCGCCGCTGCCGGGGATCGATCTAGCTTAAAAGCCGGAAGCGCAACGCTACATAAAAAAAAAGATTTTTATTTTTAGTTTACTTTTATTAAAATTCACTTTTGTAAAAATACGTTTTTAATTATTCGAAAATATAAAAAGAAAAAAAAAATTTATATATATTTTTTTTAAGATTTTGTCAAATATTTAAGTTTTATAAAGTTTCTTTATTTTTATTTTATAAAAATATAAGTTTTATTTAAATATTTTTATTTAAAAAAAATTAATATATATATAAATCTATTTTTAAGATATTTTTAAAATTATAAAGTAGTTCTATTTTTATTTTAGTTTTTAAATATAAGTTTTTATTATATAAATATTTTAGATTTTAAAACAGAAAACAGAAAAAAAAAATATAAAAAAAAAACGCGTCGAATTTTAAACTGTACCTGAGTTGAAAATTGGAACCCCGCGACACGCGGAGTTTACAGCCTCGAATACCGCGACTCGCGGAGCCTCCCTGACACACGTGACAGAACCCTAATTTAGCATTTATTACGGGTAATTATTAATTATTATTCTTAATAAACCCTAATTACTTAATTATTAATATAATTAGTTTAAGTTTTTAAATTAAATTGTATTTTAAATTTTAATTAGTTTTATTATATATATAAATTAATAGTTTTATAAAATAAATAATATAAAAATAATATTTTTATAAAAATTGTACTTTTTACAACTTTTAGTTTATTTTTATATTTTGTCCCTTTTTAATCGTTTTAGCGTAATATTTGTATTTTTAGTTCATATTTAGTTTTAAACTTAGTTTTTGCCATAATTATTTTTACTTCTAGATTTTTAGGCTTTGCCGTAGAATTCCTTAAGTGCTTTTTCTTTAGACTAAGATTTAGGTACTTTAGAATTTTGTGACGCCTTTTTAAGTTTTAGTTTCTTTTTAAGTTATTTCCATTTGGGATTTAGTTTTTCCTGTAAGCTTTAATATTTTTAGACGACTTTTACCTATGTATCAATTATCATTCCAATTAGTAATCTCAATTTACGATTATAATTTTAAGTTAGCTGTAGTAATAAGGTTAGGTTAGTTAAGTGTTTTTAAGTGTTATAAGTTTCTTTTATTTTTCCGTCACCTTTTATTTTTCAACCATTTTTCTTTTTCGACCTTTTTCGACGAACTCTTTTTCTTTCTTATTTCTCGCTATTCTAGTTTTAGGACATAGATTTTTATTCTACTTCTTATCTAAATTTCTTAAAATTACGAAAATTTATTTTAAGTGGTTAAATTGATAGACATCAAAATTTTCTGGTTCGTAGTAATAGTTGGATTTGTATGTGGACCGGGTTATTGGAGCCAAACAGTCCTCAATTATATTGAGACCAAACGAATCCTGCCCCTCTGCTGCATCTTTTGGCTATTCGAAACGTGGGCAAAATCAGAAAAGTCTATTGATTGGATAACTTATTATAATTTTTCTTTCCTTTTAAAAACTAATAGGATATTCAGTGAATGCACCGAGCAAGACGTTCACCACCTTTTGTACGCTCACCACCTATAACTAGATCAAGACATTTAGCAAATATTACTGCCGTTGATTTTTCTTTAGAATCGTCATCCAGTCGACCAAGTACTCCAGTTCAAATTTCCGATAATCCATTTTTTGAACCCGACCTCACAATTGAGAATTCGGAGAATATTCAGGGACGATTCATAGATCCTGAACCATTAAATTTTCCTCCGGAACCACCAATCATTCAAACAGAGATTGTTGAGGAACGAACCATTAAATCAGAATCCTCTAGTGATTCCGATTCAACAAATTCAATTATGGAGAATCTGGAACCTTTAAGTATGGAAGACCGAATGAGAGCTAAACGCACTGGCCAAGGTCACGCAATTACTCATCCAGACATTAATGCGCCAGATTATGAAATCAAAGGACAAATTCTACACATGGTGACTAATCAATGCCAATTTAGTGGTGCGCCGAAGGAAGATCCAAATGAACATTTACGTACCTTTAATAGGATCTGCACACTATTTAAAATCCGAGAAGTAGAGGATGAACAGATATATCTCATGTTATTTCCCTTGACTTTAAAGGGAGAAGCCAAAGATTGGTTGAAATCGTTACCTGAAGGGGCGATCGATACATGGGATGTTTTAGTTGAAAAATTTCTTAAACAATTCTTTCCTGCATCTAAAGCCGTAAGACTTCAAGAAGAAATTGTTACGTTTACACAGAAGCCAAATGAAACTCTATATGAGGCGTGGACAAGATTTGGAAAGTTATTAAGAGGATGTCCGCAACATGGTTTAGATACCTGTCAAATAGTACAAATATTCTACCAAGGATGCGACATCACTACAAGGAAAGACATAGATATAGCAGCTGGTGGTTCTATTATGAAGAAAACCGAAACTGATGCTTATAAAATTATTGATAACACTGCTTCCCACTCACATGAGTGGCACCAAGAAAAAGATATCGTTAGATCATCTAAAGCAGCTAGAGCCGATTCTAGCCATGACTTAGATTCCATTTCCGCAAAGATAGATGCTGTCGAGAGACGAATGGAAAAGATGACTAAGGATATTCACTCAATACGAATTAGTTGTGAGCAGTGTGGAGGACCACATTTGACAAAAGATTGTCTCAGTATTGAATTAACAATGGAACAAAGAGAGAATATTTCATACATAAACCAAAGGCCTGGAAATAATTATCAGAATAATTATCAACCGCCAAGATCGATTTACAATCAAAACCAGAATTATAACCGAAATATTCCATACAACAACCAACAAGGTCCTAGCAATCAACAAGTATCCAATAATACTTACAACCAGCAAAGACCTAATTTTCAAAACAAACCACCACAATAAACCGATGATAAAAAGCCGAATTTAGAAGATATGATGACGAAGCTAGTTGAAACTCAAACGCAGTTTTTCACATCTCAAAAACAAACTAATGAACAAAATGCTCAAGCATTTAGAAATCAACAAGCTTCTATTCAAAATTTGGAACAAGAAGTAAGTAACCTAGCAAGGTTAATAGGTGAAAGAAAACCGGGAATTCTACCTAGTGATACAAATGCTAACCCCCGGAATGAAACAGCTAAAGCCATTACCACAAGAAGTGGTACAACACTTAAACCACCTGAAATACTTGTAACTTCTGATGAAGCTATTCCTACTCCACAAGAACCACAACCTGAACAAGATAAGGAAAAAGAACCGGTAGGTGAAAAGGTTAATGAAGATAACACAGTTAAGGCTAAACCTTATGTTAAACCATACCAACCACCACTTCCTTACCCGAGTAAAATGAAGAAAGAGAAACTTGAAGCCGAGCAATCCAAATTCTTGGATATGTTTAAACAGATAAATGTAAATCTTCCTTTCATTGATGTGATTTCAGGAATGCCTAGATATGCTAAATTCTTGAAAGATCTAATCTCGAATAGAAAGAAAATGGAAGAACTCTCGGCCGTTACTATGAATGTTAATTGTTCAGCAGTACCATTGAATAAGATACCAGAAAAACTATCTGATCCAGGAAGTTTCACAATTCCATGTTTTCTGGGTAGTCTTAGTTCAATAGAAGCATTGGCAGACTTAGGTGCTAGTATAAATTTAATGCCGTATTCACTATACGCTAAACTAGACCTTGGAGAATTGAAACCAACCAGAATAAGTATACAACTAGCCGATCGATCAATAAAATATCCTAGAGGGATAATGGAGAACATGCTAGTTAAAGTTGGTACTTTAGTATTTCCAGTAGATTTTGTTGTTCTGGACATGGAAGAAGATTCTCAAGTTCCTCTCATATTAGGAAGACCATTCTTAAACACGGGTAAAGCAATGATAGACGTGTTCGGTAAGAAATTGACCCTAAGTATAGAGGATGAGAGTGTTACCTTTTCAGTTGATAGAGCAATGCAACAACCACAATCTGTAGATGATACATGTTATTATATTCAAACTATATATGCACATGCAGAATTATTAGAAGAATTTCCAGAATTACAAGGAACAGGAGAATGTTCTTTAGGAGAAGGTAATGAACCAATTGATGAAGTTGAAATGTTAGCTACACTTATAGCTAATGGATATGAACTAATAACAGAAGAAATTCAAATGCTAAAAGAAGAAGACAGATATCGATATAAATCATCGATAGAAGAACCTCCGAAATTAGAGTTAAAGCCACTTCCAAACCATTTGGAATACGCTTATTTACATGGTGAATCTGAATTACCTGTAATAATATCGTCTTCTCTTACTGAAAATGAGAAATCACAACTCATTTCTGTGTTGAAAGCTCATAAACCAGCCATTGCATGGAAAATTCATGATATTAAAGGAATAAGTCCTTCGTATTGCACACATAAAATCCTTATGGAAGAAGGTCATAAAACGTATGTGCAACGTCAACGAAGACTAAATCCTAATATGCAAGATGTAGTTAAGAAAGAAATTATTAAACTGCTAGATGCAGGTTTGATATATCCAATTTCTGATTGTTCATGGGTAAGCCCAGTTCAATGCGTACCTAAGAAGGGTGGCATGACTGTCATTACAAATGAAAAAAATGAGCTTATTCCTACTAGGACTGTAACAGGATGGCGTGTATGTATTGATTATAGAAAATTAAATGACGCCACCAGAAAAGATCACTTTCCCTTACCTTTCATTGATCAAATGTTGGAAAGATTAGCCGGAAATAGTTACTATTGTTTTCTAGATGGATTTTCCGGATATTTTCAAATTCCAATAGCACCCGAAGATCAAGAGAAAACCACATTCACGTGCCCTTATGGTACTTTTGCTTACAAACGCATGCCATTTGGACTTTGCAACGCCCCTGCAACCTTTCAAAGGTGTATGATGGCGATTTTTCACGACATGATAGAAGAATGCATGGAAGTTTTCATGGATGACTTTTCAGTTTTCGGTGATACATTTGAATCATGTCTAGCTAATCTTGAACGAATGCTTATTAGATGCGAACAATCAAATCTAGTACTTAATTGGGAGAAATGCCATTTCATGGTTAAAGAAGGCATCGTTCTTGGTCATAAAATTTCAAAAGAAGGAATTGAAGTGGATAGAGCTAAAGTAGATGTAATTGCTAAACTTCCACATCCCACCAATGTTAGAGGAGTTAGGAGTTTTCTAGGGCATGCCGGTTTTTACCGACGTTTCATAAAAGATTTTTCTAAAATTGCCACTCCTATGAATAAACTCCTAGAAAAGGATGCTCCATTCATCTTTTCAGATGAGTTTATCAAATATTTTAATATTCTTAAAGAGAAACTCACTAATGCGCCGATCATGATAACACCAAATTGGAATCTACCATTTGAACTAATGTTCGATGCAAGTGATTTTGCAATGGGAGCCGTTTTAGGACAAAGGATTGAAAAACGATTTCAACCTATATATTATGCCAGTAAGACGTTACAAGGAGCACAAACGAATTACACAACTACTGAAAAAGAACTCCTTGCTATTGTCTTTGCTTTTGACAAATTTCGATCATATCTCGCTCTAGCTAAAACGGTGGTCTATACCGACCATTCTGCTCTTAGATACCTATTTTCGAAACAAGATGCTAAACCAAGATTAATCCGTTGGATCTTACTCTTACAAGAGTTTGATATTGAAATCCGAGATAAAAGAGGAGCAGAAAATCTCGCCGCTGATCATCTTTCTCGTCTTGAAAATCCTGAATTAGAAGTTCTAAATGAATCGGCCATACAAGACAACTTTCCTGATGAATATCTATTGAAGATAGATTATAATGAAATTCCATGGTTTGCAGACTATGCAAACTACTTAGTTTGTGGATTCCTGGAAAAAGGATTATCGTACCAAAAACGAAAGAAATTCTCCAGTGATATAAAACACTATTTTTGGGAAGATCCACATCTGTTTAAAAGTTGTCCAGATGGAATAATAAGCCGATGTGTATTCGGAGATGAAGCTAGTAAAATTTTAAACCATTGTCACACAGGACCAACAGGAGGGCATTATGGGCCTCAACTAACAGCAAAAAAAGTTTATGATGCTGGATTCTATTGGCCTACAATTTATAAAGACGCACACCTTCTTTGCAAATCCTGTGATGCTTGTCAAAGGGCCAGAAAAATAAGTCAACGTGATGAAATGCCACAAAATGTCATTCAAGTATGTGAAGTATTTGACATTTGGGGTATTGACTTTATGGGTCCATTTCCAAAATCTCATAATAATCTCTATATTCTCGTAGCCATTGATTATGTATCTAAATGGGCGAAAGCACAAGCTCTCCCAACTAACGATGCACGAGTTGTAGTCAACTTTTTAAAACGTCTTTTTGCAAGGTTTGGAACACCGAAAGCTTTAATAAGTGATCGGGGTACTCATTTCTGTAATAATCAACTTGAGAAAGTTCTTAAAAGATATGGAGTAACTCATAAAATCTCCACAGCATATCATCCACAAACAAGTGGACAAGTTAAAAATACCAACCGAGCTTTAAAACGTATTCTAGAGAAAACCGTAGGATCAAATCCGAAGGAATGGTCCATTAAATTGGAGGATGCACTCTGGGCTTTTAGAACAGCCTACAAAACTCCAATTGGAACCACACCTTTTAGACTTGTTTATGGAAAAGCATGTCATTTTCCAGTAGAAATTGAACACAAAGCATTTTGGGCTTTGAAGACATGTAATCTTGATTTACATGAAGCTGGACGTCTACGATTTAGTCAACTAAACGAATTAGAAGAATTAAGACATGAAGCATACGAAAATTCGTTAATCTATAAAGAAAGAACGAAGAAATGGCATGATAAAAGAATCAGAAGTTCAAAAGAATTTAGAGAAGGAGACAGAGTTCTTCTTTTCAATTCACGATTCAAGCTATTTCCTGGAAAATTGAAATCAAGATGGTCTGGACCATTCATAGTCAAAAGAGTTTTCCCATACGGAACGATAGAATTAATAAATTCAAATGGGATTGAATTTAAAGTTAATGGTCACAGAGTTAAACATTACATACATGGTCCGATGGAAGTTGACAACGAAGTTAATCACAATTTCGACACCACAGCTAACTAAGTATGGGGAGAATCAAGTCTTTTAAGGATAATATGTATTTCTATTAGAGTTAGATTGTCTGTTTTCATGTAGTTCTCAAAAATGGAACCCGAATGGTCTTTCCCTAGCAGACCCTAAAGAACTAGTCTTCTCCCCCCATTCTGAATTTTTATTTTTTTAGGTTTTTACGAAATGAAGACTGCCTGTGAACTAAACCATGGTCTAATGCTACACGCTTTAATCACTAAACGTAATAATGACACACTTCCAAGTGAAATAGTATCAGTAATCAGAAAAAGATTGGACTGAGTAAGAAAAGAATCCAGATGCGAAGATAATAAGTTACAATTTGGTAAAGGAAAATCAAAATCCGCAGCGAAAAGAAGAGCATGACACCTAGAAAGATGTCACAAATGCGGAAAATGGTCACATGGAGGTAAATGTTCAAATAATCAAACCTATTCAAATACCGAATTTGTTACTTTATGCAGAGACGGACCGTTCATATGTTTAGAAGAAAAGACACTGAATGCTCGAGGTTACGCCTATGTAGCTATGGAAAACCAATTAAACCGACTATCTTATGAATGTGATAGATCATATAACTAAGAATACTATCTCACAGGTAAGTCTGTACAGTTTTTATTTTTTATTTTTATTTTTAACCTTTTGATAATAAACGCTAATTTGTTCGCTATAAAGTATTAAATTGGTATTGAATAAAATTAGGTTTGGCGACCGAAATTATTGATATCATTCAAAAATTTATTACATCACTGCGAAATTTAACGTTTATTCTTAAGGTATAAATATCTTTAATCAATCAACCCAAAATATTTCAAAAATTCGTCATGAGTTAAATTAGGTCATGGAACCGAAATTACTTTACCGAAAAGAGGGGCGTATATTTTTGATAATATTTGATTGATTAAAGTGGGATAAAAAGCCAAAAAGATTTTTAATTTTATTTTTACCATGTTTTTAAAATAAATATTTAAATCTTAAATTAATATTGTAAACTTTGTAAAATCAATATACTTAAAATTGTAAATATTTAAAAAATTAATATAAGTTTGGTGTGATTTTATAATATGAATTTTTAAATTAAGTTTGGTGTGAATTTTTAATTTTTAAAATATGAATTTTATTTTTATGCATTTTAAATTGTAAGTTTGGTGTGAATTTTTAATATTAATTTTGAATTTTATATTTAAGTTGTGTGAATTTAAAAACAAAAATTACTTTATTTCGTTAAGTTAAAAATATGATTTTTAAAATTCGTCGTAAGTTGAAGACTAGGTCGTTGAACCGAAATTGCTTTACCCGAGGGAGGGACGAGAACTTTTATTATCATTATTTTTAATCTTATTGAATTAAAGTATGCCAAAAACATTAAAAAACTAAAAAAAAAATCTAAGCTTTTAAAACAATCGCTTGAAAAAGACAAATTTTAAAATTTTGTCGACGGACGGACTAGGACATCGATCCGAAACGACCCCGTCCTAAATAACAAGGGAAACAAAATTTTAAAATTAATTACTTAATTGTTTTAATTAGTATAAGATATAAAAAAAAAATACAAACTCCGCGACTCGCGGAGTTTGATGGGTCAAACGCCGCGACTCGCGGAGGGACCGAAATACAGAAAAAAAAAATAAAACGCAAAAAAACTGATCAGTTGAACACCACAACACACAAAACACTGCGATAAAACCCGCAAAAACCTGAAAAAACACCCCCAAATTCACAATTTTTGACCGTTAATCATCAAATCTTTTACTAAAATCATTTTGAGAAGGATGCTATCAAGGAATTACTGAAGAAAAACGGTAAATTTCTACAACTAAACACCATTTAATCCGAAAATTAGTGTTCTTGAGCAATTTTTTCTCCAATTTGATTTTGATGCTTTTAGTGTAATTATGCTTAAATTGTTTATGTATTATGCTTGTATAACCTAGATTGATGCTATTTAACATGATTATAAGCCTTAAACTTCAAATTTTGAGTAATCTAGGGTTTGTGTTCTTTAGCAAATTTGGGGCTTTTTGATATAAACAGGTTATGGCCGATTTTTGTCATGAATTGTTGCTAAATTAAGTAGTGTAACATATTTAGGTAGTTAAATGATCCAAACTTTGAGCCTAAACATGATTTTGAGAATTAAAGTGGACTTTTTCAAGTCTAAAATTCATGAACTTGATTTTTGAGAGATAATGCCATTTGAAACTTGTTTAATTGCTAGTAATGATTATTTTGACATGTTATTTGAGTTGAATGCTTATGAACTTGGCGAACATTTTTATATATGCTTATTTGAAAAAGTGTAGATTTGATGAAAATATGAAAATGAGCTTAAGTTTGATATAAATTGATCATGTCATTGTAATTATTTTGATTAATGATTTTGCTGACACTAATGCATATTTGGATGCACAAAAATTGTGTTTGATGTGTTTTGCAGACTGAAAGGGGTGAATCTTCATCCCAAACTCGCAATGCTCCTGCTGAGAATGCGGAACAACAGGAGGTGGATAACTACTACAAACAAGATATACCTCATCCAGTCATGACATTTTCTGATATGCACTTGGAAGATTTGCACCCGAACCTGAGATTTGACAGACTTTGGATAGATTATCCAAAATACCAAAGGGGTTTGCATACTCTTCATTCTAAAGTTGTTGAGGTACCTAGGGTCATAGAATGGGGACCATTAGAAGCTGTAGAATTGGCCGGGCCAATTAGGGAATTACTTGCACAGAGGTATGGTAATTCTACTTTTAACGACTGGGTACATTTATTCACCATGCGTAGACCTGTATATAAAGTATGGTGTGAAGAATTGTTGTGTAGTATAGAATTAAATGATCGGGTAGCTAGTTTAACCGATCGATCTTTTATTAGATTTTTGTTAGGAGGTTCGATGCGCCACATATCTTTACTAGACATGGCTCAGGCTTTACGTATATATACGCCTGAGGAGCTAGAATCTGCCGATTGTAGAGGGTTGATATTGAACGGTAGGAAGATAGACGAAAATTTTGATACGCATGGTGTATGGAGTCAAATGACTAGCCATCACCGATTCAAAGGGGGAAATTACTCTTATTTGGATATAGATCGAGCTGAATTAAGAGTAATTCATAGGTTTTTAGCTAATTCGATTACACAAAGAGGTAAGAACAAGGAAAAGGTAAATGAACAGGATTTGTTTTACCATATGTGTATTCGAGACCCACAAAGCGCTGTAAGTATACCTTATTGTGTGGGTTATTATTTATCAGCTATGGTTAGGGGGATGAGACCACATAGCATAATAGGAGGTGGTATATTTATTACTTTGATTGCTGAATATCTCGGCGTGGATATAAGTCGGAGGGGATTATTAGTCGAAGAACCAGAACCCCGCGATACAATAGGTTTAAATGTATACCATGGTGCGAAAGTTTTGAAGAGGCGAAATAACGCCGCAGTACAATACCATGGTAGACATCCTCAGGTTGAGAGAAACCAACAATAAGGTAATGTAGGAGGGGGAAATGAAATGGCAGAAATGCAAAGGTTTATAGCTTCACAAGAGTATGAAAATGCTAGACATAGAGCATTTGAAGATTGGCAAGTTCATCAAAACCAAATCATAGCTTATTGCCAATATATAGGTAGAAACTATATTCCTACTCCATCGCCCATATTCCCTCCCTGGTCTATAGAGATTCAACCACCGTATCCTACGTATAACCCAACCGAAGCATTTTATAGCACCTATGGTTATGCATGGAACCCCTACTGGTATCAGTATCATCCCTAGTCTACTTAGTTTTATTTATTTTATAATTTGTAATGTTGATACGTTTAATACTTATGTTAATATTGTAATAGTTTTTATAATTTTCTAACTTTTATTCTTAGATTTTAATAATTTTTGAATGTGGGGTAATATACCAAACTTCAAAAATATGTATATATGTTTGCAGTTTATCTTATGTACACAACAGGGTAAAACAACGCATTTTCAAAGACTGGCATTAAGTTCAGCAAAAGCAACTAATTTTGACGACAAGATGCAAAATATATGTGAAATAACAATGAGAAGGAATGAACAAATGATGTGCACCATTTATCATTCAACACAAACACAAATATGTTTGGAAACTTTGGTAAAATTTAATCATTTTCACCCAAATCACCCTCAATAATTTAAATTGTTACTGATTTCTTGCAAATGAGGGCATTGCAAGATCTTAAGTGTGGGAAGGGGTTAAATTCTTTCGGATTTTTAAAAATTTTTATCTTAAACACTTGGTTACCATTAAAAATACTAGTAAAGCAGTAGTTGTATTAGAATCTAGTGCTCTCTGATAATAAAGAACAGCCCTAGTCTTATATACTGACTACCCAATTCTAGTAAAATTTTTCAAAATTTTCAATTAAATGAACTCAAAATCATGTTTATACATATTTATGAACGATAAAACTAGGTTTTAACACCGAAATTATTGTTACCTCGGAAAGGACATAAATTGAGAAACAAACCAAAATGTTAAAATTCATTTAAAATGGAATAGAGGACAATAAAAAGGAAAATAAAAGCCAAGTGTGGGAAAATTTACCAAGATATTTTAAACATATGTCACATATTTCTGTAACAAATAACTGAAAATACTTTTGCTTTGGACTAAACTAAACTGTTTTACCCGATGAAAGAAAAGAAGAGATGGATCTACACGATGAATCAATTCCATCATTAAAAGGAAGTAAAGTCTTCCGAAAAAGAAACGCGCTTCTTGATTTAGGTCAGGAAGTTGTCGTCCAGACCAGCTGTAGGTTGACGAAAAACCTAGAAAAGTCATCACTAAAATCAGCAGGAAATCCACGGACCTCGGCATTAAACATGGTCGCCAAGTGGTCAGATTTATCTTAACCATGAGAAGGATTTATCTCATACAATGGGGGGGCACCATGCAAATTAGCTGGATAAGACTAATGAATCAGATCCCCAGAAAGGATAATATCCTTAAAAGATCAAAAATCAGCTTTTAAGCCTGATATTACTCAATCCTTGAGATTGACCTTAAAGATTGAGAATTACAAACTCATGGAATTCAATGATATCTAAACTCGAGCCTGAACGAGAAAATATTTTGATCAAAATTACAAACCGATTTGTTTCTGAAAACCCATTTTCAATGCGTTCATTACCATTGAACGTAAAATCCTAGGAATTCACCTGGAGTTCATTCGGTCACCTGAACCAAATCGGGTGTCAACCGTAAGAACGGTGGTTGCATAGCATGGTCAAAGACAGGACCTTGTGCCAAACCGGAAAATTATAAGGGTAAGCTTTAATATTGCTCCTACAAAGGATAGTAATTGCGTTCGACACGTTATAGACGATAATTAAAAGCATGTCAGGGGACATTGCCTTAACAGTTGCTTGTTCAACGCTTTCCTTTACAACCGGACGGTAGTTTACCGAAAGGTAATATACGGGACAAGTAAACTGGACGTGTTGCTTTCCTAATACAAGGTTAGCAAGTGGGTAACACAAAACCACAAGTTTTGAGCTAAAATTTTCAAATCTGAAACCCACCAAACCCACAAAAATATTTTGCAAACACCGGTGAAGGGTTATTCCGGAAAACTTATCTAGGGTAAAAACTAGATTTAATTTTCAAAAGATCAAATGTTTTCATAAAGATCCAATTTCCTTAATGGATCTAAATTTTTATAGTCATGTGGGACTGTAAACCATATCGTTACTACCATTGTTTATACCGCCGTATAGAAACCACTGATGTACAAAGTGTGAAGAATAAAGAAGTGATTCTAGTATTTCAAGACGATATTGCTTGAGGACAAGCAACGCTCAAGTGTGGGAATATTTGATAATGCTAAAAACGAACATATATTTCATAGCATTATTCCTCAAGAAAGACAAACTTTTAGTTGCAATTGTTCTATTTAAAAGTGATATTCGTTTAAATAATAAAAGGTGAAGACAAAAGACAGATTTGACGAATTGAAGACGCAAACGACCAAAAAGCTCAAAAGTACAAAATACAATCAAAGAGGTTCCAATTATTGATAAGAAACGTCTCGAAATTACAAGAGTACAAAATTCAAAATGCAAAGTACAAGATATTAAATTGTACGCAAGGACGTTCGAAAATCCGGAACCGGGACCAGAGTCAACTTTCAACGCTCGACGCAACGGACTAAAAATTACAAGTTAACTATGTATATAAATATAATATAATATATAATTAATTATATTAATTATATATATATTATATTTATATAATAAACCGTCGGTAAACAAAGAGCCAAAATGGAGTGAGCTGTAATTACAAACTCCGCGACTCGCGGAGTTTGAAGAAGGAATGGGCCGCGAGTCGCGGAGCCCCAAAAACTGAAACTCCCTATAAAGCCCAACGAATTCTGATCAATTTTTCAATCCATAATATATCAATCTCTCTATCTATATACGTAATATTTATATTTATAATTTATATTTTAATTTTAATTTTAATTTTAATCCTAATAATAAGGGTATGTTAGCGAATGTTGTAAGGGTGTAAGTCGAAATTCTGTCCGTGTAACGCTACGCTATTTTTAATCATTGTAAGTTATGTTCAACCTTTTTAATTTAATGTCTCGTAGCTAAGTTATTATTATGCTTATTTAATCCGAAGTAATCATGATGTTGGGCTAATTACTAAAATTGGGTAATTGGGCCTTGTACCATAATTGGAGTTTGGATAAAAGAACGACACTTGTGGAAATTAGACTATGGGCTATTAATGGGTTTTATATTAACTAAACAATACCTTGTTAATTTAATATACAAACTTATAATTTGACGTATTTATATATAACCACATACGCTTGACTAGGTACGGTGGGCGGGATATCTATAAATACCAATAATTATTCATTTTACCGGACACGGAACTGGATTAATAGTTAATAGACTTGTTGAAACAGGGGTGAATTACATTCAAGGGTAATTGGTGTAATTGTTAACAAAGTAGTAAAACCTTGGTTTACACGCAGTCGATAACCTGGTGTATTCATTAAACAAAGTATTAAAACCTTGTTATAATTCGAATCCCTAATTAGTTGGAATATTTGACTTCGGAAATAAGAATAATTTGACGAAGGCTTTCGCTCTTTATATTTATGACTAATGGACTATTATGGACAAATCCGTATGGACATATTAAATAATCCAGGACAAAGAACAATTAACCCATGAGAATAAAACTAAAATCAACACGTCAAACATCATGATTACGGAAGTTTAAATAAGCATAATTCTTTTATTTCATATTTTATTTCCTTTATTTTATATTTAATTGCACTTCTAATTATCGCATTTTTATTGTTATTGTATTTAATTGGACTTTTAATTATCGTACTTTTTAATTATCGCAAGTTTATTTTATCGCACTTTTATTATTCGCAATTTCATTATCGTTATTTAGTTTACGCTTTAAATTAAGTCTTGTATTTATTTATTATTTTACATTTGTTTTAACTGCGACTAAAGTTTTAAAATCGACAACCCGGTCATTAAACGGTAAAAACTCCCCTTTATAATAATAATATTACTTATATATATATTTATATTTGTATTTTTATAAAAGTAAACTAATATAGCGTTAAGCTTTGTTTAAAGATTTTCCCTGTGGAACGAACCGGACTTACTAAAAACTATACTACTGTACGATTAGGTACACTGCCTATAAGTGTTGTAGCAAGGTTTAAGTATATCCTTTCTCTAAATAAATAAATATCTTGTATAAAATTGTATCGTATTTAATAGTATTTCCTGCTAAAATATAAAGCTATTTTATATACACCTCGCATAACATCACCTCCATTAAATTAACCTCGTCAAATGAAAACTCTTTTATTTTCTTACCCGTAAACTTATTCTTTCGATCCCAACTTAGTATTAGTTTTTGTTTTGTTTCTTGTTATCGTCATATATCCCAACCCATATAAAAACCCAATTAAAGACACCGTATTGCATCACCGATTTTTTTCCGATCCCAACTTAGGTGTGAATTGAATTAGGTGTCGTCTTATGCATAGGTTCACAAGAAAAGAAATCAATGAAAAAAAAGACACCGTATTGCATCACCGATTTTTTTCCCTTCCATCAACCAATTATCTACCACCGTCAAGTTGTATAGCAATTTTGAAAAAATTACGCTGTTAGTACATGTGGTTTGTACTAACTTGCATCACAACACCTAAACTATTTTTTTGCGTCGTTGGTACCCAGGATTTCATCCTATAGTGTTCTTGGTACCCATACAAAACACACGTTAGTTTATGGGGTTAACCCCTCACATGTGCCACACATGTGAGGGTATTTTCGTCCAAACAAAAATTGTTTTGCATATAAATTCAGATACTAGTCAATTGTAATTATTTTGGTACGATTTTATACCCAATTCATGTAAAACCATATTCGCTTTAACCCTAATTCAATTCACACCTCTCCAGTCAAATTAAACACCCATTTCGTCACAATGGTTGATTGCTTTTGTGAAAGAGCAGCTTTAATTCGTTGTGCCCAGCCACCGTTGTGCCCAGCCACTTCATCGGTACTTGAAACGACCACAAACCAAAACTCGAAAAACAAACCTTTTTTTTTTTTTACCGTCAGTAGCACGTAGTGCCAAAGTGTCACTCCAAAACACTAAGTACTCATGACCCGAAATTTAACAAAAGATAGTCTTTTGACCCAAATGTACACAACGACTATCGACAAATGTACTAGAGCGTGTGTTTCGGGATTTTCTACCCAATACCATCATATACACAAGTAAGCACAAAAGCTTCAAGTCTATCCAAAGGCACTAGCAATCATCATTATTGATCATTCAATGGTTTCCACATTCTTACCCTTACCGGAGCTCGTTCCTACAAAACGTTAAACCACAACGGAGTAAGCGAAACTCTTAGTGAATACAATATACATATATAAATGATAAAATTAACGATAAGTACACAAACTACATTCACAATTTAACAAGCATACAAGTCATCTCCCCGATGCAAGGTACATCTCCCCGATGTAAAAGTGTACATCTCCCCGATGTGGACATCTCCCCGATGTCAAGTACATCTCCCTGATGTCAAAGTGGACATCTCCCCGATGTCAAGTACATCTCCCCAATGTCAAAGTGGACATCTCCCCGATATCAAGTAAGGTTTCAACCGTTAACAACAATGTCACATAATCCGCATACAAACAATTAAATTTACCAATTTATATATATGCATTGTACTCACCTCGAATCCAAGCTAGCAACTCATAAGCAATTCCAAGTAATCAATTCAACCAAGTACTTCCAAGCAAGAATCGACACATAAACGTTTTCAAGCACAAAACTCTATTCTTGACAAGTCTAACTACTAAAACCCAATTGACCCACAAAAACCCATTTTGACACTTTTTATACCAAATTCAAGACTTACATACATAAGTCTTCAAATCAAATCCAACCACTTATACATACAAGTTTCATGGGCAACAAAACAAAAATCAAATTTTGACTTAAACCAAACATGTCTTTAATTACTAGTATTAAATTAGAATAGCTCATCTTCTTCACAAAACCCAATTTCATATACCATAAACCTAATTTCGAATTAGGGTTTCTATGTACCCAAAACCCATGATTACTAACAAATACAACATCATTAAACAATAAAACACTAAATTAAAGCATAAAAATGCATACCTTTAGCTAGGGTTAGAAACCCCCAAATTTTCACAAAGGAGATGAAGAAAAGATGATGAACAAGGAAGAATCTTGAACTCCAATGATCCTAGATAGTGTTAGGTTGATTGATTATACTCAAAAATCCAATTAATTGAAGATTAAAGTTTCCTTGCTTTATCACTCCCAACCGTCACCATCCCATACCCTCGTTCTTTCTTTTATTTTTCTGGAACAAATTGGAAGAATGTAGAATAAGCTAGATAACCTCAATTATTTATCCCTATAAAATATCTCATATTTACATTTTCTACCCTTTAAAAATATAGGGTGTTACAACTCTTCCCCACTTATCTCGGATCACGTCCTCGTGATCGATGCCACATGTCAGAAAGTAAGTATTTCATCCAAAATCCCTTCGACTTATTAGATTACTCGGAACATGCCTTTCATTTATCGATTATAAGAATCGACCTTTCAACGCACGAGTTCAACACTTACCTTCAACTCGTCTATCAACACTACCCTAACCTCTTCAACAAATTATTCCTTAAGTAAGAAAACATAAAGAAAATATCATGCATCCCCACTAATTTGATTGACAACACGAAACGATACGCTACTTTCCACAATTTTTTATCACGATCGAAAAAAAAACCCATCATGATATGGACCAACTATTTATTTCCTTAAAACTGTATAATTCTATCCTATCGCGATACTTATTCATCCATTCATGAAACTAAATTGGTCTCAATTTCTTATTCACATAAGACTTTGCCTACCTCAAACCGTCTTCAGTGGTTCTATGGTAATCCTAATTTATTCTTCCCACCTCGGGAACAACATTTATACTTCTGGATTTCACATTGTAACATTTTTATCAACAACACAGTTGGGTATTATAAAAACGATAAGTAGACTATACATCTCTATCTGCAGAATTTAAATCAACACCCCGTGTCACTATCTCCTCTTTACACAACAATTTCCTTATCGAGCAACAATAATTACCGCGTATATCGTGACACCTTCTGATGGCACTCCGATTATTCAAATCCTAAGGTTTACACGCTTCATCAAGTTAGTCACATTAAGCTTCACATCTAATTCAAAGTTCATGTTCTAACATACCTAGACAACAATTTCCTCGAATATATTACGAAGTATTCCTCTTGCACTGCTTATTCGTTATTCGCCTTCCATCGACTATGTTCTAATCCAAGTTTCATACATACTTACAAGATACTTTTCTCAACGACTATTTAAAAGGACTCAAATTGAATCCTCATACCAAATTCTTTATCCAACACATTTTCCTCAACGTTAACCTTACCCAAGTGGTAACGCATTACACAACCACATATATTCCCAAAGACCCAGCCACTCTCGATGGTTGTTATTCAGATTTTATTAATAAAAGAAATACTTTAAACTTATATAATTAGTACATGCAATTCACACGACATCAAATAATCAACAAGATCACACCATTATAGGAAGTACCAATACTGTTACTTCAATCTCAAGAGTGCTGTAACCCTTATCTACTTCAGTGAATATCCTTTGATACCCCCGATCCATAGTTCGATGTTTGAATAGTCACATTGCATCTACGATCCGTTTGTCGATAACAATTTTTTTTTTTCGTTCCACCCGTCTCCTAATGAATATAATTCAAGTTATCAGGCTACCCAACTTGTTTCACCCACCAATGGTTCACTCTGTTGAGTTAGCCTTAAGTTCTCATGCACATAAGAGCAACGAGTCGTCTCATTAACTCACCATACCTACTTTATCTTTCATTATCTAGTGATCGCATACATGCGGTTTCATATGAAGTTACGTCATATTTCACTCCTTCCCCGCTTAGCTAATTATTATCGTTCCTTTATTTAGTTCTTACATCTTCTATCCTATGATAAAATACAAATAATTACCAGCACATTGTCAGCTATCGTTACTACAAAGGGTCTTCACTACACCCTTACACATTCGTTTACATACCAATGGATAACATCACTACTTAACGTAACAATACATGGGCATGTATAGTGAAGCAATTGATGCCACATTATATTACTCCCTATCATCTATTGTCACTTAACAAGCTAATTCCTCAGTTTCACCAACCGAGGTTTCTATCTTCCCCACTTAAGACAGTGGTATTATCCTCATTGTTCCTTCCGAATCCTTCATTTATTCTCGAAGTTTCCCATCGAAGACATTGATAACACAAGTCTTCTCAATCTCATCTGACCATGTCAAAAGTCATCTTCAACATTAGCTGACAACATCACAGACGTCTACATCTCACCATAGTTCTACCGAATCTTCATTTACATACCAAAATCTTTTTCTAACAATCATTACTTAAGGAGGAAGAACTTACTTCTTACTAATGATCCACCTACTCTTGCTCCCCAGCTTTTCGAAGTCTAAACCTTCGCAACACTATCAGCCGAATGGTCACCCTTAGATACAATTTACTCAATATAGTTTCTTTCACAAATTTTTTTTTTTTTTTGGCATCAATATATCAAATTCAGGGTTCACGAACCCCTAAGTTTCCGCACGACAACTAAACTCGTCCTTGCTATCATTATCTGGAGTTCTCACGTTGTTTGGGATGGAAATCTCACTACACTTATTAGAGGAGTCTTTACTTCCTACTAACAACTTGTGTCACACCCCCAGTTAGGGCCTGGGCGAAATGTGATTCAATATCATAATACATACCAACATATTATAAAATGAGAACAAATACTATATGAATAAAATCAAATTTGCAGCGGAAGGATTAATAATGTCGTTACAAGAATTATAAATTGTTTAAATACAGAAAAGTAAATATGCGATAAGTCTTGATCCTAGCCAAGTAAGTCATCACATAAGCAGTAGATATAGAGGTCCTGATCATTCAGTACCTGAGACAAACATGCTAAAAGTGTCAACCAAAAAGGTTGAGTGAAATTCATAGGTTTAACAAATATGATTGACCGTTTGTTCTTAGACCACAAGATTTGTTATAAAAGTAGATCACGCAGATCCAAAAGTAGTACTGATTCGTGATATTTTAGACTAAACGTTTGTTTTGTTGCCCCGATGATAAGTTGACAGTACCTTATCACCATGTTTAAATCATTATTAAGTAATACAATGACATCGCGGTCAAATGTATCGGGGACGTTACTCCCGATAGGCCTACCCCCAATAATTAAGAATGTCTTATCCTGAAAGCATTTAAAAAATATCACTGTGGGGTCTTAGTAGCATAAGCTAGTCATAGCACACTTTAAGTTCGTACTTGTATCTAAGTTATTTAAAGTATAAAAGCAGCATGTGTCTCACCTCAGTAAGTATAAAAAGTGCTATAGCAATAAGAGTGGGGCTATGAAAGTCACCTTAGTAATTCGGTGAGTGAAAGTATTCCTTAAAGAGAAAGTATGGATGATCGAAGCACAGAGAAGTCAATCTAAGAATAAGTTGAGAATAGTTTAGATGTTTTGCTCTTTGTTAAGATAAATTTATGAATGTTTAAGTGTAGTTTCCTTTACTAAGTTTCCATGTTTAGTAAGTTTCTTATTAAAGAAGGTTTCTCGTTTTGGAAAGGCTTTTCATATTAGACGAACTTCCAATCTAACACTTTCAATTCGAATGGCCTTTTCAGGTCATAGGGTTCTGAGCCACAGGACCCTTTAAATCGGAAGTCCAAACTCTCCGCCTAGACTTTCGAGCGTCCACTCCTCCGAGAAAGATCAAGATCTATACCCGTCTAATATACCCTTCCAATACGTTTTAGGTTTAAAGTTTAAGTTATACTTATAAGTAATAATAGTAGTATTAGATAAGTAGGTTAAATTAGTGTAGTAGTAATTAAAGGTAGTATTAAAGGTTTAGGGTTTAGTATTTTAATTTATATCTTATATTTATTATACATGTAAGGATACATACATATATATATATATATATATATATATATATATATATATATATATATATATATATATATATATATATAGTTTAAATTTAAGTTTTAGATCAATATAAGCATTAATAATTGTCTAATAATGCTCACTAATATTTTATCGACTTCTTATTAGAAGGTAACATGTTTAAAACTTTATAAAAATTTTCTATACATTAATACTAGTTTTTATGCATTAATTATTATTTACTATTATTGTTTTAATAGCTAAATACAATTAAATAGATAAACATGTTTTAAATCACACCTAATATTTTTCTTAGGATCTACTGATCAGTATAAACATAGGAAAATTTTATAATTCATTGTTATGATGTTTAAGTATTTATTTCAAATTTTGCTCTCGGTTTACAATAATTCATAGTTAATTATGTATAAAATACCAATTTAACTCAAATAAAATATTTTATATTTTTTGTGACCTTCCATAAGTGCACTAAACTCAAGAAAATTATTTATATATATATGTTATAGATTTAAATATTTAATTCGAAATTTGCATTATTTCCATTATTAAATAATAAAAAAATATAATTCGACTTTGAAATTCAACTTTTATAATTTTCGCTTGTTTGTTCAAGTATTACAATCTCAGAAAAATTATTTGTATACTTATATAACTGACTTAACTATTTATTTCAAATTTTGTTTTGTTTTATGTATATAATCGGAATTAAATATAAATAAATAGTTAATAATTCTAAAAATAATTTTTACATCATATTTAATTGTTTTCCAACTGTTTTCCTTCAGTACATATAGTTCTCATTATTTAAAAACCTTTTATCTCTATTTATGTGTATTTACATATAATTACCGAAACAATGATAAATAGAAAATAAATATATAAAATGATAAATAAACCAAACATTCAGTTCCAGAAATGTTTTTATATCATGTGTGACACTCAAAAATTATTAGATCAGTTATATAAATTCGTTTAATATTTATTATGCATTTACATGTATTTACCGATAATTTAATAATTGGTTTTTAAATATAAATTAATATAATTTCCGAATATATAAATCATAAAAATAATTTTTATAACCATTATGATACTTTATACTAATTATCATGTATTTATTTTATTTATTTATAATTAACTTGAATTTAATTTGTATTTAACAATCGGCTAACAAAAAAACATAATAAAAACTGAAATAAAATTATAAAAAAAAAATATAGAGAACTTACAAAAAAAAATTTCCAGAGATTTGAGAGAGAATTCTTCAAGTTTTTGGTGTACAAAATTTGTGAACTAGGCTATGGTATTTATAGTAAAAAATTTTAGTAAAGAGAAAATAAAAAATACAAAAGTTTATATAAAAAAATAACTAGTGTCTTGAAAAAAATTAAAAGTATTTATGGCCAGTCATGCCATCATTTCAAAATATAAAAAATAAAAGTAAAATTAAAAGTAGGAATAAAATAAATAAAAGTGGATCTAGATCTAGTTTATATATAAAAAAATACTTTTTTTTTACAAACGGCCGAAGCCCTTGATGGGTGTTTATATATTTTTTTTTATAAAAACAGAATATATATATTTCATAGTTCTAATAATGTTAACTAACTTAATTTCTATTTTTATTTAATTATTAAATACGAATTTTGATAAATATAAATATATATTCGGTATTTATGGAATTATAAATACTAAATGTGTTTTTTTTAATTAAATTATTACTTTATAATTTTATTAGTTTTATATATGTTACTACATTTATATATACTTGTATTTATTATATAGTTAATTGTATAATATATTAACTAAAAAAAATAATATAAGTATTTTATATGTATTCATGTTATGACATAATTTTTTTATAAAAATTCTTACGCGTACGTTGTTGAATAAAATTCATTATTCGTTTAACGTTCGTTAATTTCGTATGTATATAACGACCTTTTATTAATACTTAGAGTTTATTCATTTTACTTAAATCTTTTGTTCGGGCATTATATAGATGGAAAGAAAAAAATGAGGGTCGTTATAGTACCTCCCCGTTAATGAAAACTTCGTCCCGAAGTTTTAAGTGGAGTTCCCGTATGCTTCATCAACAGTTGGGAAGAGATGGGGGTATTTCCGTATCATTTGGTCTTTGCGTTCCCAGGTATATTCGGGGCCCCTACGCGAATTCCAACGGACTTTAACAATAGGTATGTTGCTCTTACGAGTCTCTTTGACCTCTTCTTTCATAATCTCTATAGGTTCTTCGACAAAGTGCATTTGCTCATCAATGCGGATATCATTCAAAGGAATAACAAGAGTATCTTCGGTGAGACACTTTTTCAGATTTGAGACATGAAACACATCATGTACTTGACTTAGTTCAGCTGGAAGTTCTAATCGATACGCAACGGGACCGATTCTTTGAATAACTTTGAAAGGTCCAACATAACGCAGACTGAGTTTACTTCGTTTACCGAAGCGGATAACACCTTTCCAAGGAGATACTTTCAACATAACGTTATCTCCAACTTAGAATTCTAACGGTTTTCGGTGAGGGTCGGCATAACTCTTTTGTCGACTACGGGCGGTTTCTAAACGCTTCTTGATTTGCACGATCTTTTCGGAAGTTTCATGAATAAGTTCAGGACCAGTTAATTGTCTGTTCTCGAGTTCATCCCAACATAACGGAGATCTACATTTGCGTCCGTATAAAGCTTCGAATGGTGCAGCTTTAATACTAGAGTGATAGCTGTTGTTGTAAGAAAACTCGACTAAAGGTAGGTGTTTATCCCACCCTTTACCGAAATCGATAACACATGCTCGTAGCATATCCTCCAAAGTTTGGATAGTTCGTTCACTTTGACCGTCCGTTTGCGGATGATAAGCTGTACTCATGTCAAGTCGAGTTCCAAGAGACGCTTGCAAGGATTTCCAGAAATTGGAAGTAAATCGACTATCGCGATCCGAGATAATAGAAGTAGGGACACCGTGACGAGTAACAATCTCTTTAACATAGAGTCGAGCTAACTTTTCCATTCTGTCAGTCTCTTTGATTGGTATGAAATGTGCAGACTTAGTGAGACGATCAACTATGACCCAAATCGTATCATTGCCATTTGCAGTCTTAGGAAATTTTGTGATAAAGTCCATAGCTATACCATCCCACTTCCACTGTGGAATATCGGGTTGAGTTAGAAGACCAAAAGGCTTTTGGTGCTCGGCTTTGACTTTCGAACAAGTAAGACACTTACTCACATAAGTAGCAATGTCGCCTTTCATGTTGGGCCACCAGTAGAACTCTTTCATATCCTGATACATTTTACTAGAACCGGGATGAATAGAATACCTAGTCTTATGTGCTTCATCCAAGACTAGTTCACGGAGATTACCATAACGAGGAACCCAAATTCGATTACCAAAGTATCTTGTACCATTGGACTTAACTTGCAGTTGGTTTTCAAAATTTATAGGTCCTTCACCTTCGATAAGTGTCGGTTTATTAGCTTCCAATTGAGCTTCACAGATTCGTGAAATAAGATTCGATTTGATTTTTAGGTTTAAAGCACGAACACGTTTAACATCGTATTTTCGGCTAAGGGCATTGGCAACTACATTCGCCTTGCCAGGATGATATTTAAGCTCACAATGATAATCGTTCAATGTCTCGAGCCATCGGCTTTGCCTCATATTCAGCTGTTTTTGCTCAAAGATGTGTCGAAGACTTTTATGGTCAGTGTACACCGTAAAGTGAGTACCATACAGATAATGTCTCCATATCTTTAATGCAAATACCACGGCACCTAACTCAAGGTCATGTGTGGTATAATTTACTTCATGTTTCTTCAACTGCCTAGATGCATAGGCGATAACCTTTTCTCGTTGCATTAAAACACAACCAAAGCCTTGCTTCGAAGCATCGCAGTAAAAAACAAAGTCATCTGAACCTTCGGGTAAAGATAGAATCGGGGCTGTGGTCAATTTCTCTTTCAAAATCTTGAAAGCAGATTCCTGTTCTTCAGACCACTCAAATTTCTTCCCTTTGTGAGTTAACTTGGTGAGAGGCTTTGCAAGAAGAGAAAAATCTTTAATAAATCTTCGGTAGTAACCGGCAAGTCCCAAAAATTGGCGAATATGCTTCACCGTCTTTGGCACTTCCCAATTCTGAACGGCGGTGATTTTAGCGGGATCGACATGTATTCCGTTACTATCTACAACATGTCCAAGGAATTGTATGGTTCTAAGCCAAAACTCACACTTAGAAAATTTTGCGTAGAGTTGTTCTTTTCTTAAGAGTTCAAGAATCAATCGTAAATGTTGCTCATGTTCTTTCTCGCTTTTAGAATAGATCAAGATGTCGTCGATGAAAACAATAACGAATTTATCAAGGTAAGGCTTGCAAACACGGTTCATAAGATCCATAAATACGGCTGGAGCATTGGTTAAACCGAAAGGCATAACACAGAATTCGTAATGTCCGTATCAGGTGCGGAATGCAGTCTTAGGAATGTCGGATTCCTTGACTCTGAGCTGGTGATAACCGGATCTTAAATCAATCTTAGAATAAACGCTTGACCCTTGAAGTTGGTCGAATAGATCATCAATGCGAGGTAACGGGTAACGATTCTTTATGGTAAGCTTGTTGAGCTCTCGGTAATCAATACACATTCTCAATGTACCATCCTTATTTTTGACAAATAAGACAGGAGCTCCCCACGGGGACGAACTTGGACGAATAAAACCTAGATTCAAAAGTTCTTGGAGTTGGTTAGAAAGTTCCTTCATTTCGGAAGGTGCTAAACGATACGGTGCTTTAGCAATGGGTGCAGCACCTGGAGATAAATCGATTTGAAACTCAACTTGACGAGGCGGTGGAAGACCAGGGAGATCTTCGGGAAACACATCGGGAAAATCTTTAACAACCGGGACATTTTCAATACGCGTTTCTTCGAATTCGATCATTTTAACGTGAGCTAGTATGGCGGAGTAACCTTTCACAAGGTACTTACGGGCTTTAAGACATGAGATGATATTAAGATTGGAACAACTCCGTTTGCCTTGGATAATAAGAGTTTCTCCACTTCCTAACGGAATTTGAACGGTCTTATCGAAACACATGATGGCTGCTCTCAATGGACCTAACCAATCCATTCCAACCACTACATCGAAACTACCTAGCTCGACCGGCAAAAGGTCTATCTTGAATTCCTTATCGGCTAGAATTAGGTTGCAGTTTTTATATATTTTATCAACTTTCATTAACTTCCCATTAGCCACTTCTACTAATCGTCTGGTTTGTAGGGTTTGGGGCTTTTCAGTAAAAAGGGTGCAAAACTCATTTGACACATGACTCTTATCGGCTCCCGTATCAAATAAAATAGTGGCATAACAATTATTGACGAGGTACGTACCGGTAATGACCTCATCCTCATCACTGGCTTCTGCAGCAGTAATCACAAAAGCACGACCTTTGGCAGTAGCATTTGCTCCAGTAGCTGGAGTATCTTTCTTCTTTGGACAATTCGGGCTAATATGCCCCTTTTCACCACAAGTATAGCATGTTGGAGGAGCTCTAGCCGGAACAATGGCTCTATTCTGAGGTAGGGTTCTACAAGTCTTTGCAGCATGGCCTATCTTCTTATATATTGTACACACAGCAGTGCACTTTCCCGGATGATGCCTTTCACATTTAGAACAAAACGGACTAGTACCCTGATAACCGGGTCTCGTACCATTTCCCGGTTTCTTGTTAACATTTTGAGCTGAACCCTGAGATGGTTCAAATTTCCTCTTATTGTCACCGTTTTTAACTTCGACTTGTTTATTAACCGAAACTCTCCTACGTTTAGCCATCATTAAACTCTGTGCCATGTGGATCACAGCATCCACAGTAACCTTCTCGGCAGAAATCACATTCCCTTGAACATCCTCGGGTAGACCCTCGATATACCGCTCTATCCTGCGGGCTTCAGTTGGGAACATTTCGGGACATAAGGTAGAAAGCTCCAAAAAACGATTGGTATAGCTTTCGATATCGGTTCCTTTAACTCTGAGTTCCCAGTACTCAGCCTCGAGCTTTTGGACTTGACTTCTTGGGCAAAACTTAGTGATCATCATGCCTTTGAGTTCATCCCATGGGGTAGCATTAGCATTATCTATTCCCACAGATTTGGCATGAGCAGTCCACCATGTCATAGCATTGCCAGTGAGTGAACTTGTGGAAAACTTCACTCGATCATTATCTCCGCAGTTACAGATACGGAAGATTGATTCTAGCTTTTCAAACCATCGGACCAGTTCTACGGCTTCTTCTTTTCCACTAAAAGTGGGTGGGTTACAGTTCTTAAAATCTTTATAGGAGCAAGTTTTAGAAGGAACATTATGATTGTTATTGTTATTACCTTGGGCGGCCGCTAGCAACAATTGAAATTGTTCAGCAGAAAGAGGGACATTTGGTATAAGATTGTTGTTGTTGTTGTTGTTGCCATGAGTTGAGTGAGCCATTGATCTTCAATACATAAATACATTATTAGTTGAAGAATCAAGGTGTTATAAGTTTACAATCATGATTTATAACGTTTGCACAACACACATAGGTGAATAAGACAATATGCTTAAATAAACACTTAACATTATTGGAAACGAGGCATTATATAAGCCTTTATTACACGAGTTTGGAATGGAAAAAGTTTAGGCATAAGCCTTTACATAGATGGGTAAATGGAAAATAGGAAAACAAAAGATAGGTTTTAGTTCTTCTTTTTCTCGTTCTCAGCTTCCTTCATAAATTTCTCTATCTTTTCATTTTTCTCCTTTTGTTTCTCGTGGAGGTATTCAAAATTATCGTAGAGGTTAGTGATGCGGCTGTTGACAAAGTTGTTGTTGAAATCCTTGATAGCCAGTTGATGATTGATTCGGTTTTTCTCTATTTTCATCTTAGACTCAACTAGTTCTTGGAGGTAGGCAAGAGATTGCTTTCCCCAACGGGTATTCCGTTCTTCCTCAGTCTTCACTTTCATTACTGTCTCCATCACTTTGTCCATGTTATTTTTCACAAGTTTTTCTAGCTTTTCAGTTTGAGAGTCGAAGGACTCTTTGATGATTTCTTTCAAGATTGTGTTTTCTTTTTCTAGGTTGTTTAGACGCATTTCTATCCGAGCAACATGGCGCCTACTATACTCTTTATTCTTATCACAACTTCGCTGAA
Organism: Rutidosis leptorrhynchoides; assembly: GCF_046630445.1. NCBI lineage: Eukaryota > Viridiplantae > Streptophyta > Magnoliopsida > Asterales > Asteraceae > Rutidosis > Rutidosis leptorrhynchoides. The sequence goes on from NC_092341.1 coordinate 326,598,953, forward strand.
GGTTGAGGAGGTTACTCTTCATTATCACGTGCTCAATGTTATTACAAAATAATGGATCGGCTTCTCTAGTGGCGGCGGGTTCGGGTTGTTTTCTCTTTCGAGATGAGTTTTCAGATGATTCTTCAATAGGCTCTTCTTCAGGCTCATAATCTGAGAAGTCATTATCATGGTTAGGGAGGTCTTGATGAGCATTCCATTCGGGAGTATTCATCGGTTGATGAGAGTCAGAGTCAGCAGAATTGGTAGGATGTTTTCCTTTGCTTTCATTTCTCGGGGTTGGATAATATTCGGGAGACCCACGCGAGTTGTAACAAGTGTTTGGGCTATAGTTCATTGGTGGTGAAGGAGGACTATAAAGTGGGCTTCGAATTGATTTTTCGGTAGAAGATCCTTCAGTATCTTCCTCAGCTGGTTTGAAAAGAGTCATTTTGTTTATTTGATGATAGCTTGACATCCTAACATTAAGATAGAGATTTTGATTAGATTTTTAAGCTAGGATTGTAAAGAATGAGAGGTATGGTTGAACTCTTTGCTTTAACATTCTAAGGTAATCCTAAGTGTTTTAAAGTCTAAGGCAGGAAAGGTTATAGTTTCCTAGATCGCTAAGGTACCCTAGCTAACAAATAAGGCACACATAAAATGCAATCCTGGTTCTCTATAACTGCCTGGTTATGCTCTGATACCAATCTGTCACACCCCCAGTTAGGGCCTGGGCGAAATGTGATTCAATATCATAATACATACCAACATATTATAAAATGAGAACAAATACTATATGAATAAAACCAAATTTGCAGCGGAAGGATTAATAATGCCGTTACAAGAATTATAAATTGTTCAAATGCAGAAAAGTAAATATGCGATAAGTCTTGATCCTAGCCAAGTAAGTCATCACATAAGCAGTAGATATAGAGGTCCTGATCATTCAGTACCTGAGACAAACATGCTAAAAGTGTCAACCAAAAAGGTTGAGTAAAATTCATAGGTTTAACAAATATGATTGACTGTTTGTTCTTAGACCACAAGATTTGTTATAAAAGTAGATCACGCAGATCCAAAAGTAGTACTGATTCATGATATTTTAGACTAAACGTTTGTTTTGTTGCCCCGATGATAAGTTGACAGTACCTTATCACCATGTTTAAATCATTATTAAGTAATACAAAGACATCGCGGTCAAATGTATCGGGGACGTTACTCCTAATAGGCCTACCCCCAATAATTAAGAATGCCTTATCCTGAAAGCAATTAAAAAATATCACTGTGGGGTCTTAGTAGCATAAACTAGTCATAGCACAGTTTAAGTTCGTACTTGTGTCTAAGTTGTTTAAAGTATAAAAGCAGCATGTGTCTCACCCCAGTAAGTATAAAAAGTGCTATAGCAATAAGAGTGGGGCTATGAAAGTCACCTTAGTAATTCGGTGAGTGAAAGTATTCCTTAAAGAGAAAGTATGGATGACCGAAGCACAGAGAAGTCAACCTAAGAATAAGTTGAGAATAGTTTAGATGTTTTGCCCTTTGTTAAGATAAATTTATGAATGTTTAAGTGTAGTTTCCTTTACTAAGTTTCCATGTTTAGTAAGTTTCTTATTAAAGAAGGTTTCTCGTTTTGGAAAGGCTTTTCATATTAGACGAACTTCCAATATAACACTTTCAATTCGAATGGCCTTTTCAGGTCATAGGGTTCTGAGCCACAGGACCCTTTAAATCGGAAGCCCAAACTCTCCGCCTAGACTTTCGAGCGTCCACTCCTCCGAGAAAGATCAAGTTCTATACCACTCTAATATACCCTTCCAATACGTTTTAGGTTTAAAGTTTAAGTTATACTTATAAGTAATAATAGTAGTATTAGATAAGTAGGTTAAATTAGTGTAGTAATTAAAGGTAGTACTAAAGGTTTAGGGTTTAGTATTTTAATTTATATCTTATATTTATTATACATGTAAGGATACATATATATATATATATATATATATATATATATATATATATATATATATATATATATATATATATATATATATATATATATATATATATATATATATATATATATATATATATATATATATAGTTTAAATTTAAATTTTAGATCAATATAAGCATTAATAATTGTCTAATAATACTCACTAATATTTTATTGACTTCTTATTAGAAGGTAACATGTTTAAAACTTTATAAAAATTTTCTATACATTAATACTAGTTTTTATGCATTAATTATTATTTGCTATTATTGTTTTAACAGCTAAATACAATTAAATAGATAAACATGTTTTAAATCATATCTAATATTTTTTTTAGGATCTACTGATCAATGTAAACATAGGAAAATTTTATAATTCATTGTTATGATGTTTAAGTATTTATTTCAAATTTTGCTCTCGGTTTACAATAATTCATAGTTAATTATGTATAAAATATCAATTTAACTCAAATAAAATATTTTATATTTTTTGTGACCTTCCATAAGTGTACTAAACTCAAAAAAATTATTTATATATATATGTTACAGATTTAAATATTTAATTCGAAATTTGCATTATTTCCATTATTAAATAATAAAAAAATAAAATTCGACTTTGAAATTCAACTTTTATAATTTTCACTTGTTTGTTCAAGTATTACAATCTCAGGAAAATTATTTGTATACTTATATTACCAACTTAACTATTTATTTCAAATTTTGTTTTGTTTTATGTATATAATCAGAATTAAATATAAATAAATAGTTAATAATTCTAAAAATAATTTTTACATCATTTTTAATTGTTTTCCAACTGTTTTCCTTCAGTACATATAGTTCTCATTATTTAAAAACCTTTTATCTCTATTTATGTGTATTTACATATAATTACCGAAACAATGATAAATAGAAAATAAATATATAAAATGATAAATAAACCAAACATTCAGTTCCAGAAATTTTTTTATATCATGTGTGACACTCGAAAATTATTAGATCAGTTATATAAATTCGTTTAATATTTATTATGCATTTACATGTATTTACCGATAATTTAATAATTTGTTTTTAAATATAAATTAATATAATTTCTGAATATATAAATCATAAAAATAATTTTTATAACCATTATGATACTTTATACTAATTATCATGTATTTATTTTATTTATTTATAATTAACTTGAATTTAATTTGTATTTAACAATCGGCTAACATAAAAACATAATAAAAACTGAAATAAAATTATAAAAAAAAATATAGAGAACTTACAAAAAAAATTTCCAGAGATTTGAGAGAGAATTCTTCAAGTTTTTGGTGTACAAAATTTGTGAACTAGGCTATGGTATTTATAGTAAAAAATTTTAGTAAAGAGAAAATAAAAAATACAAAAGTTTATATAAAAAAATAACTAGTGTCTTGAAAAAAATTAAAAGTATTTATGGCCAGTCATGCCATCATTTCAAAATATAAAAAAAAAAGTAAAATTAAAAGTAGGAATAAAATAAATAAAAGTGGATCTAGATCTTGTTTATATATAAAAAAATACTTTTTTTTTACAAACGGCCGAAGCCCTTGATGGGTGTTTATATATTTTTTTTTATAAAAACAGAATATATATATTTCATAGTTCTAATAATGTTAACTAACTTAATTTCTATTTTTATTTAATTATTAAATACGAATTTTGATAAATATAAATATATATTCGGTATTTATGGAATTATAAATACTAAATGTGTTTTTTTTAATTAAATTATTACTTTATAATTTTATTAGTTTTATATATGTTACTACATTTATATATACTTGTATTTATTATATAGTTAATTGTATAATATATTAACTAAAAAAATAATATAAGTATTTTATATGTATTCATGTTATGACATAATTTTTTTATAAAAATTCTTACGCGTACGTTGTTGAATAAAATTCATTATTCGTTTAACGTTCGTTAATTTCGTATGTATATAACGACCTTTTATTAATACTTAGAGTTTATTCATTTTACTTAAATCTTTTGTTCGGGCATTATATAGATGGAAAGAAAAAAATGAGGGTCGTTATAACTTGCAACCGAAGTGAATCTTTCTATACACATCATTGAAAACTCTAAGGATACTTTATGGTTACCTACTATCATACATATAGTTAAACACTTGCATTACCATATATCATCAATATTTGATTTAGTGTACAACAAACATCATCCTAATCCTTGTGGATATTACCAACACAAAAGCTCCCCCAGTTTCATCCATACACTACTTGCTGGTTATCGGTCTTATCATTCCGGTAAGCACAACAGACTTACCGCTAGAGATGCACTTAAGGTCAGCCTAGTTCATCTAAAATACATGCTCCCCAACATGTATCTCCCCTTTCATATGCCCTCAGGAATAGGCATTATCCACGCATTTCTCTCAATTGACGTTCACCGTCCTCTAACACAAACTCATAAGGGTAAAAGCGAGTCCTTACAAGACTCTACCTAACATTCATTATTACTCTAAAATTCACAACCTTTCTTAATCCAACAGACTTCACACCGAGGATTGTCTAGTATCCAATGATCCTCTAATACACTAGCTCACAAGTCATTAAAATCTGGGAGCACTACATCCATATTCACCACAATCATTCCTAACCATGTCACGTTCCTCCATTCGATACTCAATATATCGTGCTTGTGTGACAAAATACATAATTGTAATAATGTTGATCAAACACTATTACAAATGCGTACCTTATCGCCTTTGCATGACATAAAAAGTACTTTACTTGGAGTAATATGACATTCACACAATCCTTACATATACAATTTCACATCACATTTACATGCATGCACGTTCACATTTGCATTTGAATCACATAACCATGTCATTTACTTACCCGTAGTAGTCAACTATCTCATACAAAAACATCGATACCTAGCATGAAGCTAAGTCACACCTATTCACACATAAAGTTCAATTAACACAATTCAAGGCTTATTAAGGTAAGTCTTCCTAAACCAATTATTTGTTACCTATTACTAGAAATTTCTCAAAATCTAGCTTTATTCACAATATTTCAATTTCATCATACAAGCCACTTCTACCATTCCTTCCTAGTAATTCATCGTCAACTACCATAAATTAAATTTACTAGTAATCTTTCAATACCATGTTTCTTATATTTAACCTTATTAAAAAATCACCATTTTGACCAAACCCATCATCATCTAGTCACTACATTCACAAATTCTATTTAGCATAATTAACACCAAATCACAAAATTAAAACAACTAAACATCATCAGTTTGACTAACCCTAGTCAAAATTCAGTCATTAAACCAAAACCCCCAAATATGGGGTTGCACCCTCAACCCTAAGACATTCTAAACTCATAAAAATAAAAGTTGGGGTTTATAACCATCAACTACCGAAAATCCTTTAGCACATTTTATCATGGTAATTCAAGTATACATATTCAACAAGCATACTATAGCCTTTGCTTAGTCCTCGACAAGAAACAAAAGTCATTTGGATTGCACCTCGTGCTAAATTGGGTCTTTACTTAGTCCTCGACCAAAAGTAAGTTCCCTATACACTCTCGATATCATAAGCATAAACTTTCCCTTATTACAAAACCACCAACTAATGCGTATTCGACGCCTGTAAACTCTTGTAAATCCCCGATGTACTATGAGTTTCATTTACCATCCAACATACATCACAACTTGCATATCAACATCAAACTTACCAAGCAATAAGCACACATGTACTAACATATATCCCACAGGTAATAAGTTTCTAGTAAAGCACATAAAATACAACAGGTTCGGGTCATATCATCAAACACAAATTTAGGTTCCACGTATTCGCACATAACACACAATCCCTACGGTTTAAGTCTAGGAATCCTATTCTATAATAAGCTCCTAGATCCCTTAAACCACACTCTGATACCACTTGAAACGACCACAAACCAAAACTCGAAAAACAAACTTTTTTTTTTTTTTTTACCGTCAGTAGCACGTAGTGCCAAAGTGTCACTCCAAAACACTAAGTACTCACGACCCGAAATTTAACAAAAGATAGTCTTTTGACCCAAATGTACACAACGACTATCGACAAATGTACTAGAGCGTGTGTTTCGGGATTTTCTACCCAATACCATCATATACACAAGTAAGCACAAAAGCTTCAAGTCTATCCAAAGGCACTAGCAATCATCATTATTGATCATTCAATGGTTTCCACATTCTTACCCTTACCGGAGCTCGTTCCTACAAAACGTTAAACCACAACGGAGTAAGCGAAACTCTTAGTGAATACAATATACATATATAAATGATAAAATTAACGATAAGTACACAAACTACATTCACAATTTAACAAGCATACAAGTCATCTCCCCGATGCAAGGTACATCTCCCCGATGTAAAAGTGTACATCTCCCCGATGTGGACATCTCCCCGATGTCAAGTACATCTCCCTGATGTCAAAGTGGACATCTCCCCGATGTCAAGTACATCTCCCCGATGTCAAAGTGGACATCTCCCCGATATCAAGTAAGGTTTCAACCGTTAACAACAATGTCACACAATCCGCATACAAACAATTAAATTTACCAATTTATATATATGCATTGTACTCACCTCGAATCCAAGCTAGCAACTCATAAGCAATTCCAAGTAATCAATTCAACCAAGTACTTCCAAGCAAGAATCGACACATAAACGTTTTCAAGCACAAAACTCTATTCTTGACAAGTCTAACTACTAAAACCCAATTGACCCACAAAAACCCATTTTGACACTTTTTATACCAAATTCAAGACTTACATACATAAGTCTTCAAATCAAATCCAACCACTTATACATACAAGTTTCATGGGCAACAAAACAAAAATCAAATTTTGACTTAAACCAAACATGTCTTTAATTACTAGTATTAAATTAGAATAGCTCATCTTCTTCACAAAACCCAATTTCATAAACCATAAACCTAATTTCGAATTAGGGTTTCTATGTACCCAAAACCCATGATTACTAACAAATACAACATCATCAAACAATAAAACACTAAATTAAAGCATAAAAATGCATACCTTAAGCTAGGGTTAGAAACCCCCAAATTTTCACAAAGGAGATGAAGAAAAGATGATGAACAAGGAAGAATCTTGAACTCCAATGATCCTAGATAGTGTTAGGTTGATTGATTATACTCAAAAATCCAATTAATTGAAGATTAAAATTTCCTTGCTTTATCACTCCCAACCGTCACCATCCCACACCCTCGTTCTTTCTTTTATTTTTCTGGAACAAATTGGAAGAATGTAGAATAAGCTAGATAACCTCAATTATTTATCCCTATAAAATATCTCATATTTACATTTTCTACCCTTTAAAATATAGGGTGTTACAGTACTTGGGGATACACGCAAGTGCACGAGCGGGCGGAACATCATGAAGGGAAAAGAGGGTGGTGGCCCTCCTTATTTTCAAGGTCAGTAGATAAATGCAAGTGTAAAGATTGATTAGTTTTTATAATGTGCTATGTTTTTAATCTCTCATTCTTTCATTTTATTTGTATGTATTATGTATTACGATATGTATTACTGTTACTACGGAGTACTTTTTAAAAAAACTATATTGAATTTGAAGTGTTTAAATAGTTTGTGAAAGTGAGTTTGCACATAATCTGAGATAATTAATGATTAGGATTTATTTAATAAATTAACTATTAGTGGTCCAGTTTAATAGTATAGGTGTCTCTACTCTATGAGATATATGTATGATATGTTTGTGATGTACATTTATTTACAAATAGAGCTTTCATGCAAATCAGTATGTTCAATCTGCCAACACCAGTTAAAAGTGTGGAAATCGAATTTATTTGGTCAATGTCCAATATAGTCAGTCATTGCACGAGTTCCGGCTCCCTCAATATTGGTACTCAAGTTTCGCCATTGCACGAGCCAACCTTTATTTCTACAATACAAAAGAAGATGTTGATGACTTTGTTCGGGCCCTCGTTAACACAGTTGGTTTCTTCAACTCTTTCAAGTAAATCTTATCTATTCACAATGTTATATACACTTCTACGCTCGTTTTTTGAGGTATCAAGTCTGTAAGTTAAGATATGAAAATGTCATAAGTAGAGCATTGGTGTATCATACCTAGTATAGTTATCGGTCAAGTTTTAGATTCTTGATGTTTTCTTGATTGCAATTATTTGTAATTACACCAATTTATTGATCAATGTTCAATCAGTATTTGGAGAGTTGAATATTTGGGATGCTTGGAGTTTCTAACATGATTCTTATCTGGAACCTATACATGAAAGTTCAAGAAGCCTGTTACATTACAACTCTTACTTGCCAGGTTGACCAGATTCTTCTAGAAGTTATTTGTTTATTTCATTTATTGTAATGGGTTACTATCGATTATGTTACTGAAATATGTTTCATTATGTTACTATGGATTATGTCAAAATGGGTTTAAATTACTACCTTTATAGTCCGCTTTAACAATCTGACCCATTTGGTGATTTAAAGTCAAAATGGGTTTAAATTACTACCTTTATAGTTTTCTTTAACAATCTGAACCATTTGGTGATTTAAAGTCAAAACGGGTTAATATTACTACCTTTATAGTCTGCTTTAACAATCTGACTCATTTTGTGATTTAAAGTCAAAATGGGTTAAAATTACTACCTTTATAGTATGCATAATCTTACCCATTTGGTGATTTAAAGTCAAAATGGGTTAAAATTACTACCTTTATAGTCTGCTTTGACAATCTGACTCACTTTGTGATTTAAAGTCAAAATGGGTTAAAATTACTACCTTTATAGTATGCCTTAACAATCGGACTCATTTGGTGATTTAAAGTCAAAACTATTTGTACATGTATTTTGGTACAAGTAAAATGGCCATGTTTGAATATGTGCAGTTAAATTTCAAGTTAATGTAGTAATAGTTTTTTGAATCTGCTCATGTTTGACAAGTTAGGCCATGTTTGACAAGACAATTTCTGTTTGGACGAAAATACGCTCACATGCGTAGCACATGTGAGGGGTTAACCCCCATATACTAACGTCCGTTTTGTATGGGTACCAAGAATGTTGTAAGATGAAACCCTGGGTACCAACGACGCAAAAAATTAGTTTAGGTGTTGTGATGCAAGTTAATACAAACCACATGTACAAACGGCGTAATTTTTTCAGCAATTTTCCAATAACCCCTTCTGCTTTTGATGATCTGTTGATCTTAAAATAAAAAGATCATTGTTTCCAGTGAGGTGATGCTTGTCTCATAAATTTATAGTTATGTCCCTAAATTAATCTAGAGAGTTGAGCTTTTATTATTATTGTAAGTATATTTTAAGGTAAAATAGGTAATTATGTGTACATGAATCAAAAAGTGGTGTGTGATAATCACCTTTCTTGTTTCCATGTTATTTTTCTATTTATATTTACATGTTTCCTTAAAAATAAAAAAGAAGATTTCTTAATTTTTTATTCTCTTTATCTCTCATACTGTTTTGTTAATTTCCTTTAAAATAAAAACCTTTTTAGAGAAGCCAGTACTTTCCGAGCCAAAACGTCTTACAATCATAATTGGCGTGGGGCTGAGCCGCCTAATTTGACTAGGTTCCAAATCCCCCCAAGAAAAGAGAATATAGTCAAAAAAATCTTATTTGCAACGTTAATGAAGAATGTTATCGTCGACAAAGTTCCATGCCCAATCCTACTCAATCCTTAGGCAAAGCAAACGCCACGACGTAGAAAAAAAGACGTTACGGAAAAAGAAACACATTCAAGCAAGACGATCGATATCAACGAAATCAGTCAATTGAGTGCAACAAATGAGGGAAAAAAGTTTCTTTAATGTCTTTATTTAGTGTTTATTGTTTTGTTCCAGTCCGAACTTTCGCGATTTCGCCGTTCGGACTACGGGAGTGTTAGACGGAATATGTTAGGCCCAAGACCGATTGTGGGCTTTGGTCCGTTAAGGTTTCTATGTAGGTTTAAGGTTCCATGCATTCTATAAATAGGGTCTAATGTCATCAATAATATTTACGGGTTTCATTCTATAACATTATCAACTAGCTTATATGAAAAAAAAAAAAAAAAAAAAGTAGAACTTACGAAACATAAAGTTACTAAAATGCCCCTCAATATATTATTTTACAATTTCATACTTTGTCATTTTAAGTCATTTCAACAACAATAAAAAATTAAACTAGGCATTTTATAAACTCCAGCAACCAGCTAGTTAATCCGAACACACTGTCATTAAATTAACTAGGCATGGATTTGCATATGATAAATTTAAAATAATGACAGAAATAACTTTCTAAATAATTAATTATGGGATCTTTTAGCAAAATAAAGATGATAATACGAACTTAAATAAGATTAAATGGGATACAATTATTCGATAAGATCATCATTTTCGATATCTGGTGAGCTTTTTTCTTTACAAAAAGGTTAATCATGTATTGTGACCACTTCAAGAGCCTACTTGATATTAGTCTTGTGTAAAGACTACACTTTACTATAGTGCTAGTATCAATCAATAATAAGCCAACAATCATACATTTTTGCTGTCTAATCTCCATATTATTAGTTGCAAGTTAAAAACAAAAGATATGCAGTGTGTTTGAATTTGTGTTTTGAAACTAATTATCTAATTATCAAGATTTAATTCGCAATAACATGCCAGTATTGTAATTGGTCCTATATTTCTATCCCAATTATTTGATATCAAATACTTAACTACAAAACATAAGAAAAGGACCAAAGAAGCAGTGCTTCAACGGTACCCGTCCCTTTGAAGCTGGGGCCTCATGTTTGGAAGCTTTACACAAATGGGCGCAGGTTCGAGTCCCGGGGGGAGCAATTCCCTCGGAGTATGCCTTCGGGTTAGGCTCGTGCTTGCCACTCATGGGGTATTCGGTGGAGGTGATTTACAGGCATCCGGCTATTACGGGGTTGGCTTGGTGGGTTGCCAAAGGCAACACAGGGTTAAGGTGTCCCTGCCAATCTACACTTTTACACAAAACATAAGAAAAGGTTAATTTGGTTCAACCACCTTTTATACCATGATTGAGGAGCTCTAAAGATCAAAAGTAACAAGGTCCAAAATAAGTTGCCACTTTCTCCTTCTAACCTCTACATTTGTATTTATGCGTATGTGTCATGTGTGTGTGTCTATATGCACTAGAAGAAAGACCATTTTTCGGGACGACATTCTCCTCAGTTTGAAGACAAAACGTCATCCTAGATGACCTTTCGGGACGACATGCCTTCAAAAGGTCGTTCAAAATACTTCGTCCCGGAAAGTCTTTGTGGGCGAAACATTTTTTTTTTCGACGACAGTTGGACGATTATTCAGGACGACCTTTAGGGACGATATGTCATCCTGAAAAAAATATTAAGATATTAGTTATTTTAATTATTAATTAATAAATATTAATGAAATTCTTTTTCTGAACGACAAATAGGGACAAAATGTCATCTTAGAAAAAAAAAAATAGTAAAATATTAATTATTTTTATTTTAATGAATGATTACAAATTTCTTTAGGGGACCACCTTCTAGGACGATATGTCTCTCTATTAGGGGCGGATCTTAGTGTATCCGTAAGGGGTGGATCTTAGCGGACTTGAAAAAAAAATTACACTAATTAATATTTTTTTTACCAAAAATAATATTTCTATTAGTGTTTGCCCCCGTCATTAGTTTTACCCTTTCTAAAGTCTGGTTCAAATTCCGCCACTGCTCTCTCTCTCTCTCTCTCTCTCTATATATATATATATATATATATATATATATATATATATATATATATATATATATATATATATATATATATATATATATATATATAAAATAACAAACGCTAAAATAGATCATTTTAAATTACAAAATTAATCTTAGCTATTTATTAAATTAATTATCAATGATCTAGACCCTTAATCTTCTCCTAATCTTTCTAATGACCTCATAATCCTAGCATTGAATTGTTTGATTACGAAACTACCCTTATACAAAATAAAAGGGGCGGCCAAATTTCTAGGGGTTTCAAAATTAGGGATCCACTTTACACAATATACCATCTCCGAAAACCCTAGCTCTATTATTACAGGCCTTATAACAAAAAAATAAAACCCCATCTACCAACAAATAAACTACGGCATCAATGATCAATACAAAATAAACATATAAATGTTCTGATTTATTGTGTTGAAATTATATATTAGTGTATTTTTATAAATCATAATATTGTGGCGTTTTAAATGCACACCAGGTGTTTGATGTAATGTCAATGAAAATTGCAGGACCATGTTTTTAACAATATGGTGGTGTTTTAGGCTTTATCAGTAAGTTTTCATACCCACTAAAGGCTTGAATGTTTGATGTACCCATCTAGAAACCAGTGTCCTGTATTGCATCTCATCTTTAGCACCGGATGTTTTGGTCGTTGAAGTATGAGTTTATGGGTATCCAAACTCGCTTTCAAGATATTTAAGCTTTTGAGTTTATGGGTATTCAAACTCATTTATATATATATATATATATATATATATATATATATATATATATATATATATATATATATATATATATATATATATATATATATATATATATATATATATTATCAATATGGTGGTGTTTTAGGCTTTATCAGTAAGTTTTCATACCCACTAAAGGCTTGAATGTTTGATGTACCCAGCTAGAAACCAGTGTCATGTATTGCATCTCATCTTTAGCATCGGATATTTTGGTCGTTGAAGTATGGGTTTATGGGTATCCAAACTCGCTTTCAAGATATTTAAGCTTTTGAGTATATGGGTATTCAAACTCAAATATATATATATATATATATATATATATATATATATATATATATATATATATATATATATATATATATATATATATATATATATATAAAATAGAATTGTATCACATACATATGAGTGACAATGTAAAACAAATGTATATGTTTGAATATCAATCTGTAAGTATACACATGATCATGAATCAAATGTTGAATCCTAGAGCTGCAGGCCCCGAATGGTCATTAATCGTCTCGAGCTTCGACCCGCACTCGGAATCGGTCTTTTTTTCAAGGTAGATATTGTCATTGTATTTTATTGATTTGTTTGATATTAGTTGGTCCTTTGGATGATGATGTGTTTTGTGATTGAAATGTGATCTGTCACGTTTATTTAGCTCATTTGGTGAAAAATCTTATATTTAAATGTTCTTTGATATAGTTAATAATTGTATGTATTAGAGGAAATGTTGCATGGCTTTCTGAAAGTAAGGTAGATTTTGCTTACGTTCGATCTAATTAATTTTAGTTTTATTGATCTTATATGGTGTGGATCATGATCATGAACATTATTATATTATGTTTTAATCAGTAAAATGTCACAAAATTTTAAAATTTCCAATTTAAATTTATGACACATAAAAACATATGTACTAATATGCTTATGATGCAATGAGTTTCATAAAACCTGCAACAACTATAACTTATAAAATATATACTGTTATAAATTGAATATGTACTGGCAATTTTGACATGTGGAGATTATTTGAGGCACATTTTTTTTTATAATAATAGGATGTAATGTATATGTAACCTGAATTCGGAGAATGAAGAGATAGAAGGGTAATGGGGTCAGAAATACAAAAATATTTATTGGAGTTACATTTTTCAGCCTATTTAAAGGGCTAGAAAAATAACTCGATCTATACACACAATCCTAATGTGAAGGTGTTGCATTTGGCGGGTCAGAAACATATCAAAATGAGTTTCGACATAAATAGGTAATATTTTTACAACCGTCTTCCCTTGTGTAATATTTTCTTTCTTTTTTCGTTGAACAAGTTCGTATATGTATTTATTCCTAATGTTCAAATTCATACTAAACATTGTTTATTTGTAAATACTAGATGCTTGGATCCAATGTTTTGTAGGGCATTTTTTGATAAATTGCTAGTGGTGACTATCCTTGATGAGTTGACTTATATTTACACTGTATTCGTTTCTTTAGTTGTGGTGGCTATGATTAACTTCTCATAAAAAGTACACTGTAATGTGACTAGAATGAATACGTGCAATTGTTTGACAGAAATTAGGCATATCGTGTTTTTTGTTTTGAAGGTCGTTTGCGAATTTGTAAATATGGGTTTAATGGGAAAGCAAACATGAAGCTACAATTTGCGAACATGTCAATGGTAAGTAATGGCATTTTTTATACAGACTTATTGTTAGCTTTTATCTAGATTCTTATGTAGATATAAACCATTAATGGGTTGAAATTGCCACCTTAAACATCCATTTGTCTATACTTATTTCTAACTTATTACTCCTAACTTATTAGGCATTTTCAACTATAGCTTTTAGGTTTGCTTATCGGTAATGCTAATTTGGGGACACTTTGATTTGTGATAGTTAACAGAACTCTTTTATGAGTAAGTAGTTGTTTGCAACCAAGATCACTCATGAGTTTGCTACTAAAACAATAGAAATTTTGTGGTCAACCCTTTCAAGTAAATGGGTCGAAATTGGCTCACTGCTGTATCATGGGTTTATTACTTTCCATTTTTTTTTTTTTTATGTTTTGCTTTTCCTGATGTTACTTCTAATTGCATATGTTGTTTTCCCTTGTGTGTTTGATTATTGTTGCTTATGAGATAATTATATGGTGTTTGATAGTAGTTGTTGTCATTGTTTGTGTTGTTTTTTCTGCTGTTTCAGGAAGAGATTTCAAATCATCAAACGTCGTTGTCTTTACATCAACACGTCAAGAGACTGGAAGCCTGAAATAATCTATGGAAAACAAGACCTAAGTTTAAGAATTAAACTTGCATTTATGGGTTTATTTTTTATCTTTTGCTCAACAACTATATAGCAATATTCTATGATTGTGTCCGTTACTGAAAACTACGCAAATAATATAATGTTTCACATTAAGTATTTTCTAATTAATGTTTGCTTAGTCCCATAAAGTAGCTCCGCGAATTCGCGGGCATTAATCTAGTCGGACGAACAAAAATACGGACGAACAAAAATTTCATAATCGAGCAAAAAAAAAAAAAAAAAATTTTTGGGAAAAAAATGTAGAACACATTTTTGTTCTAATATCAAAAATTTTGTTCGACTAACTATGTGTTCTACATTTTTGCATTCGAATTTCAAAAATGTAGAACACATTTTTGTTCGAATATCACAATTTTTGTTCGAATATCAAATTTTTGTTCGTCCTTTTTTTTTGTTCGGCTTTCTCCATTTTTGCTTGACTATCATGTTTTTTGCTCGTCCGTGTCCTATTTTTTGCTCGAATATGGAGTTTTTTGCTCGAATTTCAGTGTATTTTTAAGTTCTCAGGGTTCTCACACAAAAAAAAGTTCTCATTTGATCCCTCTGCTATATATATATATATATATATATATATATATATATATATATATATATATATATATATATATATATATATATATATATATATTTATATATATATATATATATTTATATATATATATATATATAGAGAGAGAGAGAGAGATTTAATCAAGAGGGAAGCACTTTTTTGGGGGAAGTAGGGGAAGTAATTTTTTTTCATTTTTTGAAAAGACTTTGTTCACGAACATTATAGATTAGATGAAAATATGAACATTTAAAAAAGACACTTTGTGATGAATGTCATTATTTTGGCTGAAAAACGCTCGAAGAAAAAAATAAAAATATTCAATGCATTGAATGTTTTGCTACTGAGTTTTTTTTAAGGGGTTAGAAATTAGGGGTTAGAAATTATGGGGTTATAAATTAGGGTTTAGCTATTAGGGTTTAGAAATTAGGGTTTTGGGTTTAGAAATTAGGGTTCAGGGTTTAGAAATTAGGGTTTAGATTGAATAATTTAACACGAACGGTTTAGAGTTTAGGGTTTTGGGTTTTGGGTTGAGGGTTTACGGAGTAAACCCGAAAACCCTAAACCCTAAATTCTAAATCGGGCTAAATTCGAAAAAAACACTTCACACAAGATGAAAACAAAACGATGCAAATAAATTCAGCAGCAAAACATTCAATGCATTGAATGTTTTTATTTTTTTCTTCGAGCGTTTTCCCGCCAAAATAATGACATTCATCACAAAGTGTCTTTTATAAATGTTCATATTTTCATCCAATCTATAATGTTCGTGAACAAAATTTTTTTCAAAAAACGAAGAAAAAAAAAATTGCTTCCCCATTCCCCTCAAAAAAGTGTTTCCCTCTTGATTATGACCATATATATATATATATATATATATATATATATATATATATATATATATATATATATATATATATATATATATATATATATATATATATATATATAGGCACGATCCATGGATAAGCTTAAAAGGAGTACAAACGGGATAAGCAAAATAAAAAATTTTTTTTTTGAATTTTTTTTTACATTCATAAATCTGCATTAAAATGCACCTCTAATCAATTTTTTTCATAAAAAAAAAGTTCAAAATCTTTCAAAAATCGATGATGAATGGTAAAATTAACCATTCATCTAGTTAATTTATCATTCATTTTGTTCGCGATTAATGATAAAATTAATCAATGCTATAAAAAACCAGATGAATGGTTAAATTAACCATTCATCTGTTTTTTTTTAACATTCATCATAAACAGATGAATGGTTAAATTAACCATTCATCTGCTTTTTTTAGCATTGATTAATTTTATCATTCATCGCGAACAAAATGAATGATAAATTAACTAGATGAATGGTTAATTTTACCATTCATCATCGATGTTTACCATTCATCATCGATTTTCTAACGATTTTGTTAAAAAACTTTTTAAAATTTTTTCGTTTTCTTCTATTTGCATATTAAAGGATCGTTTTTTTAAAAATTTTTTTTTGAAATTTTACTTATCCCGTTTGTACCCCATTTAGTGCTTATCCATGGATTGATCCACTATATATATATATATATATATATATATATATATATATATATATATATATATATATATATATATATATATATAACCTTCCACACCACCTTTAGCTTAGCATAGCAAATTTCCTCCTATCATACAAATCATGTCTCAAATCACTGAAAAATCACCCCAACATTGTGCAAAAAAGAAACTAGTAAATATCAGCAAACATCAAAAGAAACTATTATACACATTCACTACCTTCATCCTTTCAATCCTCTTGCTCATTATTCTTGTATGGTTCATACTCCTCCCTACAAAACCAGAGTTTGCCCTCAAAGACGCCGATATTTACCAACTTACCCTCTCGGGATCTCATCTTCTCAACTCATCCATTCAAATCACCTTTCTTTCAGTAAACCCAAATCAAAAAGTTGGTATTTACTACGACGAAATCCAAGTTTATGCTTCCTACAAGGGTCAACAGATAACCCTCGATTCATCTGTTGCACCGTTTTACCAAGAACATAAAGACCATAATCTTATATCAACGGTTTTGGTTGCAACCGAATTACCTGTCGATCCATCTTTCAGTTCTCAAATGAGTCGAGATCAAATGGCGGGAAGATTATTTCTAAATTTTAAGGCAAATGGACAACTTAGATGGAAGGTGGGAACTTGGGTCTCCAGCCGGTATAGGTTTAACGTAAATTGTGTTTCGGTTTTACCTTTTGGTTCATCTGCACCTGCAGGTCCATTGACCTCAACGAAAGTGAGTCGTTGTTTGACTACCATTTGATGCAGTCTGATCATCAAATACTTGTCATATCATTAATTGGACACCATTTCGACAACGAGTTATCTTGATTGAATATGTGAAGTTATAGTGAGGTGTTTATGGTTTGATTGTACATCTTATCTTCTATTTTTATCTCTTCTCTCAGCCTGATATGATGAGAGGGCTAATCTTTGTTCTATAGTTGATTGGGACAATAAAGAAAGATATATACTTTTATGTTATGTTTCATATATATGGATTACCTTTTTTATAAATGTAAAAAGCCCTTTAGAGCTATTGAAAAAAAAAAAAAAAAAAAAGGGTCCTTTGGTTCAAGTGCAGATCCTAACTTTTTTTTTTTTAAACGGCGTTTCATATAAAAGGATTCTCTAGCAAGGAACTAGAAGAGAATCACAAAGTGGTTATAACTTATAAGCCAAGAATTCCAATTTATAGGATTACAACTTCCTCTTTTCAACCAGGAAAAAGAAAATAAATGAATCAAGTAAAAAAAAAAAAATCACTTCTTTTTTTTTTCATTGAAGTGGAGATCCTATTAAAGATTAACGTATGGGTGAGTTGGGTTAACAATGCAACACGGGTCGTGAAACAGGTCATCTATCTAAACTTCTTTGAATATAAGGACAATATAGAACTTAGGAGCATTGAAGATAGACTTTAGGTAACTTTCGAGCCCATTTAGGACTTAGGAGCACTGAAGATAGATTTCGGGTAACTTTCAACCCATTCGACCGTTTGTGATAAACTTAAACAGCAAATTTGAATTGGCCTATACTTTTATGTAGATCATAAATATCAGGGAGAACTCTATACAGCTAAAATAAGTTGTATAAACATAGACCAGTAACATTGCAAGAACTTGCTTAAATAAAGGGTCAAAATCTTAACAGCCAATACTGGATTTTTTTTTTTTTTATTTTTTTATTTTTTTTTTTTGGCGCTTCATCAAACCAATGAAGATGAAAACTACTTACCAAGTACGAAACTACTTTATTTTCAGAGAATGGGAGTCATTTTCAATCAATTTTATACAACAAACAATCTCCACAAAACTCTCATAATGCAAAAGGCCCTAATCTTTTTTGATGTATGGTCAGCATCATAGTAAATTAAATCCAAACAAAAAATGGTACATTATTGCAGAAATTACAACAATCTCTTGGTTTGCATATGATCAGACTCATATCATATCCAAAACTAGATAACTCCAATAGGGCAATAGGGTCATGAGATATAAAGTAATTCAGTATGCTTAATTTGATTAACAATAAAACGTGCTAGGCATTATTAAGAGGTACTCCCTCCATCCCATATTATTTATCCCTAGACAAAAAACACTATAAAAGTACTGTACTTTATGTCTCCTTTCCATGCAACATCTCGAATTTTTTTTCAAAATAGTAATATAATTATAGGTTTTACAGAAACAGTTTTTAAGAATTTTTTTTTACATAAATAGGTAAACCGATGATTGAGGTACCGGTTTGTCAGTTTGGACACCAAACCGGCAAATGAAAAGCCGGTTTAACTGTTTTTATACGAAACTGTTATACGGTTTTTAGGTTATCGTTGTGGACCCGTATAAACTTCTAAACCGGCATTTTAAAGATCGGTTTGTATTTTTTTTTTTTTTTAGTTCTATTTAAATGGACAATAGTATTGAGTGCTGTTGTAAAATTGTAAAATTGCATATCAAATTGTAAGTTTTCACATTTTTTCTTGATTATGAATCGTCGTCGTCAAATTCCAATATCTCACAGGACAATCCTCGATGGTGTTTGTTTTTTAAGAGGAACTGAGCCAAGACAAGATCATGAACTAACATACGAACAGTTTGAAGAATTGTCAGTGTTGTGTATCATAACTGACATTTTCCCTGTATACCCTGATTGTGTACGTGAGTTCTATCATCATTTTTCATTTTCTGAATAAGACAAGAATGTTAGGTTTATGTTGAAAGGTATACCATATTGCTGGGATATGGATACCTTCAACAATGTTTTGGGACTCCCAGCTGGAGGATTGCAATTTTACAATCCTACCAGTCAAATTGATGGCGATCTCCTTGAGACACATGTTGTTGCCGACACTTCTATACATGATGTGGTTAACACACGTGTTGAAGATCATCGTTTTAACATTTGTGTAAATATACAAAAGATGTTTTTTGGTTTTCTTATAGCCAATAAACTGAAAATATATACTATCATTCGTAGCAACATAACCGGTCGTCCCATTTGTGCGGTGGACGATTACTCTAACAGTGTGCTTTTAATTGAAGCTCTTATGATTTACTGGATCACGAATGGTATATCTTTCGATGTCGGATACATCATGGTTAATCGAATGCAAGAAGCAAGGGAAAGCTTAAATGCACCGTTACCATTTGGGATGATGATTACCAAGTTATTCCGACATCTTGGCATATCAACATCCGGTGAATATCGTATTCCTGAAAGAAATCGTCTAGTCGCCTAGTTTGTTATGTGTTATCTGTTTTTTAAATTATGGCTATGATTTTAAGTTTCAAATTATGTATTAGTTTGTGTTTAATAATATCATATCAGTACGTCTTTATTAATATTATCAGTATATTATTCCTAATAATATAACAATTTTTGAACAACACTTTTATTAATCAACATAAACACGGTTACATATTTTTTGAAGAAGAGAAAAGTTACATAAGTAAATTAAAACGAAACACACAACATTATCATTAAAAACATTACTTATAGGTTCAAGCCTATAGGTTTGAGATGCAAGCCAATAGGTTCACGTCTGGTAAACGCCCGTGTTCGTATTTCATCCCATTCCTCTTCCTCATTTAGCAACACAAATTTTTCATAGCCAACGTGATAATACATCACACCCGAGTGTTCGATGGGACATTTTTCTTTGATCCACTCAAACAACTTGGAAAGAGGCATAGTTCTAACATTCATGGGTGGGAACGATCCCCCCCCCCCCCCCCCAGTATGTACCGCGACATGTCGACAGTATACCAACCTTTGTAGTAGACATCAATCCAAGGATCCATTTTTGTGTAGTAAAAAGAGTGATATGTGAGAATGAAAAGACTGATACAATAAAAATACCAAGTATATGTGTGTTTATATAGACTAGTAGGGATTGATAAACCGGTATTATGATAGCCGGTTTCAGAAAAAGCTGTCAAAGAACAGTAAAAGCTGAAAAATAATGAATGGTAAGACCGAAACCGGCATTATGATAGCCGGTTTCAGAAAGAGCTGTCAAAGAACAGTAAAAGCTTAAAAATAATGAATGGTAAGCCCGAAACCGGCATTATGATAGCCGATTTCAGAAAAAGTTGTCAAAGAACAGTAAAAGCTGATAAATAATGAATAGTAAGACTGAAACCGGCATTATGATAGCCGGTTTATGTTATGTTATGGTTATATAAGTGCACTATGACAGTTGCATAAACACATGTTAAACATGAAACCGATGTACATTTCAATTGACGTATACTACGGCTGCGATTTTGAAGATGAGACAAAATTCTCAGGAGGCGAGAAGACTACATTTGATAATGTTGATGTTCGTGGCTTTAATATGCAAAAGTTGCATGAATTTCTTCGAGAAAATTTACCGGAAAATCCAGATTCAATGGACATATATTATTACAAACAAGGTATAGCTCAACCTGAAACATTGTGCTCTGAAGAAGAGTGATATACATTAGTTGGGAAAGCGTGTATACTTTCTGAAAAAATTGAGTTGTATGTTTTATTTGGCGTTTTTGAAGACGCACTTGAGTTCGGTAGGATTTATGATAGTTATGGTGAATACTATAATGCATAAGCTTAATTGTAATAGGTTTGAGTTATTATTATTATTATTATCTTTCTCTTTTTCGCTATAGCCGGTTTCATTATTATCATTGTCATTATTACGAATAACACTTTTATTGAAAACATAAGTACGGCTATAACAAACAGTCCTAGAATTACTTATTAATAAAAAAGTCCTAAAATTACTTATTAAAAATAACAACAATTTAACGGCCATAGCGAGTCGGAGATCCCGACTCATGCGAAGACGTATCATCATCTCGACCGGTCGAAGCGGGAAGGCTCCACACGTTTCTACAGTACAACGTGATACGTTTGTTCGTCATTTTGGTTTTTCCGACCATTCGTTCCCACACGGCTTCGGATCGAAATTCCTTGAACAAATCTGCGACCTTGTCACAGTACCAAACGTCGGCGGCTTCGTAATCTACCCTATCGCGTATAAAGCTTACTACGCGTTCTACATCAAAGCCGGTAACATCTAGAGCTTCGAACGATTGTGTGTACCCGTCGTACCAATACTGACAGTTATCGGAAAGCTCACCGTTATGATGGACGTCAAGGTTGATCAAGCAACGATTTGCCATTATTTTTAGTTGTGAATGTGTATAAAATAATAGGGAAAAGAGAGAATTTTGTGTAAATGTGTGTAAAAAATGAGATTGTGAGAGTTTTTATATAGAGATATAGAAATGTGTTAAAAAAAATCTATAAATAACTTTATAAAACTCAAACAATGATATGATAGGTTGCAGCTTTACAGTAATAAAACACTGAAAAAAACTGGAAATATGAGGGTCCAAACCGGCAACTCATTTGCCGGTTTGCAATAAACATCATATCTGTCAGGTACGTACTACGTATATATACAGTTAGGGTTTAGGAGGGCTCAAACCGGCAAATGAAATGCCGGTCTGAAAAACCTATTATTTAAATGCCGGTTTACCTAGTTCTATAATTATTTTATTTTTTTTTTTTTTTTTTTGAAAAACCATTTCTGTAATTACTCTAAAAAAAAAACCATTTAAAAAAAAAATTCCAACATCTCTTATTTTAATATAGAATTCCCTGTTAGTATAACATCCTTCTGATCATATATTCAAAGGAGAAACAAGAAACCAATAAAGTTCTCGCAAAATATGGTTATGTATGGTTCGTTTCAATTGGCATAAGACACGTTTGAGTCAGCTTGACACTAAGATCAGAAAATTGGCTAGAGAAAATCTAGGACCATGGCCTTAGTCATTATATTGTACAAAAGTTGTACAGCGACCAATCTGTTTCGAGTACAACGCTAAGCGGACACAGCGACCAATCTGTTTCGAGTACACATCCATTGTAGTAGGCATTCTAAAGGTCAACTCTTTTTGGCATAATGATTTGAGGCCTAACCAACAACAGACTAAAAAACATCGTATTGGGTGTGTAAAGTTCACTCATTTTAGCAGGGCATATTTCTTTGATATTCATATCATCCATGTTGAAAAGTTGTCCTCCATGCTAAACTAAGTGTTAGAGTGCATAGGATAGCAACATACATTTTGGTCATTTCTATCTAGGTCACCAAACTTCAAGCTTATCTCATATGAAGCACTCAAACTCAAGACCTATAAAACAACTAATAACACTGAACGGAACCATACATTTACATGAACTGGGCATATATAAAACAACAATAAATACCATAAATTATCAACATTTTCACCCAAAATAACAGAATTTAGAAATACATCAAGGTCCCATTTGTATAACAATCATATTATTCATATCCATAAACAGAAAGCTTAAACTTTTTTTAAAACCCAATATAGGCAACAAAAACCTTCAATTTCCTACTACAAACATAACATCTAAACCGAAATAAACAAAACTTCAAACTCACCTTTATTTTAAGATGAAATATCATCAGAATCAACCCATTTCCAATAATGCTTCTTACAAGAAACAGCTAATTCACTATTTCCCTCCAAATTCTGGTACTCATTTTCTTCTTCACTATAAAACTCACAATCAGGCAACCCATCAACAAATGCATCCACACTATGCAAAACATAACAAGCAGGCAATCCTGGGTACGAAACCGACACCTTTTCTTCGACTTTACTCGAATACGAATTAGGTACAATCTTCACAATTTCATCAAATTTAGCATATTTTTTACTACCCTTGATTATAACAGAGCCCAATTCTTCCTTACCAGCCCTAAAAACGCAATCTTGAACTGTCTCATTAGGTTTCATTTTTTCGGACAACGGTCTAAACCGGTTTCTAACTTCACCGTTTGATAATTCTTGATGGGTTTCAATCAAGATTTGATTTTAATCATTTCTAAGACGAACTACAACAACTTCGACTGTACGGAAAGGTGGGGTTGTGTCAGCAAGTGATATTTCACCGTCATTGAGTTCAAGCCATAAGTTATGGATGTTTTTGGTACCGGGTCGGGTCCCCCATGTAGAAAACGAGTCGGACGGGAGACGGGTTTGGAGCCAATCGGATAGGGATTGTGGGGAGGCGAATTGGTGGTTTGTGGTGGTGGTTGTTTTGGTGGTGGTTAAGGGCATAATTGGGAATTTAATGGAATGACCTCGTGGGTTGAAATTGGGGGTGAAATTGAAAATTGAAAAGATGAAATCGGAAAGTGGGTTTTGATGGGGTTTGGTGAGTGATGATGGTAGTGGAGACATGTGGTGGCTAATGGGTTGATGACGATGTATCGGTTGCCGGAAAGTTTGCTATTATAGCCATTTGTTTGGTGGTGGAGAAAAAGAGAAAAATGTACAGAGGAACTGGGACTACGAATATATGAGGATGAAATTACAGGATTTTTTTTTTTAATTATATTTATTTTTATTTTTTTGGAAACGACAAATTTCACTTTGGATTTTTTTTTTTTTTCTTTTGAACAATTCAATTAAAAAAATGTAACACGATTTAAAAGATTATTTTATCAAAAGTTAATTAAAAAAGAGAAGTGTCGTTAACTTTCTTCGTTAAGTGTCAACGTGAACATGTCATCGATTTTTTTCAACTAAAGTGCTTACATGTATATTTTTTTATGTCATTGTTTTATACTCCTCTGAATTTCATAGTTTTTGTTTGTTAACATTAACCGTAAATATATTTATTTGTGTTATATAATATTTGATAATATTTATATGAATAGATCGGGTTTTTAAAGGTGATTTTATTTATATAATTTTCATCAAATTTATCTTGCTCAACAACTTGCAACTTGCAATAGATCGGGTTTTTATTTAACACATTTATCTTCCTCAACAAGAACCCTAAATCAAATTAAAACATGAAACTAAAACGTTTAAAAAATACAACTTGCAACTCGTTCAAAATAAAACTTCCATTGCTTATCACAACCCTAAATTAAAATGTAAATAAAAAGGTTATTTCTCCTTACAGCATCAAACGAGATCTACTTGAAGAAGTAAACTACCATCACAAAAAAAGAACCCAACAAACCATCGGAAAAACCAAACACAACATATTACCCGTCTACTTGAAGATGCAAATTTTCGAACCTGAAATCAAGAAGAACTCATAAATCAAACATTTCATTTGAACATTACTCTAACTTTGAATATCAACATTTACCAAACACTAACATTTAAGAAATAGAACATTATAAGTTGAGCAAACTGTGAAATAATCTGCAATGTTTGGTTTCTTAAGATTATCACCATAGTCTTCGCACTAAAACCAAACCATGGGTGCTAATCGTGAATCGTGAAGGATTAAGGACCAAAACATAGGGGTGTGCATTAAACGGTTTCGTCCACGAAACCGACCGAATCAAATCGATTTGTCAAAGTGGGTTGTTGTTTTGGTTTTTTGGTTTCACCCGAATTTATTAACGGTTTTCGGTTTGGATTTGGTTTGTATAATAAATTTTTGGTTTCAAACCGAAATATACTATATATATATATATATATATATATATATATATATATATATATATATATATATATATATATATATATATATATATATATATATATATATATATATATATATATATATATATATTGGTAGGATCAAGAGGGAAGTAACCATTCGGGAGGAAGCGGGGGGAAGCAAAATCTTTTTTTTTTTACGTTTTTTGAAAAAACTTTGTTCACGAACATTATAGATGAGATGAAAATATGAACATTTAGTAGAGACACTTTGTGATAAATGTTTTTATTTTAGAGGGAAAACGCTCGAAGAAGTAATATATAACAATTATCGTGTTTTTCGAGCGTATTTTGAGGTTTTAGCTATTGGGGTTTAGATATTAGGGTTTAGATATTAGGGTTTATAGGGTTTAGATATTAGGGTTTATAAATTTAGGGTTTAGATTTAGGGTTTAGATTTAGGATTTAGATTGAGTTTTTAACACGAACGGTTTAGAGTTTAGGGTTTAGGGTTTAGGGTTTAGGGTTTAGGGTTTGGTGTTTTGGTTTTATGGAATAAACCCAAAACATCAAACCCTAAACCCTAAACTCTAAATCGGGCTAAATTTTACTTCACAAAACATGAAAAAAACGTTCATATTCTTCACGAACAATATTATCTTGAATGTTATTTTTGTCGATCGTTTTCCCGCCTAAATAATAACATTCATCACGAAGTGTCTCTTCTAAATGTTCATATTTTCGTGTGATCTTGATGCCGGAAAAAAAAATTCAAAAAAAACGAAGAAAAATTTTTTTTTGCTTCCCCCCGCTTCCCCCCGATTGGTTACTTCCCCATTGATCCTGCCCATATATATATATATATATATATATATATATATATATATATATATATATATATATATATTAAATATTAAATATTTCATTTATTTTATCCATATTCATATGCTATAAAATTAAAACCGCCTATACTTATATAGTTTAATCAATATTCTATACTTATAGTTTAATCAACAAAATATCTTTGCTTTTCCCAAAAAGATATAAAACTATTAATGAGTTTTAAATTGGTTAAACCGAAACTGAGCCATGTAAACCGATATCTTATTTGGTTGGAATGGTTTGGTTTTGTCAAATTTGATTCGGTTATTGGTTCTAAAAAATATTTCTGAAAACCAGATAAACCAAACCGAATAAACCATGTAAACCATAAACCAACCGAACGAACACCCTAGCAAAACATCATCAAAATAGAGGATCAATGATGTACATATGTAAAACCTGCATATGAACTATGTAATTCAAATTTCAAATTCGGATGTTTTCATATGAATATATAGGAATCAAAGATGCATAAAATCATGATATGAATGTTCGACATCAGCTTTTAACGTCTGTAAATCTCAGAATCGGTCCAATTTAATCGTTGACCAAAAAACTGTGAGGTTTGCCTCTGATCTGGAATCAAAATGTTGCTAGGGTTAGATTTAACCACTAACCAAACTTGAAGATGAAGATTGCGATGTTTTTACATTTTTACTTTCTTCATATCATGCTTGGATCGATCTAGAAACCAAATTGTTTTTTTATAGGTGCGTTTGATGATCTCGATGATGATTCAATGTTTAGATTGCGACTAAGATCATCAAATGAAATAGTCACGAATTTAGTTTATGATGAAGACGAAGAAACCCATTTAGTTAATTAGTTTAGATTTTTTTTACAGCTCATATATGTAAACATGTGACGTTGAATGACACGTTGACACTTAACAGAGAAAGTTAACGATGCCCTCTTTTTGATTAACTTTTGATAAATAATCCTTTAATTCTTGCAAATTTAAATAGGTTAACTACAATGTAACATCCCGTTTTTCATACTTGTCCTAAAGTACGTATTTGATCTTAATAACGTTTATACTTGGTCGTATACGTGATTAAATGATTTAAAGATTTAGTTTGATGAACATGATATAGGTAAATATAAATTGTAATGACACGGATTTTTCTGATCGTTCTATACTTATAAGATTAATATTTATATAAATTAAACCTTACCAACATGATAAGCAATCTAAATTGTTGAGACTTATGTTTTTGAAAAGAGTTTTACACAACGTTTGACCGTCTAATTTGACCGATGATATCACGAACTATATAACATACGATAATTATATGTTTGTGTGTATATATATGTATTTATATATATTTAACATGATCTAAGGATGGTTTAACATTTCATTGTGTACTAATAACAATGAGTTATAAGTATATTTTGAAACTACTAATTTAAGTTTTCAAAACGATAACTATACGTAACGTTCTTTGAAATAAATACATATAACTTATAATGCTTATATATGTATCGTATAGATATGTATTTAATCACTTTTAAAGGGTTTTTATACATAAAACAATATAAGTATATTTATAAAAGATAGCTATATTTGAATCCTCGTTCCGTTTTCTCAAGATTTTTATACGTATATCTAGGGTATATGCACCCGTATCATACCCAGCTTCTATACGTATTTACTATTGGTATATACACATCAAATCAACATTCTAATCAATCTAAAATCTGCCCTAGATAGGAGGTAATTAGAATTTGTAAGTTAGTATGACAATTTCACAAGATTACAAGTTTGGAAATTTGTCCATGTTCCCCCCATAATCACGTTTTATATGGCCTTATATACCTCTTCCATGGCCTTATATACCTCTTCCATTTTCAATTTTTACTACATAATTTCTCTAGCTAGGAACACACTTGTAAGCCTCATGCATCCCTAAGAAATCCAGCAAAAATCCTCTCAAGAATCACCTTAATAACCACCCTATCAAGATCAAATAAGAACACTACAAGATATTACTTTCATTTCAAGTTTATGTCCTAAGTTGCTTCCAATCTTCAATCCAACTTCACCACTCTTTTGGTTCTAGGATTTTTATTATCTTTTGCAGTAACTTTGTCCAAGTAACTTGAGGTAGTAACCTTATTCATAACCTTATTCGATTCATATTTATATTGCTATCTTATTTTGTGTTGTAAAATTTTAACAACAAGAACATAGTTTGAATGATTTCAAACTTGTTCGCAAACTAAATAGATCCTTCTAAATTAACTTTTAAAACACTTCAAGACCTGTAATATATCATAATGATATGCTAACTTAACAAGATATAACTTGGTTTTACAAAGAACATCTTAAAAACTGAATCTACGTCGTCGGAGTGCAACCGGGGGCTGTTTTGGGTTGGATAATTAAAATCCCTTTTAAACTTTGAATTGGAAGTTTATATCTTGGAAAAATGATATTTCTTATGAATATGTTAACACATAAAAATTTCATGGTTTAACTCAAAGTGTAAATATTTTTATCTAGATATTGTTTTTATGACAAAAATGATTACTTCCATAAGATTCACCTAAAGTTTGAACTATAACCTGTGATTTTGAATGTAAACCAAGGTATTTACAGTTCATATTCTTAAAATTTGACTCAATCCAAGGAAGTGGCAAGTTGAACCAACAAAAACGGAGTTGTAATGAAGAAACTACGACTAAAACAAAATCGGGTATCCGAAGCTAGTTTAGCTACGAAAATATTTGGAGAAAAATTGATTAATCATATCTTTTCTAATTAATATGATATTTTATATATAATTACTTATGATTTGATTTTATATATTTCAGGACCACCCGTAAACAACACGAGAAGATTAATCATAAGACCTCATGATTGTACGCAACACGTTATTTGACAACACGGTACTTTATGTACGCAACACGTCATTTGACAACATGGTACCATGGGTCGAGATTAATTCTGATCAATACGAATACGATGGGGTCTTTATTTATTTTATTGAGCAACTAATTGTGGACCACTAACATCGGACTGCTAACTACGGACTAATAGATATTAAAAGTATTATAAGTATATATGTAACGATTATTTGAAAAGAAAATATGTTAATATATTATATATATAGTTAGGTTCGTGATATCTATCGGAGACCAAGTCGTGTTAAATATCTTCAAAGCAAAAGTGAGTATATAGTCCCACTTTTAAACTCTAAATATTTCGGGATGAGAATACATGCATTTTATGATTTACGTTATGGACACAAGTGATTAAAAATATATATTCTACGTTGAGTTGTACCACTGGCATACTTCCCCGTAACTTGGTAACTACTATTTACATGAGGTATTGTAAACGCGAATCCTGTTGATAGATCTATCGGGCCTGACAACCCCAATCGGACTGGATGACCAGTATTCAACGGTTGCACAGTACTTCTTTTCGGTGACTACACTTGGTACGGTGTAGTAAGATTTCATAATAAAGGGAATATGCGACGTTGATTAAATGTTAAGTATGGTTATCAAGTGCTCAACAACTTAGAATATTTTTATTAAAACGTTTATATATGAAATCTTGTGGTCTATATTTATAACGCTGCCGGCATTAAACCTATATCTCACCAACTTTATGTTGACGTTTTAAGCATGTTTATTCTCAGGTGATAACTAAAAGCTTTCGCTGCATCATGTTGAATTTAAGCAAGATCTGGAGTATGCATATTTGTGTCAAAAATAAAACTGCATATCGGAGGATTTGTAATGTAAAATATGTTGGAAATCGTATTGTTATCATCACATGTAAAGTTTGTAAGGCTAAGATTATCGCTAAACGATAATCATTTTTATGTTGTTTAAACCTTGTATTCTAAATAAAAGTTGTGGTTTGTATTGTAAAAACGAATGCAGTTTTCTTTGAAAAATGTCACATATAGAGGTCAATACCTCGCGATGAAATCATATGTTATTATATTTGTCCTTATGGTTTAGGACGGGTTATGACATGTGGTATCAGAGCGTTGGTCTTAGAGAACCAGAAAATTTGCATTAGTGTGTCTTATCGAGTTTGTTAGGATGCATTAGTGAGTCTGGACTTTGACCGTGTTTAATTTCGAAAACTATTGCTTATCCTTGTTGGTTAAAAATTAATATGTAAATATTATGTGGTACTAACGTGCTAGTTGTTATGTGATAGATGTCTGGATTAGAACTTGTTATCACATTCAGCGACTCCGAACCAGAATCTTCAGATGGTGTTCCAGTCATTAACCTGTCCGATGATGAAAATGATACCTTTGGGGAAGACTCACAATTTTTGGATGAATCAATTGAAGAGGAACCGGAAAGTGATCCTGAGGAGGAAGAAATACAGGAAATTACGAAAGACAAGTTCGAAAGGCGAAAGAAACGAAAGGCTACTGAATTGGAAAATCCAAATCCCGAGTTTAGTAAGGATGTTGTGGCACCAAATCCACCAGACACTTCCACCTCTATTCCCGCTATTCCTATTAGTTCTATCCCAGCATCCAGTTCTTCAGCCCCTCAGCCAAAACGCAGGGAGATAGTCAAGATAACCTTTAAGCGATTTCTTTGAACACAAACATTTTGGGTTAAATGATAGGCTGTTGTTTTAAACCATGGGATCATATAATGTTTTGTATAATATTGCTAGTGTGGTTTGCTTAATGTTTGATGTAAGATAAGCATATGTAAAATAGTGAAGTGTGAAATGCAATAATTTTCCATGGTTGAGTATTATTTGGGTGGTAGTAATTGATTTCGTACTAAGCTATTAAGTATGAACTTTAACGGGTAGGTACTACCCTAGATATAATTATAAAACGCTAATAAGAAGAAAATACTTTTATAATAATAACTGGTTCATATTATTAATAAGCTACGATGTACTGTAAATACATACTACATCTATAATATTCCATGTGAATAATTATTTTTTTCATTTTTATTGAAGATTATGGCGCGATTGAACCGAATGACGGAACAAGAAATCGAGGAACTCATCAATCAACGAGTGAATGACAGAATGTTATGGGTCGAGGCTGCGAGAGGTGCTGCAGTTAACCCAAATTCTCGTGTGGGATGTACTTACAA
Organism: Rutidosis leptorrhynchoides; assembly: GCF_046630445.1. NCBI lineage: Eukaryota > Viridiplantae > Streptophyta > Magnoliopsida > Asterales > Asteraceae > Rutidosis > Rutidosis leptorrhynchoides. The sequence continues at coordinate 326,630,376 of NC_092341.1, forward strand.
AACTTTTCAAGGTTGCAAGCCCTCATCATTCAGTGGAACAGAAGGACCGGTCGGTTTAACCCGGTGGATCGAAAAGATTGAGTCTGTGTTTAAAATCAGTGGTTGTATTGAGAAGGACATGACCAAGTATGCATCGTGCACCTTACAAGATAGTGCACTCACGTGGTGGAAAAACTATGTGAAGGCCGTAGGAGGAGATGTAGCTTATGATACTCCTTGGGAAGAATTCAAAACAATGCTAATCAACGAGTATTGTCCAAGGAACGAGGTTAGGAAGTTGGAAGCTGAATTACGAAGCCTGAAAGTTGTTGGTACTGAACTCACCAACTACATTCAGTGATTCATGGAATTAGCTTTGCTATGTCCCGAATTGGTACCAACCGAAGAACGGAAGATAGAACTGTACAAAGATGGTTTGCCTAAAAATGTCAAAGCAAATGTTACAGCATCGAAACCCAAGACTATTCACGAAGCCATCACCATGGCAAATGAGTTGATGGACCAGATTATTCTGGATAAGAACACCGATGTCAAGACATCAGAAAACAAAAGAAAGTGGGAAGGTAATCAACAATCCAACAAGAAACAAGAAACCACGCAAGGTGCGGGTAGTGGTTCAAGCTCAGGTTACAAGGGACGGAATCCTTTATGTAACAGATGCCACAAACATCACTCTGGTTATTGTAATGTGGTATGCAATAATTGTAATCGAAGGGGTCATCTTGCTGAAGATTGTCGAATTCCGGTTACAAATACAAATGGCACCAAGACTCCTGCCACCAATGCAAATAGAACTGTCTTGGCCACTGTTACTTGTTATGGGTGTGGGAAACAGGGTCATTATAAGAGCCAGTGCTCGAATTCAGAGTAGAATAACGGATCTGCACGTGGAAGAGCATTTATTATTAATGCTAGAGAGGCGTGTGAAGACCCGAAGCTTGTTACGGGTACATTTATCATTAATAACTTATCAGCATCTATTATATTTGATACTGGTGCCGATAGAAGTTACGTGTGTAGAGACTTTTACGCTAAATTGAATTGTTCATCATTACCTCTAGATGCTAAGTACATGATTGAGTTAGCTAATGGTAAACTAATTAAAGCCGATAAAATTTGCCGTGATTGTAAAATAAATTTAGCCGGAGAAACATTTAAGATTGATTTGATACCTGTAGAATTAGAAAGTTTTGACGTAATTATCAGTATGGACTGGATGTCCAAATTAGGAGTCGAAGTGGTGTGTGCTGAAAAGGCAATTCGTATTCCTCGAAAGGATAAATCAATGATAATGATTTACGGAGATAAAGGTAACCCAAACCTAAATCTCATTAGCTATTTGAAAGCTCGAAAGTGCTTAGAAAAGGGATGTTATGCCATCCTAGCACATGTAAAGAAAGTTGAAGAAAAGGAGAAGAATATTAACGATGTAAATGTAGTAAGAGACTTTCCCGATGTATTTCCTGAAGAATTACCGGGACTACCTCCTTTCAGGTCTGTAGAATTTCAAATAGATCTTGTACCAGGAGCTGCACCGGTTGCTCGTGCTCCATATAGACTTGCTCCATCCGAGTTAAAAGAACTTCAGAGTCAGTTAAAAGAATTACCGGACCGAGGATTCATACGACCAAGTACTTCACCGTGGGGAGCTCCAATTTTATTTGTTAAAAAGAAATATGGATATTTTAGGATGTGTATAGATTATCGTGAATTAAATAAGTTAACTATCAAGAATCGGTATCCACTACCGAGAATTGACGACTTATTTGATCAACTGCAAGGATCATGTGTGTACTCGAAAATTGACTTAAGATCGGGCTATCATCAACTACGTGTCAAAGAAGAAGATATTCCGAAAACTGCTTTCCGGACACGCTACGGTCATTACGAATTTTTAGTCATGCCGTTTGGATTGACGAATGCGCCAGCTGTATTCATGGACCTCATGAATCGAGTTTATAGTCCGTATCTAGATAAGTTTGTTATCATTTTCATTGACGATATTCTTATCTATTCCAAAAATGAGCAAGAGCATGAGCAGCATTTAAGGTTGGTATTAGAATTGTTAAGAAAAGAACAGTTATACGCCAAATTTTCTAAGTGTGCGTTTTGGTTGAAAGAAGTGCAATTTCTTGGCCACGTTGTTAGTAGCAAAGGAATTCAGGTTGATCCAGCTAAAATTGAGGCCATTGAAAAATGGAAGACTCCTAAGACACAAACGCAGATACGCCAATTTTTGGGTTTAGCCGGTTATTATAGAAGGTTTATTCAAGATTTTTCCCGAATAGCTAAACCATTAACAGCATTAACGCAAAAAGGGAAGAAGTACGAATGGACCTCTGAGCAGGAGAGTGCATTTCAATTACTGAAGAAGAAATTGACTACGGCGCCTATTTTATCGTTACCTGAAGGGAACGATGATTTTGAGATATATTATGATGCTTCGCGACAAGGTTTTGGTTGCGTCCTTATGCAACGAAAGAAAGTTATTGCATACGCATCTCGACAATTGAAGATTCACGAGCGTAATTACACGACGCATGATCTAGAATTGGGGGCAGTTGTAGTGACCCGAACTTTTCCGAACCTTTCTATGATTATATGTTTAATGAAAACTATATTTACATGATTAAATGTTTCCAACATGTTAAGCAATCAAACTTGTTAAGACTTGATTAATTGAAATAGGTTTCATATAGACAATTGACCACCCAAGTTGACCGGTGATTCACGAACGTTAAAACTTGTAAAAACTATATGATTACATATATATGGATATATATATAGTTAACATGATACTATGATAAGTAAACATATCATTAAGTATATTAACAATGAACTACATATGTAAAAACAAGACTACTAACTTAATGATTTTTAAACGAGACATATATGTAACGATTATCGTTGTAAAGACATTTAATGTATATATATCATATTAAGAGATATTCATACATGATAATATCATGATAATATAATAATTTAAAATCTCATTTGATATTATAAACATTGGGTTAACAACATTTAACAAGATCGTTAACCTGAAGGTTTCAAAACAACACTTACATGTAACGACTAACGATGACTTAACGACTCAGTTAAAATGTATATACATGTAGTGTTTTAATATGTATTTATACACTTTTGAAAGACTTCAATACACTTATCAAAATACTTCTACTTAACAAAAATGCTTACAATTACATCCTCGTTCAGTTTCATCAACAATTCTACTCGTATGCACCCGTATTCGTACTCGTACAATACACAGCTTTTAGATGTATGTAATATTGGTATATACACTCCAATGATCAGCTCTTAGCAGCCCATGTGAGTCACCTAACACATGTGGGAACCATCATTTGGCAACTAGCATGAAATATCTCATAAAATTACAAAAATATGAGTAATCATTCATGACTTATTTACATGAAAACAAAATTACATATCCTTTATATCTAATCCATACACCAACGACCAAAAACACCTACAAACACTTTCATTCTTCAATTTTCTTCATCTAATTGATCTCTCTCAAGTTCTATCTTCAAGTTCTAAGTGTTCTTCATATATTCTACAAGTTCTAGTTACATAAAATCAAGAATACTTTCAAGTTTGCTAGCTCACTTCCAATCTTGTAAGGTGATCATCCAACCTCAAGAAATCTTTGTTTCTTACAGTAGGTTATCATTCTAATACAAAGTAATAATCATATTCAAACTTTGGTTCAATTTCTATAACTATAACAATCTTATTTCAAGTGATGATCTTACTTGAACTTGTTTTCATGTCATGATTCTGCTTCAAGAACTTCGAGCCATCCAAGGATCCGTTGAAGCTAGATCCATTTTTCTCTTTTCTAGTAGGTTTATCCAAGGAACTTAAGGTAGTAATGATGTTCATAACATCATTCGATTCATATATATAAAGCTATCTTATTCGAAGGTTTAAACTTGTAATCACTAGAACATAGTTTAGTTAATTCTAAACTTGTTCGCAAACAAAAGTTAATCCTTCTAACTTGACTTTTAAAATCAACTAAACACATGTTCTATATCTATATGATATGCTAACTTAATGATTTAAAACCTGGAAACACGAAAAACACCGTAAAACCGGATTTACGACGTCGTAGTAACACCGCGGGCTGTTTTGGGTTAGTTAATTAAAAACTATGATAAACTTTGATTTAAAAGTTGTTATTCTGAGAAAATGATTTTTATTATGAACATGAAACTATATCCATTAATTATGGTTAAACTCAAAGTGGAAGTATGTTTTCTAAAATGGTCATCTAGACGTCTTTCTTTCAACTGAAATGACTACCTTTACAAAAACGACTTGTAACTTATTTTTCCGACTATAAACCTATACTTTTTATGTTTAGATTCATAAAATAGAGTTCAATATGAAATCATAGCAATTTGATTCACTCAAAACGGATTTAAAATGAAGAAGTTATGGGTAAAACAAGATTGGATAATTTTTCTCATTTTAGCTACGTGAAAATTAGTAACAAATCTATTCCAACCATAACTTAATCAACTTGTGTAACGACCCGCACTTTTTCGATCATACTATACTTATAAGATTAATATTTACATAAATTAAACCTTGCCAACATGATAAGCAATCCAAATTGTCGAGACTTATATTTCCGAAAAGAGTTTTACACAACGTTTGACCGTCTAGTTTGACCGATGATATCACGAACTATACAATATATGATAATTATACGTTTGTGTATATATATGTATATATACATATTTAACATGATTAATGAATGTTTTAATATCTCATTTTGTATTAATAACAACAAGTTATATGTGTATTTTGAAACTACTAACTTAAGTTTTCAAAACGATAACAATACGTAACGTTATTTGACTTAAATACTTAAGACTATAATGTTTATACATATATTGTATAAGTAATGTATTTAATCACTTTTAAGAACTTAAATACATAAAATCATATAAGTGTATTCACAAAAGATAGCTATATTTGAATCCTCATTCCATTTTTCACAAAATTTCTATACGTATATTTAGAGTATTTGTACTCGTATCATACCTAGCTTCTATACGTATTTACTAATAGTAAATACACATCAAAATCACCACCTAACCAGCCATGTTCATGCCCTTAGGGCTAGGTAATTGTATTTGGAAACAATTAGGACTAGATACATAAAATGATTACTTGAAAATTTTGTCCATATACTCCTTATGCCACGTTTTTTTTGTAGTATTTATACATGATCATTTTGGTTCATTTTTACTTCAACTTTTTAGCCAAAACACACACATACTTTGAAGCCTTAAAACCCTTAATCAATTCAGCAAAGTTTCCATGAAGATCTAGCTTCAAAAACCATACTAAAACACCATAAGAAAACCATACAAAAACACTTCAAGAAAACCTTCCAAGAACACCAACTTACTTCTAATCTTTCATCCACTTCAATCACCCTTTTGATTCTAGCTTCTTACTCCTCTTTTATAGCAAACTTATCCAAGGAACTTGAGGTAGAATCTATGTTCATAACCTTATTCAATTCATATATATATAGCTATCATATTTTGTGGTATACAAGTTTAACAACAAGAACATAGTTTGAATGTTTTCAAACTTGTTTGCAAACTAAATAGATCCTTCTAACTTAACTTTTAAAATACTTCAAGACATGTAACATAACTTATTTATATGTTAATTTAACAAGGTAAAACTTGGTTTTTCAAAGTATAAGTATTTTTGGAAAAATGGTCATTTAATGATTTTGTTGTAACAAAAATGTTTAACTTCATATGTTTCACTAAACTTTCACCTATGCCGTATGATTTTGAATACAAACCAAGGTATTTACAGTTCATAGTCTTAAAGAAGAACTCGATCCAAGAAGATGGCAATTTGAATCAACGAAAACGGACTTGTAACGAAGAAACTATGACCGAAACAAAATTGGCTATCCTAGACATTTTCAACTTCGGGATTCATTGGAAAAATTTACATAAAATCACATACTTCTAAGATAACATGATATTTTATATATATGTACTCATAATTCAATTTCATATGGTTCAGGATCACCCGTAAGCAACACGAGAAGATTAATCATAAGATCCCATGATTGTACGCAACACGTCATTTGACAACACCGGTACTTTATGTACGCAACACGTCATTTGACAACACCGGTACCATGGGTCAAGATTAATCTCGACCAATACATATACGATGGGGTTTTATTTATTTCGTTGGGGGTTTTGTTTATTGCGGGTATATTAAACATCTAAAAATGAACCATTAAAAATTGAATTACTAACATCGGAATGCTAACTACGGACTAAGGAAATATTCAAAATATTAAAAGTATAACAAGTATATATATATATAACGTTTGTTTTAAAATGAAAACATATTGATATATTATATATATGGATAGGTTCGTGATATCAACCGGAAGACCGAGTCAAAATATATATATCATCAAGACAAGAGTGAGTATATAGTCCCACTTTTAAACTCTAAATATTTCGGGATGAGAATACATGTATTTTATGTTTTACGATATGGACACAAGTAACTGAAAAATATATTCTACGTTGAGTTGTACCACTGGCATACTTCCCTGTAGCTTGGTAACTAATATTTACAGCGGTATTGTAAACGCGAATCCTGTTGATAGATCTATCGGGCCTGACAACCCTAACCGGACTGGACGACCAGTATTCAACGGTTGCACAGTACTTCGTTTTGTGACTACACTTGGTACGGTGTAGTAAGATTTCATATTAAAGGGAATATGCGACGTGAAAATGTTAAGTATGGTTACCAAGTGCTCAACCACTTAGAATACTTTTATTAAACTGTTTATATACGAAATCTTGTGGTCTATATATATATTGCTGCCGACATTAAACCTATATCTCACCAACTTTATGTTGACCTTTTTAAAACATGTCTATTCTCAGGTGATTTCTAAAGCTTCCGCTGCATCATGTTGGATCTAACCAGGATCTTGCGTACGCATGTTTGTGTCAAAAATAAAACTGCATATCCGAGATGTTGTATTGTAAAATATGCTAAAAACCGTGTTGTTGTCATCATTTGTAAAGTTGTAAGTCGAAGATTATCGCTAAACGTTAATCTTCTTTTTATTGTCTTAAGCTTGTAACAAAAATAATGGTTGTGGTTTGTAATGTATAATATATGCAGTTTTTCTTTTAAAAATGTCTCATATAGAGGTCAATACCTCGCAATGAAATCATACGTTATCTAACGCGTTCTTATAGTTAAGGACGGGTTATGACATGTGGTATCAGAGCGTTGGTCTTAGCGAACCAGGTCTGCATTAGTGTGTCTAACCGAGAAGCCGTTAGGATACATTAGTAAGTCTGGACTTTGACCGGGTCTGATTTAAAAAAAAAAAACCATTGCTTATCACTGTTGGTTAAAATTTATATGTAAATATTATATAAGTACTAATGGGTTAGTTGTTGTGTGATAGATGTCGAGCTCAAAAATTGTTATCACATTCAGCGACTCCGAATCAGAACCTTCAGATTGTGTTTCAGTCATTAACATATCCGATGACGAAAGTGGTATTTTTGGGGAAGACTCACAATTTCCGGATGAACCAACTATAGAAAAATCGGAAAGTGAACCCGAGGAGGAAAGTGAACCCGAAGAGGAAAGTGAACCCGAAGAAGAAAGTGAACCCGAGGAAGAAATACTAGAAATTACGAAAGAAAAATTCGAACTAGGAAAGAAACGAAAAGCTAGTGAATTAGAAAATCCAAATCCCGAGTTTAATGAGAATGAAGTGGCACCAATTCCACTAAACACTACTACCCCTATCCCCGCTATTCCTATTAGTGCTATCCCCGCATCTAGTTCTTCGGCACCTCAGCCAAAACGTAGGGAGACAGCTAGGATTCGCGTTGGGGGATTCCCTGGACATAAATGTTTTGGGAAATAGACCAAATGATGCGCTGCCGTATTAAACCATGGAATCACATAATGTTTTGTATAATATTATTAGTGTGGTTTGTTTAAAGTTTGATGTAAGCATATGTAAAATAGCGAAGTATGAAATGCAATAATTTTCCATGGTTAAGTATTATTTAGATTGTAGTAATTGATTCTGTACTAAGCTATTAAGTATGAACATTAACGGGTAGGTACTACCCAAGATATAATTATAAAACGCTAATAAGAAGAAAAGGCTTTTATAATAATACCTGGTTCATATTATTAACAAGCTATAAATGTACTATAAATACACACTACATCTATAATAATCCATGTGAATAATTATTTTCTTTCATTAGGAAATGGCGCGATTGAATCGAATGACGGAACAAGAACTCGAGGAACTCATCAACCAGCGAGTGAACGATAGAATGCTATGGGTTGAGGCTGCAAGAGCTGCTGCAGTTAATCCAAATCCTCGTGTAGGATGCTCCTACAAGACGTTCCAAGCTTGCAAGCCATCATCATTCAGTGGAACGGAAGGACCTATCGGTTTAACCCGATGGATAGAAAAGATGGAGACGGTGTTCAAAATCAGCGGTTGTGATGAAAAAGACATGACCAAGTTTGCATCGTGCACTTTACAAGATAGTGCACTCACATGGTGGAAGAATTATGTGAAGGCGGTAGGAGGAGATGTAGCTTATGATACTCCATGGGAAGAATTCAAAGCAATGATAATCACCGAGTATTGTCCAAGGAATGAGGTTATTAAGTTAGAAGATGAGTTACGAAGTTTGAAGGTGGTTGGTACTGAAATCACCAACTACAACCAGCGATTCATGGAATTAGTTTTGCTATGTCCTGAATTGGTTCCAACCGAAGAACGGAAGATTGAAATGTACAAAGCTGGTTTGCCCAAAAAGGTCAAGGCAAACGTTACAGCATCGAAACCTAAAACAATTCATGAAGCTATAACCATGGCGAACGAGCTAATGGATCAGGTCATTTTGGACAAGAAAGCATTCAATACTGAGGTGAAGGTATTGGGGAACAAGAAAAAGTGGAATGGAGGTTATGATCGAGGTAACCAACAACAACCTTATAAGAAACAAGAAACCACGAAAGGTGCGGGTAGCGGTTTAAGCTTTGGTTATAAAGGACAAAATCCTTTATGCAACCGTTGCCACAAACATCACTTTGGTTACTGTAGTGTGTTATGCACCAAGTGTAATCGACAAGGTCATCTTGCGGAAGATTGTAAGGCTCTCGTTACAAATGGCAACAAGACTTCTGCCACCAACGCAAATAGAACTGCTTTGGCTACCATTACTTGTTTTGGTTGTGGAAAACAAGGTCACTATAAGAGTCAGTGCCCGAATCAGAATGGCGGACCTGCACGTGGAAGAGCGTTTGTTATTAATGCTAGAGAGGCACGAGAAGACCCGGAGCTTGTTACGGGTACGTTTACCATTAATAACTTATCAGCATCTATTTTATTTGATACTGGCGCCGATAGAAGTTACGTGTGTATAAATTTTTACACTAAATTGAATTGTTCATCATTACCTCTAGATGCTAAGTACATGATTGAGTTAGCTAATGGTAAACTAATTAAAGCCGATAAAATTTGTCGTGATTGTAAGATAAATCTAGCTGGAGAAACGTTTAAAATCGACTTAATACCCGTAGAATTAGGAAGTTTTGATGTAATAGTCGGCATGGACTGGATGTCCAAAGTAGGAGCGGAAGTTGTTTGTGCCAAGAAGGCAATTCGTATTCCTGGTAAGGATAAAATGCCGGTGATGATTTACGGAGAGAAGGGTGATTCAAAGCTAAAACTCATTAGCTGTTTGAAAGCCAAAAAGTGTTTAGAAAAGGGATGTTACGCTATTTTAGCACATGTTAATAAAGTCGAAAAGAAAGAAAAGTGCATCAACGACGTGCCTGTGGCAAGAGATTTTCCTGAAGTTTTTCCGGAAGAATTGCCGGGATTACCTCCATTTAGATCGGTAGAATTTCAAATAGATTTAGTACCAGGAGCTGCACCAGTGGCTCGTGCTCCATATAGACTTGCACCGTCCGAGTTAAAAGAACTTCAAAGTCAGTTAAAAGAATTACTGGACCGTGGATTCATACGACCGAGTACTTCACCGTGGGGAGCTCCAATTTTGTTTGTTAAGAAGAAAGATGGATCTTTCAGGATGTGTATAGATTATCGTGAATTAAATAAGTTAACTATCAAGAATCGGTATCCACTACCGAGAATTGATGACTTATTTGATCAATTGCAAGGATCATGTATGTATTCGAAAATCGACTTAAGATCGGGCTATCATCAACTACGCGTCAAAGAAGAGGACATTCCGAAAACTGCTTTTCGGACACGCTACGGCCATTACGAATTTTTAGTCATGCCGTTTGGATTGACGAATGCGCCAGCTGTATTCATGGACCTCATGAATCGAGTTTGTAGTCCGTATTTAGATAAGTTTGTTATCGTTTTCATTGATGATATTCTTATCTATTCCAAGAGTGAGCAAGAGCATGAAGAGCATTTAAGGTTGATACTGGAGTTGTTGAGAAAAGAACAACTTTATGCTAAATTTTCTAAGTGTGCTTTCTGGTTGAAAGAAGTACAATTTCTTGGCCACGTTGTTAGTAGCAAAGGAATTCAGGTTGATCCAGCAAAAATTGAAGCCATTGAAAAATGGGAGACTCCTAAGACACCAATGCAGATACGCCAATTTTTGGGTTTAGCCGGTTATTATAGAAGGTTTATTCAAGATTTTTCTCGAATAGCTAAGCCGTTGACAGCATTAACGCAAAAAGGGAAGAAATACGAATGGACCTCGGAGCAGGAGAACGCATTTCAATTACTGAAGAAGAAGTTAACTACGGCGCCTATTTTATCGTTACCTGAAGGGAACGATGATTTTGAAATATATTGTGACGCTTCGCGACAAGGTTTTGGTTGTGTTCTTATGCAACGAAAGAAAGTTATTGCATTTGCATCCCGACAATTGAAGATTCACGAGCGAAATTATACGACGCATGATCTAGAATTGGGAGCAGTCGTGTTTGCATTAAAGATGTGGAGACATTACTTGTATGGGGTTAAATTCACTGTGTTTACTGATCATAAAAGCCTTCAACATATTTTTGATCAGAAACAATTGAACATGAGGCAACGTAGGTGGGTCGAGTTAATAAACGACTATGATTGTGAAATTCGTTATCATCCCGGAAAGGCGAACGTGGTGGCCGATGCTTTAAGCAGAAAGGAACGAGAACCAATTCGAGTTCGAGCAATGAATATAAAAATTCGCATGAATCTCAACTCACAAATCAAAGAAGTTCAACGAGAAGCACTTACTAAAGAAAATAAAGGAAATGAAATAATGAAGAAGTATGAGAAGCAACTCGTTATGCGGGAAGATGGAATTCGATATTTTGCAAATCGTATTTGGGTACCGAAGTTGGGTGGATTAAGGAAGTTGATATTGAACGAGGCACATAAGACAAGATACTCGATACATCCTGGAGTTGGAAAGATGTATCAAGATCTTAAGACACGTTATTGGTGGCCTAACTTAAAGACCGACGTTGCAACATATGTTGGGGAATGTTTGACTTGTTCCAAAGTCAAAGCAGAACATCAAAAGCTGTCAGGGTTACTTCAACAACCAGAAATCCCAGAATGGAAATGGGATGGTATTACCATGGATTTCATCACGAAGTTACCAAAGACTGCCTGGGGATACGACACCATTTGGGTAATTGTTGATCGTCTTACCAAATCTGCACATTTCTTGCCTATAAAGGAAACAGATAGAATGGAGAAACTATTACGATTGTATATAAAGGAAGTTGTTTCAAGGCATGGAATACCTATTTCCATTATATCCGATCGTGATAGTCGATTTACCTCAAAATTCTGGCAATCACTACAGGAGGCACTAGGAACTCGGTTGGATATGAGTACCGCATATCATCCACAAACCGATGGACAGAGTGAGAGAACGATTCAGACTCTCGAAGACATGCTCAGGGCATGTGTGATCGATTTTGGAAACGGATGGGATAAATATCTACCGTTAGCAGAATTCTCGTATAATAATAGTTATCATGCGAGCATTGGAGCTGCGCCATTCGAAGCATTGTATGGAAGGAAGTGTAGATCTCCTATCTGTTGGAATGAAGTAGGAGATCGACAATTAACTGGTCCCGAGATCATACATGAAACGACTGAGAAGATAGTGCAAATCAAGGAGAGATTAAAAACAGCCCGCAGTCGCCAAAAGAGCTACGCCGATGTCCGAAGGAAACCATTAGAGTTTCAGGTCGGGGACATGGTTATGCTAAAGGTGTCACCTTGGAAAGGTGTGATACGTTTTGGAAAAAGGGGTAAACTGAACCCAAGGTACGTAGGCCCGTTTAAGATCATCGAACGCATTGGACCGGTAGCTTATCGACTCGAGTTACCGCAACAACTTGCCGGAGTACATAATACCTTTCACGTCTCGAACCTTAAGAAGTGTCTTGCAAAGGAAGACCTCACCATTCCTCTTGAAGAAATCCATGTCGACGAGAAACTACAATTCGTCGAAGAACCAATCGAAATCATGGACCGTGAAGTTAAACAGCTCAAACAGAGCAATATACCGATTGTTAAGGTTCGTTGGAATGCTAGAAGAGGTCCCGAGTTTACTTGGGAACGAGAGGATCAGATGAAACGAAAGTATCCGCATTTGTTTCTCGATGACGCAAAATAGGTACAATTTTAAAATTTCGGGACGAAATTTATTTAACGGGGAGGTAATGTAACGACCCGCACTTTTTCGATCATACTATACTTATAAGATTAATATTTACATAAATTAAACCTTGCCAACATGATAAGCAATCCAAATTGTCGAGACTTATATTTCCGAAAAGAGTTTTACACAACGTTTGACCGTCTAGTTTGACCGATGATATCACGAACTATACAATATATGATAATTATACGTTTGTGTATATATATGTATATATACATATTTAACATGATTAATGAATGTTTTAATATCTCATTTTGTATTAATAACAACAAGTTATATGTGTATTTTGAAACTACTAACTTAAGTTTTCAAAACGATAACAATACGTAACGTTATTTGACTTAAATACTTAAGACTATAATGTTTATACATATATTGTATAAGTAATGTATTTAATCACTTTTAAGAACTTAAATACATAAAATCATATAAGTGTATTCACAAAAGATAGCTATATTTGAATCCTCATTCCATTTTTCACAAAATTTCTATACGTATATTTAGAGTATTTGTACTCGTATCATACCTAGCTTCTATACGTATTTACTAATAGTAAATACACATCAAAATCACCACCTAACCAGCCATGTTCATGCCCTTAGGGCTAGGTAATTGTATTTGGAAACAATTAGGACTAGATACATAAAATGATTACTTGAAAATTTTGTCCATATACTCCTTATGCCACGTTTTTTTTGTAGTATTTATACATGATCATTTTGGTTCATTTTTACTTCAACTTTTTAGCCAAAACACACACATACTTTGAAGCCTTAAAACCCTTAATCAATTCAACAAAGTTTCCATGAAGATCTAGCTTCAAAAACCATACTAAAACACCATAAGAAAACCATACAAAAACACTTCAAGAAAACCTTCCAAGAACACCAACTTACTTCTAATCTTTCATCCACTTCAATCACCCTTTTGATTCTAGCTTCTTACTCCTCTTTTACAGCAAACTTATCCAAGGAACTTGAGGTAGAATCTATGTTCATAACCTTATTCAATTCATATATATATAGCTATCATATTTTGTGGTATACAAGTTTAACAACAAGAACATAGTTTGAATGTTTTCAAACTTGTTTGCAAACTAAATAGATCCTTCTAACTTAACTTTTAAAATACTTCAAGACATGTAACATAACTTATTTATATGTTAATTTAACAAGGTAAAACTTGGTTTTTCAAAGTATAAGTATTTTTGGAAAAATGGTCATTTAATGATTTTGTTGTAACAAAAATGTTTAACTTCATATGTTTCACTAAACTTTTACCTATGCCGTATGATTTTGAATACAAACCAAGGTATTTACAGTTCATAGTCTTAAAGAAGAACTCGATCCAAGAAGATGGCAATTTGAATCAACGAAAACGGACTTGTAACGAAGAAACTATGACCGAAACAAAATTGGCTATCCTAGACATTTTCAACTTCGGGATTCATTGGAAAAATTTACATAAAATCACATACTTCTAAGATAACATGATATTTTATATATATGTACTCATAATTCAATTTCATATGGTTCAGGATCACCCGTAAGCAACACGAGAAGATTAATCATAAGATCCCATGATTGTACGCAACACGTCATTTGACAACACCGGTACTTTATGTACGCAACACGTCATTTGACAACACCGGTACCATGGGTCAAGATTAATCTCGACCAATACATATACGATGGGGTTTTATTTATTTCGTTGGGGGTTTTGTTTATTGCGGGTATATTAAACATCTAAAAATGAACCATTAAAAATTGAATTACTAACATCGGAATGCTAACTACGGACTAAGGAAATATTCAAAATATTAAAAGTATAACAAGTATATATATATATAACGTTTGTTTTAAAATGAAAACATATTGATATATTATATATATGGATAGGTTCGTGATATCAACCGGAAGACCGAGTCAAAATATATATATCATCAAGACAAGAGTGAGTATATAGTCCCACTTTTAAACTCTAAATATTTCGGGATGAGAATACATGTATTTTATGTTTTACGATATGGACACAAGTAACTGAAAAATATATTCTACGTTGAGTTGTACCACTGGCATACTTCCCTGTAGCTTGGTAACTAATATTTACAGCGGTATTGTAAACGCGAATCCTGTTGATAGATCTATCGGGCCTGACAACCCTAACCGGACTGGACGACCAGTATTCAACGGTTGCACAGTACTTCGTTTTGTGACTACACTTGGTACGGTGTAGTAAGATTTCATATTAAAGGGAATATGCGACGTGAAAATGTTAAGTATGGTTACCAAGTGCTCAACCACTTAGAATACTTTTATTAAACTGTTTATATACGAAATCTTGTGGTCTATATATATATTGCTGCCGGCATTAAACCTATATCTCACCAACTTTATGTTGACCTTTTTAAAACATGTCTATTCTCAGGTGATTTCTAAAGCTTCCGCTGCATCATGTTGGATCTAACCAGGATCTTGCGTACGCATGTTTGTGTCAAAAATAAAACTGCATATCCGAGATGTTGTATTGTAAAATATGCTAAAAACCGTGTTGTTGTCATCATTTGTAAAGTTGTAAGTCGAAGATTATCGCTAAACGTTAATCTTCTTTTTATTGTCTTAAGCTTGTAACAAAAATAATGGTTGTGGTTTGTAATGTATAATATATGCAGTTTTTCTTTTAAAAATGTCTCATATAGAGGTCAATACCTCGCAATGAAATCATACGTTATCTAACGCGTTCTTATAGTTAAGGACGGGTTATGACAACTTGTATTGTATATTATGTAATCTTGAGATACCATAGACACGTATACAATGTTTTGACCTATCATGTCGACACATCTATATATATTTCGGAACAACCATAGACACTCTATATGTGAATGTTGGAGTTAGCTATACAGGGTTGAGGTTGATTCTAAAATATATATAGTTTGAGTTGTGATCAATACTGAGATACGTATACACTGGGTCGTGGATTGATTCAAGATAATATTTATCGATTTATTTCTGTACATCTAACTGTGGACAACTAGTTGTAGGTTACTAACGAGGACAGCTGACTTAATAAACTTAAAACATCAAAATATATTAAAAGTGTTGTAAATATATTTTGAACATACTTTGATATATTTGTATATATTGTTATAGGTTCGTGAATCAACCAGTAGCCAAGTCTTACTTCCCGACGAAGTAAAAATCTGTGAAAGTGAGTTATAGTCCCACTTTTAAAATCTAATATTTTTGGGATGAGAATACATGCAGGTTTTATAAATGATTTACAAAATAGACACAAGTACGTGAAACTACATTCTATGGTTGAATTATCAAAATCGAATATGCCCCTTTTTATTAAGTCTGGTAATCTAAGAATTAGGGAACAGACACCCTAATTGACGCGAATCCTAAAGATAGATCTATTGGGCCTAACAAACCCCATCCAAAGTACCGGATGCTTTAGTACTTCGAAATTTATATCATATCCGAAGGGTGTCCCGGAATGATGGGGATATTCTTATATATGCATCTTGTTAATGTCGGTTACCAGGTGTTCACCATATGAATGATTTTTATCTCTATGTATGGGATGTGTATTGAAATATGAAATCTTGTGGTCTATTATTATGATTTGATAATATATAGGTTAAACCTATAACTCACCAACATTTTTGTTGACGTTTTAAGCATGTTTATTCTCAGGTGATTATTAAGAGCTTCCGCTGTCGCATACTTAAATAAGGACGAGATTTGGAGTCCATGCTTGTATGATATTGTGTAAAAACTGCATTCAAGAAACTTATTTCGTTGTAACATATTTGTATTGTAAACCATTATGTAATGGTCGTGTGTAAACAAGATATTTTAGATTATCATTATTTGATAATCTACGTAAAGCTTTTTAAACCTTTATTGATGAAATAAAGGTTATGGTTTATTTTAAAATGAATGCAGTCTTTGAAAAACGTCTCATATAGAGGTCAAAACCTCGCAACGAAATCAATTAATATGGAACGTTTTTAATCAATAAGAACGGGACATTTCAGTTGGTATCCGAGCGTTGGTCTTAGAGAACCAGAATTTTGCATTAGTGTGTCTTATTGAGTTGGTTAGGATGCATTAGTGAGTCTGGACTTCGACCGTGTTTACTTGAAAAATGATTGCTTAACAAATTTTGTTGGAAACTATATATTTTTAACATGTGAATATTATGTGATATATTAATCTCTTAACGTGTTTGATATTATGTGATAGATGTCTACCTCTAATACAAGTCCCATTGACTCACCTAATAATAATGAAGAGTCAAATGTAATTTGGAATGATTCGTGGACTGATTCACAAGTTCCCGAAGAGGAACCGGAAGAAGAGTCGGAACCGGAAGAAGAATCGGAACCGGAAGAAGAATCGGAACTGGAAGAAGAAATAGAACCAGTGGGGGAAATAATAAAACGGTTAAGTAGAAGAAAATCCTCAACCAACCGACCAAAGTTAATTATGGTCAATGGTGTTTCCGCCAAGGAAGCAAAGTATTGGGAGGATTACCAATTCTCCGACGAATCGGATCCCGACAAGGAATCCGATGATGTTATAGAAATTACCCCAACACAATTTAATAAGGCAAAAGAGAACAATAAGGGAAAGGGTATAAAAATAGAGAAATTTGATTCCAAACCCGATGAACTTTATATGTATCATCAACACCCATATTTCTTAAGTTGTGACAATAACCCGGGAACCTCTAAACCACCAGGTTTTTCTAAACCAATGTGGAAAACGACGGCTCGTATTAGGGGAACATCATATATCCCTAGAAACTTGGCAAAATGAACCAAAACCGAAGAAGAAGAAACGAGCGAGTCGGAATAAGATAGTTGTATTCATGTGGTGTAATATATGTAATATAGTGTGCTTATGCTTTATGATATATGTAAAAATTGCTTGTATTAATAAGTATTTTTTTTATGAATCTAACTCTTGTCTATTTTACAGTATAAAAACACAAAATGGATAGACAACCCAATATTTTAAGAGACCTACCCGGAGACATGATTGATGAAATCTTGTCTAGAGTCGGTCAAAATTCTTCGGCACAACTATTTACGGTGAAATCAGTTTGTAAGACATTCGAAGAACGTTCCAAGAATGTCTTGGTTTATAAGAGACTTTCATTTGAAAGATGGGGGATATCACATTGGGAAACCCATAAGTTACGATGTGTTTACTTTGACGCATATATTGCGGGGAACCCAAATGCTATTTTACGCAACGGGTTAAGAAATTATTTTGACTCAATGTATCCGAATATAGGACTTCATGATTTAGAAAAATCGGCTAACATGCAACATAAAGAAGCATGCTATACTTACAGGTTAGTAATGTTCGCTTCTCACCAAAGTGAGAAAAAGAACATCGGGCTACAACTATTAAACAAAACGTTCCCACAAGTGACGGAGTCGGTAATTGGGGTAAGAAATGAGGTTTTTAGGTTATTACGAGACTGTTGGTCATTACGTAACCCTCGTCCCTTTGACGATGTTACAACACGCTGTCTTATCAACGGCCATAACGGTTATGTTCCACAAGACCAAGGATGGAAAGTAGTCCTAGTAAAACCAGAATGCATGACTTGTTTCTGGACGTATGAATTACGCGTCTTTATTGCCTTTGCTGAACGACTTGTGTACTAGCTAGAATTATCTTCACAACTATCTTGTATCAAAGTTATTGTGTGCTATATTTCATGCTTTATGTAAAATAAGCGGTATTGTAAGTTTGTAAAATATTGTATAAAAGTTTGAACGCGAAATATTATTATAATCAGTTTTTCATATAGAATTGTAGTAGTTGAATTGTATATTAGCTACTAAGTATGAACTTAACGGGTAGGTACTACCCGAATTTAAACTTATAAAACGCTAATATGAAGAAAAAGCTTTTATAAATGAGTTCATATTATGCTACGAAATACTATTAACTACTCTTAATATTCTGTAGGATTAACTTGTTTCATTTGACTATTTGAAGGAAATGGCACCGACTACTCGACAAACCTTGAATATGAGCGAAGAGGAATTTCGTGCCTTTCTTGCTTCAAACATAGCCGCAGTACAGGCTGCGCTACATACCAACAATAACCTTGGATCTAGCAGTACAGGAAATTGTTTAGGATGTACCTACAAAGAATTCACCGCCTGCAAACCTTTGGAATTTGATGGAACCGAAGGACCGATCGGATTGAAACCGTGGACCGAGAAGGTCGAATCGGTGTTTGCCATAAGTAAGTGTACTGAAGAGGACAAAGTGAAGTACGCTACGCATACCTTCACAGGTTCTGCGTTAACATGGTGGAATACCTATCTAGAGCAAGTGGGACAAGATGATGCGTACGCACTACCGTGGTCAGCATTCAAGCACTTGATGAACGAGAAGTACCGTCACAGAACCGAGGTCAATAAGCTCAAGACAGAACTTAGAGGGTTACGAACCCAAGGATTTGATATTACCACGTACGAAAGACGATTCACAGAATTGTGCCTATTGTGTCCGGGAGCGTTCGAAGATGAGGAAGAGAAGATCGACGCATTTGTGAAAGGATTACCGGAAAGAATCCAAGAAGATATAAGTTCACACGAGCCCGCCTCCATACAACAGGCATGTAGAATAGCTCATAAACTAGTGAACCAGATTGAGGAAAGAATTAAAGAACAGACGGCTGAAGAGGCCAATGTGAAGCAAGTCAAAAGAAAGTGGGAGGAAAACGGTGATAAAAATCACCAATACAACAACAACAGCAATTACAATAATAATCGCAACAATTATCCCAACAATCGCAACATCAATCGCAACTACAACAAACGGCCCAACAACAACAACAACAACAACAACAACAACAACAAAAACAACAACAGCAACAACAACAACTACAACAATCATCCCAACAACAATAACAACCGCAACAACAACAACAATCAGAAGCAGCTATGCCAAAGGTGTGAAAAGTATCACTCAGGGTTCTGCACCAAATTTTGCAACAAGTGTAAAAGAAATGGTCATAGCACGGCAAAGTGTGAGGTCTACGGACCAGGGGTTAACAGAACGAAAGGAACAAATGGTATCGGAACGAGTAATGGCGGAGCAAGTAGTGTCAGAGCAAGTTATGCCAATGTAGTTTGTTATAAATGTGGAAAACCGGGCCACATTATTAGAAATTGTCCGAACCAGGAGAACACGAATGGACAAGGCCGCGGAAGAGTTTTCAATATTAATGCGGCAGAGGCACAGGAAGACCCGGAGCTTGTTACGGGTACGTTTCTTATTGACAATAAATCTGCTTACGTTTTATTTGATTCGGGTGTGGATAGAAGCTATATGAGTAGAGATTTTTGTGCTAAATTAAGTTGTCCATTGACGCCGTTGGATAGTAAATTTTTACTCGAATTAGCAAACGGTAAATTAATTTCAGCAGATAATATATGCCGAAATCGAGAAATTAAACTGGGTAGCGAAATATTTAAGATTGATTTGATACCAGTAGAGTTAGGGAGTTTTGATGTAATAGTTGGCATGGACTGGCTGAAGAAGGTGAAAGCAGAGATCGTATGTTATAAAAATGCAATTCGCATTATACGAGAAAAAGGAGAACCCTTAATGGTGTACGGAGAAAAGGGCAACACGAAGCTACATCTTATTAGTAATTTGAAGGCACAAAAACTAATAAGAAAAGGTTGCTATGCTGTTCTAGCACACGTCGAGAAAGTACAAACTGAAGAAAAGAGCATCAATGATGTTCCCGTCGCAAAAGAATTTCCCGATGTATTTCCGAAAGAATCACCGGGATTACCCCCACATCGATCCGTTGAATTTCAAATAGATCTTGTACAGGAGCTGCACCAATAGCTCGTGCTCCTTACAGACTCGCACCCAGCGAGATGAAAGAACTGCAAAGCCAATTACAAGAACTTTTAGAGCGTGGTTTCATTCGACCAAGCACATCACCGTGGGGAGCTCCTATTTAGTTTGTCAAGAAAAAGGATGGTACATTTAGGTTGTGTATTGACTACAGAGAGTTGAACAAACTTACCATCAAAAACCGTTATCCACTGCCGAGAATTGACGACTTATTTGATCAACTACAAGGCTCGTCGGTTTATTCGAAGATCGATTTACGTTCTGGATATCATCAAATGCGAGTAAAGGAGGATGATATTCCAAAAACTACTTTTAGGACGCGTTATGGTCATTACGAGTTTATGGTTATGCCGTTTGGATTGACTAACGCACCAGCTGTGTTCATGGACCTTATGAACCGAGTGTGTGGGCCATATCTTGACAAGTTTGTCATTATATTCATCGATGACATACTTATTTACTCAAAGAATGATCAAGAGCACAAAGAACATTTGAGAAAAGTGCTAGAAGTATTGAGGAAAGAAAAACTGTACGTTAAGTTTTCAAAGTGTGCATTTTGGTTGGAAGAAGTTCAATTCCTCGGTCACATAGTGAACAAAGAAGGTATCCAGGTGGACCCGGCAAAGATCGAAACCGTTGAAAAGTGGGAAACCCCAAAAACTCCGAAGCATATACGTCAATTTTTAGGACTAGCTGCTTACTACAGAAGGTTCATCCAAGACTTTTCCAGAATAGCAAAACCTTGACTGCATTAACGCATAAAGGGAAGAAATTTGAATGAAAGGATGAACAAGAGAAAGCGTTCCAGTTATTGAATAAAAAGCTAACTACGGCACCTATATTGTCATTGCCTGAAGGGAATGATGATTTTGTGATTTATTGTGACACATCAAAGCAAGGTCTTGGTTGTGTATTAATGCAACGAACGAAGGTGATTGCTTATGCGTCTAGACAATTGAAGATTCATGAACAAAATTATACGACGCATGATTTGGAATTAGGCGCGGTTTTTTTGCATTAAAGACTTGGAGGCACTACTTATATGGGGTCAAAAGTATTATATATACCGACCACAAAAGTCTTCAACACATATTTAATCAGAAACAACTGAATATGAGGCAGCGTAGGTGGATTGAATTGTTGAATGATTATGACTTTGAGATTCGTTACCACCCAGGGAAGGCAAATGTGGTAGCCGACGCCTTGAGCAGGAAGGACAGAGAACCTATTCGAGTAAAATCTATGAATATAATGATTCACAATAACCTTACTACTCAAATAAAGGAGGCGCAACAAGCAGTTTTAAAAGAGGAAAATTTAAAGGATGAAATACCCAAAGGATCGGAGAAGCATCTTAATATTCGAGAAGACGGAACCCGGTATAGGGCTGAAAGGATTTGGATACCAAAATTTGGAGATATGAGAGAAATGGTACTTAGAGAAGCTCATAAAACCCGATACTCAATACATCCTGGAACGGGGAAGATGTACAAGGATCTCAAGAAACATTTTTGGTGGCCGGGTATGAAATCCGATGTTGCTAAATACGTAGGAGAGTGTTTGACGTGTTCTAAGGTCAAAGCTGAGCATCAGAAACCATCAGGTCTACTTCAACAACCCGAAATCCCGGAATGGAAATGGGAAAACATTACCATGGATTTCATCACTAAATTACCAAGGACTGCAAGTGGTTTTTATACTATTTGGGTAATAGTTGATCGTCTCACCAAATCAGCACACTTCCTGCCAATAAGAGAACATGACAAGATGGAGAAGTTAGCACGACTGTATTTGAAGGAAGTCGTCTCTAGACATGGAATACCAATCTCTATTATCTCTGATAGGGATGGCAGATTTATTTCAAGATTCTGACAGACATTACAGCAAGCATTAGGAACTCGTCTAGACATGAGTACTGCCTATCATCTACAAACTGATGGGCAGAGTGAAAGGACGATATAAATGCTTGAAGACATGCTACGAGCATGTGTTATTGATTTCGGAAACAGTTGGGATCCACATCTACCGTTAGCAGAATTTTCCTACAACAATAGCTACCATTCAAGCATTGAGATGGCTCCGTTTGAAGCACTTTATGGTAGAAAGTGCAGGTCTCCGATTTGTTGGAGTGAAGTGGGGGATAGACAGATTACGGGTCCGGAGATAATACAAGAAACTACTGAGAAGATCATCCAAATTCAACAACGGTTGAAAACCGCCCAAAGTCGACAAAAGAGCTACGCCGATATTAAAAAAAAAAGATATAGAATTTGAAATTGGAGAGATGGTCATGCTTAAGGTTGCACCTTGGAAAGGTGTTGTTCGATTTGGTAAACGAGGGAAATTAAATCCAAGGTATATTGGACCATTCAAGATTATTGATCGTGTCGGACCAGTAGCTTACCGACTTGAGTTACCTCAACAACTCGCGGCTGTACATAACACTTTCCACGTCTCGAATTTGAAGAAATGTTTTGCTAAAGAAGATCTCACTATTCCATTGGACGATATCCAAATCAATGAAAAACTTCAATTCATTGAAGAACCCGTTGAAATAATGGATCGTGAGGTTAAGAGACTTAAACAAAACAAGATACCGATTGTTAAGGTTCGATGGAATGCTCGTAGAGGACCCGAGTTCACCTGGGAACGAGAAGACCAGATGAAGAAGAAGTACCCGCACTTATTTCCAGAAGATGAGCCAACACCTCCAATCGCTTAAATTTTCGGGACGAAATTTATTTAACGGGTAGGTACCGTAGTGACCCGAACTTTTCCGAACCTTTCTATGATTATATGTTTAATGAAAACTATATTTACATGATTAAATGTTTCCAACATGTTAAGCAATCAAACTTGTTAAGACTTGATTAATTGAAATAGGTTTCATATAGACAATTGACCACCCAAGTTGACCGGTGATTCACGAATGTTAAAACTTGTAAAAACTATATGATGACATATATATGGATATATATATAGTTAACATGATACTATGATAAGTAAACATATCATTAAATATATTAACAATGAACTACATATGTAAAAACAAGACTACTAACTTAATGATTTTTAAACGAGACATATATGTAACGATTATCGTTGTAAAGACATTTAATGTATATATATCATATTAAGAAATATTCATACATGATAATATCATGATAATATAATAATTTAAAATCTTATTTGATATTATAAACATTGGGTTAACAACATTTAACAAGATCGTTAACCTAAAGGTTTCAAAACAACACTTACATGTAACGACTAACGATGACTTAACGACTCAGTTAAAATGTATATACATGTAGTGTTTTAATATGTATTTATACACTTTTGAAAGACTTCAATACACTTATCAAAATACTTCTACTTAACAAAAATGCTTACAATTACATCCTCGTTCAGTTTCATCAACAATTCTACTCGTATGCACCCGTATTCGTACTCGTACAATACACAGCTTTTAGATGTATGTACTATTGGTATATACACTCCAATGATCAGCTCTTAGCAGCCCATGTGAGTCACCTAACACATGTGGGAACCATCATTTGGCAACTAGCATGAAATATCTCATAAAATTACAAAAATATGAGTAATCATTCATGACTTATTTACATGAAAACAAAATTACATATCCTTTATATCTAATCCATACACCAACGACCAAAAACACCTACAAATACTTTCATTCTTCAATTTTCTTCATCTAATTGATCTCTCTCAAGTTCTATCTTCAAGTTCTAAGTGTTCTTCATATATTCTACAAGTTCTAGTTACATAAAATCAAGAATACTTTCAAGTTTGCTAGCTCACTTCCAATCTTGTAAGGTGATCATCCAACCTCAAGAAATCTTTGTTTCTTACAGTAGGTTATCATTCTAATACAAGGTAATAATCATATTCAAACTTTGGTTCAATTTCTATAACTATAACAATCTTATTTCAAGTGATGATCTTACTTGAACTTGTTTTTGTGTCATGATTCTGCTTCAAGAACTTCGAGCCATCCAAGGATCCGTTGAAGCTAGATCCATTTTTCTATTTTCCAGTAGGTTTATCCAAGGAACTTAAGGTAGTAATGATGTTCATAACATCATTCGAATCATATATATAAAGCTATCTTATTCGAAGGTTTAAACTTGTAATCACTAGAACATAGTTTAGTTAATTCTAAACTTGTTCACAAATAAAAGTTAATCCTTCTAACTTGACTTTTAAAATCAACTAAACACATGTTCTATATCTATATGATATGCTAACTTAATGATTTAAAACCTGGAAACACGAAAAACACCATAAAACCGGATTTACGCCGTCGTAGTAACACCGCGGGCTGTTTTGGGTTAGTTAATTAAAAACTATGATAAACTTTGATTTAAAAGTTGTTATTCTGAGAAAATGATTTTTATTATGAACATGAAACTATATCCAAAAATTATGGTTAAACTCAAAGTGGAAGTATGTTTTCTAAAATGGTCATCTAGACGTCGTTCTTTCGACTGAAATGACTACCTTTACAAAAACGACTTGTAACTTATTTTTCCGACTATAAACCTATACTTTTTCTATTTAGATTCATAAAATAGAGTTCAATATGAAACCATAGCAATTTGATTCACTCAAAACGGATTTAAAATGAAGAAGTTATGGGTAAAACAAGATTGGATAATTTTTCTCATTTTAGCTACGTGAAAATTAGTAACAAATCTATTCCAACTATAACTTAATCAACTTGTATTGTATATTATGTAATCTTGAGATACCATAGACACGTATACAATGTTTCGACCTATCATGTCGACACATCTATATATATTTCGGAACAACCATAGACACTCTATATGTGAATGTTGGAGTTAGCTATACAGGGTTGAGGTTGATTCTAAAATATATATAGTTTGAGTTGTGATCAATACTGAGATACGTATACACTGGGTCGTGGATTGATTCAAGATAATATTTACCGATTTATTTCTGTACATCTAACTGTGGACAACTAGTTGTAGGTTACTAACGAGGACAGCTGACTTAATAAACTTAAAACATCAAAATATATTAAAAGTGTTGTAAATATATTTTGAACATACTTTGATATATATGTATATATTGTTATAGGTTCGTGAATCAACCAGTGGCCAAGTCTTACTTCCCGACGAAGTAAAAATCTGTGAAAGTGAGTTATAGTCCCACTTTTAAAATCTAATATTTTTGGGATGAGAATACATGCTGGTTTTATAAATGATTTACAAAATAGACACAAGTACGTGAAACTACATTCTATGGTTGAATTATCGAAATCGAATATGCCCCTTTTTATTAAGTCTGGTAATCTAAGAATTAGGGAACAGACACCCTAATTGACGCGAATCCTAAAGATAGATCTATTGGGCCTAACAAACCCTATCCAAAGTACCGGATGCTTTAGTACTTCGAAATTTATATCATATCCGAAGGGTGTTCCGGAATGATGGGGATATTCTTATATATGCATCTTGTTAATGTCGGTTACCAGGTGTTCACCATATGAATGATTTTTATCTCTATGTATGGGATGTGTATTGAAATATGAAATCTTGTGGTCTATTATTATGATTTGATAATATATAGGTTAAACCTATAACTCACCAACATTTTTGTTGACGTTTTAAGCATGTTTATTCTCTGGTGATTATTAAGAGCTTCCGCTGTCGCATACTTAAATAAGGACAAGATTTGGAGTCCATGCTTGTATGATATTGTGTAAAAACTGCATTCAAGAAACTTATTTCGTTGTAATATATTTGTATTGTAAACCATTATGTAATGGTCGTGTGTAAACAAGATATTTTAGATTATCATTATTTGATAATCTACGTAAAGCTTTTTAAACCTTTATTGATGAAATAAAGGTTATGGTTTATTTTAAAATGAATGCAGTCTTTGAAAAACGTCTCATATAGAGGTTAAAACCTCGCAACGAAATCAATTAATATGGAACGTTTTTAATCAATAAGAACGGGACATTTCAGCAGTAGTGTTTGCATTGAAGATATGGAGACACTATTTATATGGAGTTAAATGCACTGTGCTTACTGATCATAAAAGCCTTCAACATATTTTCGATCAAAAATAGCTGAACATGAGGCAACGTAGGTGGGTTGAACTGATAAATGACTATGATTGTGAGATTCGCTATCATCCCGGGAAAGCGAATGTAGTGGCCGACGCTCTAAGCAGAAAGGAACGGGAACCAATTCGAGTACGAGCGATGAACATAAAAATTCGCATGAATCTCAACTCACAAATCAAAGAGGCTCAACGAGAAGCTCTTACTAAAGAAAACATAGGAAATGAAATAATGAAGAAGTATGAGAAGCAACTCGTTATACGGGAAGACGGAATTCGATATTTTGCAAACCGTATTTGGGTACCGAAGTTGGGTGGATTAAGGAAGTTGATATTGAATGAGGCGCACAAGACAAGATACTCGATACATCCTGGAGTTGGAAAGACGTACCAAGATCTTAAGACGCATTATTGGTGGCCTAATTTAAAGACAGACGTTGCAACATATGTTGGGGAATGTTTAACTTGTTCCAAAGTTAAAGCAGAACACCAGAAGCTGTCAGGGTTACTTCAACAACCAGAAATCCCAGAATAGAAATGGGATGGTATTACCATGGATTTCATCACAAAGTTACCTAAGACTGCCTGGGGTTATGACACCATTTGGGCAATAGTTGATCGTCTCACCAAATCTGCACATTTCTTGCCTATAAAGGAAACGGATAGAATGGAGAAACTATTACGACTGTACATAAAGGAAATTGTTTCAAGGCATGGAATACCTATTTCCATGATATCCGATCGTGATAGTAGATTTACATCAAAGTTCTGGAAATCACTACAGGAGGCCCTAGGAACTCGTTTGGATATGAGTACCGCATATCATCCGCAAACTGACGGGCAGAGTGAAAGAACAATTCAGACTCTTGAAGACATGCTCAGGGCATGTGTGATCGATTTTGGAAACGGATGGGATAAATATCTACCATTAGCAGAATTCTCGTATAATAATAGTTATCATGCGAGCATTAAAGCTGCACCATTCGAAGCACTGTATGGAAGGAAGTGTAGATCCCCTATCTGTTGGAATGAAGTAGGAGATCGACAATTAACTGGTCCCGAGATCATACACGAAACGACTGAGAAGATAGTACAAATCAAGGAGAGATTGAAAACAGCCCGTAGTCGCCAAAAGAGCTACGCCGATGTTCGAAGGAAACCATTAGAGTTTCAGATCGGTGACATGGTTATGTTAAAGGTGTCACCTTGGAAAGGTGTAATACATTTTGGAAAAAGGGGTAAACTGAACCCAAGGTATGTAGGCCCGTTCAAGATTATCGAACGTATCGGACCGGTAGCTTATCGAATCGAGTTACCGCAACAACTCGCCGGAGTACATAATACATTTCACGTCTCAAACCTTAAGAAATATCTTGCAAAGGAAGATCTCACCATTCCTCTTGAAGAAATCCAAGTCGACGAGAAACTACAATTCATAGAAGAACTAGTCGAAATCATGGACCGTGAAGTTAAACGGCTCAAGCAAAGCAACATACCAATCGATAAGGTTTGTTGGAATGCTCGAAGGGGTCCCGAGTTTACTTGGGAACAAGAGGATCAGATGAAACAAAAGTACCCACATTTGTTTCCCGAGAACGCAAAATAGGTACAACTTTAAAATTTCGGGACGAAATTTATTTAACGGGTAGGTACTGTAATGACCCGGATTTTTCCGATCGTTCTATACTTATAAGATTATTATTTACATAAATTAAACCTTACCAACATGATAAGCAATCTAAATTGTTGAGACTTATGTTTTTGAAAAGAGTTTTACACAACGTTTGACCGTCCAATTTGACCGATGATATCACGAACTATATAACATACGATAATTATATGTTTGTGTATATATACGTATCATGATCTAAGGATGGTTTAACATTTCATTGTGTACTAATAACAATGAGTTATAAGTATATTTTGAAACTACTAATTTAAGTTTTCAAAACGATAACTATACGTAACGTTCTTTGACATAAATATATATAACTTATAATGCTTATACATGTATCGTATAGATATGTATTTAATCACTTTTAAAGGGTTTTTATACATAAAACAATATAAGTATATTTACAAAAGATAGCTATATTTGAATCCTCGTTCCGTCTTCTCAAGATTTTTATACGTATATCTAGGGTATATGCACCCGTATCATACCCAGCTTCTATACGTATTTACTATTGGTATATACACATCAAATCAACATCCTAATCAATCTAAAATCTGCCCTAGATAGGAGGTAATTAGAATTTGTAACTTAGTATGACAATTTCACAAGATTACAAGTTTGGAAATTTGTCCATGTTCCCCCCATAATCACGTTTTATATGGCCTTATATACCTCTTCCATTTTCAATTTTTACTACATAATTTCTCTAGCTAGGAATACACAATTGTAAGCCTCATGCATCCCTAAGAAATCCAGCAAAATCCTCTCAAGAATCACCTTAATAACCACCCTATCAAGATCAAACAAGAACACTACAAGATATTACTTTCATTTCAAGTTTATGTCTTAAGTTGCTTCCAATCTTCAATCCAACTCCACCACTCCTTTGGTTCTAGGATTTTTCTTATCTTTTGAAGTAACTTTGTGCAAGTAACTTGAGGTAGTAACCTTATTCATAACCTTATTCGATTTATATTTATATAGCTATCTTATTTTGTGTTGTAAAATTTTAACAACAAGAACATAGTTTGAATGATTTCAAACTTGTTCGAAAACTAAATAGATCCTTCTAACTTAACTTTTAAAACACTTCAAGACCTGTAATATATCATAATGATATGCTAACTTAACAAGATATAACTTGGTTTTACAAAGAACATCTTAAAAACTGAATCTACGTCGTCGGAGTGCAACCGGGGGCTGTTTTGGGTTGGATAATTAAAAACCCTTTTAAACTTTGAATTGGAAGTTCATATCTTGGAAAAATGATATTTCTTATGAATATGTTAACACATAAAAATTTCATGGTTTAACTCAAAGTGTAAATATTTTTATCTGGATATTGTTTTTATGACAAAAATGATTACTTTCATAAGATTCACCTAAAGTTTGAACTATAACCTGTGATTTTGAATGTAAACCAAGGTATTTACAGTTCATATTCTTAAAATTTGACTCAATCCAAGGAAGTGGCAAGTTGAACCAACAAAAACGGAGTTGTAATGAAGAAACTACGACTAAAACAAGATCGGGTATCCGAAGCTAGTTTAGCTACGAAAATATTTGGAGAAAAATTGATTAATCATATCTTTTCTAATTAATATGATATTTTATATATAATTACTTATGATTTGATTTTATATATTTCAGGACCACCCGTAAACAACACAAGAAGATTAATCATAAGACCTCATGATTGTACGCAACACATCATTTGACAACACGGTACTTTACGTACGCAACACGTCATTTGACAACATGGTACCATGGGTCGAGATTAATTCTGATCAATACGAATACGATGGGGTCTTTATTTATTTTATTGAGCAACTAATTGTGGACCACTAACATCGGACTGCTAACTACAGACTAATAGATATTAAAAGTATTATAAGTATATATGTAACGATTATTTGAAAAGAAAATATGTTAATATATTATATATATGGTTAGGTTCGTGATATCTATCGGTGACCAAGTCGTGTTAAATATCTTCAAAGCAAAAGTGAGTATATAGTCCCACTTTTAAACTCTAAATATTTCGGGATGAGAATACATGCATTTTATAATTTACGTTATGGACACAAGTGATTAAAAATATATATTCTACGTTGAGTTGTACCACTGGCATACTTCCCTGTAACTTGGTAACTACTATTTACATGAGGTATTGTAAACGCGAATCCTGTTGATAGATCTATCGGGCCTGACAACCCCAACCGGACTGGACGACCAGTATTCAACGGTTGCACAGTACTTCATTTCGGTGACTACACTTGGTACGGTGTAGTAAGATTTCATAATAAAGGGAATATGCGACGTTGATTAAATGTTAAGTATGGTTATCAAGTGCTCAACAACTTAGAATATTTTTATTAAAACGTTTATATATGAAATCTTGTGGTCTATATTTATAACACTGCCGGCATTAAACCTATATCTCACCAACTTTATGTTGACGTTTTAAGCATGTTTATTCTCAGGTGATAACTAAAAGCTTCCGCTGCATCATGTTGAATTTAAGCAAGATCTGGAGTATGCATATTTGTGTCAAAAATAAAACTGCATATCGGAGGATTTGTAATGTAAAATATGTTGGAAATCGTATTGTTATCATCACTTGTAAAGTTTATAAGGCTAAGATTATCGCTAAACGATAATCATTATTATGTTATTTAAACCTTGTATTCTAAATAAATGTTGTGGTTTGTATTGTAAAAACGAATGCAGTTTTCTTTGAAAAATGTCGCATATAGAGGTCAATACCTCGCGATGAAATCATATGTTATTATATTTGTCCTTATGGTTTAGGACGGGTTATTACATAAATACATGAGAATGTATACATGTATAAGTATATGCGTGATTTAAGAAGGTATTAAGTCAAGTGAGACTTTGTGGCGAAGTCTAGGTGTATTTATGAAGCGAGAATTTACTGTACGAGTCGTGTAAACTATAGATGGAACAAGTGGACGAAAAGGGGACAAAAGACGGCCATTGTCACACCGTGGAGACTGGGGCCGCGCCGCGAGGTTACACACGAATCAAGATCAGGTGGCGAGTTCAACAGCTCGAGAAATGTGTACAATGCCGCGCCGCGAGAATGGGGGTCGCGCCGTGACCTTCCTGCACATCTGATCCGATTTTCATCTTTATAAAAGGGTGCCTCGAGGGTATTTTCATCTTTTCACATGTGGATCAGATTTATGGCTCTAAATCCCAGCCACATATCTCTTTTTCTTCATTTCTTTTCTCTTTTCTTTCTCACTTTTCTCTCAAAACATAAAATTCACTTAAATTCAAAGTGAGATTTGAAGGTGAAGATTTGTGATTCGATCTTTGGAGCAAGAAGGAAATTTGTTCTTCTCTTTCTTAGCTACGTGTTGATAGTGGTGGTAAGTCTTAACTCCATGTTTTGAGTTTAATTCAATTTATGGCTAGGGTTTTGTCATTTAAGACATGTAAGACCCATTTGGGGGTTAAATGAATTTGGGTTAAATTGATGTAAGAAAACCCTAAGTTGTAGTAATCTAGGGTTTGGAATTGTAATTTGGTGTTTAATGTGTAATTGTGTTGTTAGATCACTAATACATTTATGTGTTAGTGAAAGTTTTGTAAATGGGTGCAAGTTTGACCAAATTATAAGTTTTGATGACAAAATGGATCAAATGGGTAATTGTTGACCTAGTTAGGCAAGATGGTTATGAAATGACCTAAGTTTGTGATGGTTGGTGTTGATAATCACTAGCTTTTAGTGATTAATGATGAGTCTTGGCCTCGAATGAGCGGTTTTAGTGTAAATGGGCCATTTAATGCAATTGAGTCATTAAATGCGTAATAGTAAATTGTTGGTGCATAGTCCAACTTGTTATGTGTATTAATTGGGCATTAATTGCATTAGGTGACTTGCTTTGAAGGTTGCAAGTTTATTGTTGGAATCGTACAAAGACGACAAGGTGAGTGGAATATTTATGTATGTATGTATATGATTTAATTGCCCGTATTAATGGCGTCACATAGTCGTTTTGTGACCATATATGTGAGGCATAGCCGTTTTGTTCACATTAGATAATTGTGTCCAAATTGGAAAATGCGATCGATGTCATTTGGTGGAAGATTGGTTCTTATCAAATCGGTTCCTAATAGTCTACCGTTGTATTACTTCTCGATTTTTGTAACAACCCAACCCGCAATCCATACGATAATTTTTTTTTATACAACACAATTACACGCCAAATAAAAGTGTAACCCATTTCACGAGTTCCATTTAAAACGCACAACAATTAGTTGTTTACAAAAGGCACGAGGGCCACGAATAAAGTTTAGTACAAGTTTGACCCATTATAAATGATAGTTTACAATCCAAACGATACTTCGAGCATGGTTTGGGACTAAACTACCCAAAACGTTAGGCCAACATCAAAACTGCAACAAAGCATCATCACGGGATGCCTAATGTCCCACAATCCCCTTGCCCTTAACTGCGCCTGCATCTAAAAAGATAAATAACGAGAGGGTAAGCTAACGCTTAGTGAATGCAATAATTATACATATACATATATAATACACCTACTTGCAAGCACTTACACAAATACCTCATATACGCTAGCAATATACATAGCATACCATCACAAGTATAACTCTAAACCCTTCAAGATCACAAACTAGCACAAACCATCGCATATATATAACCCGAATGATATAATATACTACAATACAATGCGTAATTAAAGTTAACCAACACACAAGGGAATGGTACTTCGAATTTTCCATCGGTGTTCATAACGACCGTTAGTGTACAACGAAATATATCACTAACCCCAAGGCGACTGATAATGCTAAAAACGAACATATATTTCATAGCATTATTCCTCAAGAAAGACAAGCTTTTAGTTGCAATTGTTCTATTTAAAAGTGATATTCGTTTAAATAATAAAAGGTGAAGACAAAAGACAGATTCGACGAATTGAAGACGCAAACGACCAAAAAGCTCAAAAGTACAAAATACAATCAAAGAGGTTCCAATTATTAATAAGAAACGTCTCGAAATTACAAGAGTACAAGATTCAAAACGCAAAGTACAAGATATTAAATTGTACGCAAGGACGTTCGAAAATCCGGAACCGGGACCAGAGTCAACTCTCAACGCTCGACGCAACGGACTAAAAATTACAAGTCAACTATGCACATAAATATAATATAATATTTAAATAATTCTTATAATTATTTATATATTATATAAATAATAAAAATCCGTCGGCAAGAAAGACTCTAAAGTTTGTGAGCTGTATTTTCAAACTCCGCGACTCACGGAGTTTGAAGGCAAAAATTGCCGCGAGTCGCGGAGTATCCCTGAACTCAATTCCCTATAAAGCCAACCGAATTCTGATCATTTTTCACAATCCCTAATCTATCTCTCTCTCAATATATACGTAAATATATATATATATATAATTTATATTTTAATTTTAATCTTAATAATAAGGGTATGTTAGCAAATGTTGTAAGGGTGTAAGTCGAAATTCTGTCCGTGTAACGCTACGCTATTTTTAATCATTGTAAGTTATGTTCAACCTTTTTAATTTAATGTCTCGTAGCTAAGTTATTATTATGCTTATTTAAAACGAAGTAATCATGATGTTGGGCTAATTACTAAAATTGGGTAATTGGGCTTTGTACCATAATTGGGGTTTGGACAAAAGAACGACACTTGTGGAAATTAGACTATGAGCTATTAATGGGCTTTATATTTGTTTAACTAAATGATAGTTTGTTAATGTTAATATAAAGATTTACAATTGGGCGTCCCTATAAATTACCATATACACTCAATCGGACACGATGGGCGGGGTATTTATATGTACGAATAATCGTTCATTTAACCGGATACGGGAATGGATTAATAGCCACTAGAATAATTAAAACAGGGGTGAAATTATGTAAAAGGACACTTGGCATAATTGATAACAAAATATTAAAACCTTGGGTTACACTCAGTCGACATCCTGGTGTAATTATTAAACAAAGTATTAAAATCTTGTTATAGTTTAAGTCCCCAATTAGTTGGAATATTTAACTTCGGGTATAAGGATAATTTGACGAGGATACTCGCACTTTATATTTATGACTGATGGACTGTTATGGACAAAACCCAGACGGACATATTAAATAATCCAGGACAAAGGACAATTAACCCATGGGCATAAAACTAAAATCAACACGTCAAACATCATGATTACGGAAGTTTAAATAAGCATAATTCTTTTATTTCATATTTAATTTCCTTTATTTTATATTTAATTGCACTTCTAATTATAGCACTTTTATTTATTGTTATTATATTTAATTGCACTTTTAATTATCATACTTTTTAATTATCGCAAGTTTATTTTATCGCACTTTTATTATTCGCAATTTCATTATCGTTATTTACTTTATGCTTTAAATTAAGTCTTGTATTTATTTATTATTTTACATTTGGTTTTAACTGCGACTAAAGTTTTAAAATCGACAAACCGGTCATTAAACGGTAAAACCCCCCCCCCCCTTTATAATAATAATATTACTTATATATATATTTGTATTTTTATAAAAGTAAACTAATATAGCGTTAAGCTTTGTTTAAAGATTTTCCCTGTGGAACGAACAGGACTTACTAAAAACTACACTACTGTACGATTAGGTACACTGCCTATAAGTGTTGTAGCAAGGTTTAAGTATATCCATTCTCTAAATAAATAAATATCTTGTGTAAAATTGTATCGTATTTAATAGTATTTCCTGCTAAAAATTAATAGTATTTTATACCCCTCTGCTAAAACATCAAGTTATTTTTGGCGCCGCTGCCGGGGAACAATCTAGCTTAAAAGGCAGAAGCGCAACGCTAATTAAAAAAAAAAAAAGATTTTTAGTTTACTCTTATTAAAATTCGTTTTTATAAAAATACGTTTTAAATATTCAAAAATATTAAAAGAAAAACAAAAATATAAATATTTTTAGGAGTTTGATAAATATTTAAGTTTTATAAAGTTTCTTTAGTTTGTAAAAATATAAGTTTTATTTAATTTATTTTATAAATATATTTTATAAATATAAAACCGAAATATATATATATATATATATATATATATATATATATATATATATATATATATATATATATATATATATATATATATATATATATATATATATATATATATATATATATATATATATATATATATATATATATAAATCTAGCTTTAAGATTTTTATTTATAAAATTATAAAGTAGTTCTATTTTTATTCTAGTTTTTAAAATATAAGTTTTTATTATATAAAAATTTTAGATTATAAAACAAAAAAAAAAAAAAAACGTCAAATTTAAAATTGTACCAGAGTTGAATTTTGGAACCCCGCGACTCGCGGGGTTTGCTGCTTGAAATACCGCAACTCGCGGAGCTACCCTGACACCGACAGAAACCCTAATCTGCATTTAATTACGGGTAATTATTAATTATTATTATTATTAACCCTAATTAATTATTATTATTATAATTAGTTTTACTTTTTATTTAATTTATATTTTAGTTAAATTAGTTTAATTAAATTGTAAAATTAATAGTTTTATTAAATAAATAATATAAAAATAATATTTTTATAAAAATTGTACTTTTTACAACTTTTTGTATATTTTTATATTTTGTCCCTTTTTAATCGTTTTAGCGTAATATTTGTATTTTTAGCTCATATTTAGTTTTAAACTTAGTTTTTGCCATAGTTATTTTTACTTCTAGATTTTTAGGCTTTGCCGTAGAATTCCTTAAGTGCTTTTTCTTTAGACTAAGATTTAGGTACTTTAGAATTTTGCGACGCCTTTTTAAGTTTTAGTTTCTTTTTAAGTTATTTCCATTTGGGATATAGTTTTTCCTGTAAGCTTTAATATTTTTAGACGACTTTTACCTATGTATCAATTATCATTCCAATTAGTAATCTCAATTTGCGATTATAATTTTAAGTTAGTTGTAGTAATAAGGTTAGGTTAGTCAAGTGTTTTTAAGTGTTATAAGTTTCTTTTATTTTTCCGTCACCTTTTATTTTTCAACCATTTTTCTTTTTCGACCTTTTTCCGACGCGCTCTTTTTCTTTCTTATTTCTCGCTATTCTAGTTTTAGGACATAGATTTTTATTCTACTTCTTATCTAAATTTCTTAAAATTACGAAAATTTATTTTAAGTGGTTAAATTAATAGACATTAAAATTTTCTGGTTCGTAGTAATAGTTGGATTTGTACGTGGACCGGGTTATTGGAGCCAAACAGTCCTCAATTATATTGAGACCAAACGAATCCTGCCCCTCTGCTGCATCTTTTGGCTATTCGAAACGTGGGCAAAATCAGAAAAGTCTATTGATTGGATAACTTATTATAATTTTTCTTTCCTTTTAAAAACTAATAGGATATTCAGTGAATGCACCGAGCAAGACGTTCACCACCTTTTGTACGTTCACCACCTGTAACTCGATCAAGACATCTAGCTAATATTACCGCCGTTGATTTTTCTTTAGAATCGTCATCCAGTCGACCAAGTACTCCAGTTTAAATTTTCGATAATCCATTTTTTGAACCCGACCTCACAATTGAGAATCCGGAGAATATTCAGGAACGATTCGTAGATCCTGAACCACTAAACTTTCCTCCGGAACCACCAATCATTCAAACAGAGATTGTTGAGGAACGAACCATTAAATCAGAATCCTCTAGTGATTCCGATTCAACAAATTCAATTATGGAGAATCTGGAACCTTTAAGTATGGAAGACCGAATGAGAGCTAAACACACTGGCCAAGGTCACGCAATTACTCATCCAGACATTAATGCGCCAGATTATGAAATCAAAGGACAAATTCTACACATGGTGACTAATCAATGCCAATTTAGTGGTGTGCCGAAGGAAGATCCAAATGAACATCTACGTACCTTTAATAGGATCTGCACACTATTTAAAATCCGAGAAGTTGAGGATGAACAGATATATTGTAGTGACCCGAACTTTTCCATGTTTATATATATTAATTGAGATTGATGTTTACATGATTAAATGTTTCCAATATGTTAAGCAATCAAACTTGTTAAGACTTGATTAATTGAAATAGGTTTCATATAGACAATTGACCACCCAAGTTGACCGGTGATTCACGAACGTTAAAACTTGTAAAAAAACTATATGATGACATATATATGGTTATATATATAGTTAAAATGATATTATGATAAGTAAACATATCATTAATTATATTAACAATGAACTACATATGTAAAAACAAGACTACTAACTTAATGATTTTGAAACGAGACATATATGTAACGTTTATCGTTGTAACGACATTTAATGTATATATATCATATTAAGAGATATTCGTACATCATAATATCATGATAATATAATAATTTAAAATCTCTTTTGTTATTATAAACATTGGGTTAACAACATTTAACAAGATCGTTAACCTAAAGGTTTCAAAACAACACTTACATGTAACGACTAACGATGACTTAACGACTCAGTTAAAATGTATATACATGTAGTGTTTTAATATGTATTTATACACTTTTGAAAGACTTCAATACACTTATCAAAATACTTCTACTTAACAAAAATGCTTACAATTACATTCTCGTTCAGTTTCATCAACAATTCTACTCGTATGCACCCGTATTCGTACTCGTACAATACACAGCTTTTAGATGTATGTACTATTGGTATATACACTCCAATGATCAGCTCTTAGCAGCCCATGTGAGTCACCTAACACATGTGGGAACCATCATTTGGCAACTAGCATGAAATATCTCATAAGATTACAAAAATATGAGTAATCATTCATGACTTATTTACATGAAAACAAAATTACATATCCTTTATATCTAATCCATACACCAACGACCAAAAACACCTACAAACACTTTCATTCTTCAATTTTCTTCATCTAATTGAACTCTCTCAAGTTCTATCTTCAAGTTCTAAGTGTTCTTCATAAATTCCAAAAGTTCTAGTTTCATAAAATCGAGAATACTTTCAAGTTTGCTAGCTCACTTCCAATCTTGTAAGGTGATCATCCAACCTCAAGAAATCTTTGTTTCTTACAGTAGGTTATCATTCTAATACCAGGTAATAATCATATTCAAACTTTGGTTCAATTTCTATAACTATAACAATCTTATTTCAAATGATGATCTTACTTGAACTTGTTTTCGTGTCATGATTTTGCTTCAAGAACTTTGAGCCATCCAAGGATCCATTGAAGCTAGATCCATTTTTCTCTTTTCCAGTAGGTTCATCCAAGGAACTTAAGGTAGTAATGATGTTCATAACATCATTCGATTCATACATATAAAGCTATCTTATTCGAAGGTTTAAACTTGTAATCACTAGAACATAGTTTAGTTAATTCTAAACTTGTTCGCAAACAAAAGTTAATCCTTCTAACTTGACTTTTAAAATCAACTAAACACATGTTCTATATCTATATGATATGCTAACTTAATGATTTAAAACCTGGAAACACGAAAAACACCGTAAAACCGGATTTACGCCGTCGTAGTAACACCGCGGGCTGTTTTGGGTTAGTTAATTAAAAACTATGATAAACTTTGATTTTAAAGTTGTTATTCTGAGAAAATGATTTTTATTATGAACATGAAACTATATCCAAAAATTATGGTTAAACTCAAAGTGGAAGTATGTTTTCTAAAATGGTCATCTAGACGTCGTTCTTTCGACTGAAATGACTACCTTTACAAAAACGACTTGTAACTTATTTTTCCGACTAGAAACCTATACTTTTTTTGTTTAGATTCATAAAATAGAGTTCAATATGAAACCATAGCAATTTGATTCACTCAAAACGGATTTAAAATGAAGAAGTTATGGGTAAAACAAGATTGGATAATTTTTCTCATTTTAGCTACGTGAAAATTGGTAACAAATCTATTCCAACCATAACTTAATCAACTTGTATTATATATTATGTAATCTTGAGATACCATAGACACGTATACAATGTTTCGACCTATCATGTCGACACATCTATATATATTTCGGAACAACCATAGACACTCTATATGTGAATGTTGGAGTTAGCTATACAGGGTTGAGGTTGATTCCAAAATATATATAGTTTGAGTTGTGATCAATACTGAGATACGTATACACTGGGTCGTGGATTGATTCAAGATAATATTTATCGATTTATTTCTGTACATCTAACTGTGGACAACTAGTTGTAGGTTACTAACGAGGACAGCTGACTTAATAAACTTAAAACATCAAAATATATTAAAAGTGTTGTAAATATATTTTGAACATACTTTGATATATATGTATATATTGTTATAGGTTCGTGAATCAACCAGTGGCCAAGTCTTACTTCCCGACGAAGTAAAAAATCTGTGAAAGTGAGTTATAGTCCCACTTTTAAAATCTAATATTTTTGGGATGAGAATACATGCAGGTTTTATAAATGATTTACAAAATAGACACAAGTACGTGAAACTACATTCTATGGTTGAATTATCGAAATCGAATATGCCCCTTTTTATTAAGTCTGGTAATCTAAGAATTAGGGAACAGACACCCTAATTGACGCGAATCCTAAAGATAGATCTATTGGGCCTAACAAACCCCATCCAAAGTACCGGATGCTTTAGTACTTCGAAATTTATATCATATCCGAAGGGTGTCCCGGAATGATGGGGATATTCTTATATATGCATCTTGTTATTGTCGGTTACCAGGTGTTCACCATATGAATGATTTTTATCTCTATGTATGGGATGTGTATTGAAATATGAAATCTTGTGGTCTATTGTTACGATTTGATATATATAGGTTAAACCTATAACTCACCAACATTTTTGTTGACGTTTTAAGCATGTTTATTCTCAGGTGATTATTAAGAGCTTCCGCTGTCGCATACTTAAATAAAGACAAGATTTGGAGTCCATGCTTGTATGATATTGTGTAAAAACTGCATTCAAGAAACTTATTTTGTTGTAACATATTTGTATTGTAAACCATTATGTAATGGTCGTGTGTAAACAGGATATATTAGATTATCATTATTTGATAATCTACGTAAAGCTTTTTAAACCTTTATTGATGAAATAAAGGTTATGGTTTGTTTAAAAATGAATGCAGTCTTTGAAAAACGTCTCATATAGAGGTCAAAACCTCGCAACGAAATCAATTAATATGGAACGTTTTTAATCAATAAGAACGGGACATTTCAGTTGGTATCCGAGCGTTGGTCTTAGAGAACCAGAAAATTTGCATTAGTGTGTCTTATCGAGTTTGTTAGGATGCATTAGTGAGTCTGGACTTCGACCGTGTTTTCTTTAAAAATGATTGCTTAACATTTTTGTTGGAAACTATATATTTTTAACATATGAATATTATGTGATATATTAATCTCTTAACGTGTTTGATATTATGTGATAGATGTCTACCTCTAGAACAAGTCCCATTGACTCACCTAATAATAATGAAGAGTCAAATGTAAATTGGAATAATTTGTGGACTGATTCACAAGTTCCCGAAGAGGAACCGGAAGAAGAGTCGGAACCGGAAGAAGAATCGGAACCGGAAGAAGAATCGGAACCGGATGAAGAAATAGAACCGGTGGGGGAAATAATAAAACG
This sequence comes from Rutidosis leptorrhynchoides, assembly GCF_046630445.1. Lineage (NCBI taxonomy): Eukaryota > Viridiplantae > Streptophyta > Magnoliopsida > Asterales > Asteraceae > Rutidosis > Rutidosis leptorrhynchoides. The sequence goes on from NC_092341.1 coordinate 326,671,548, forward strand.
GTTAAGTAAAAGAAAATCCTCAACCAACCGACCAAAGTTAATTATGGTCAATGGTGTTTCCGCCAAGGAAGCAAAATATTGGGAGGATTACCAATTCTCCGATGAATCGGATTCCGACGAGAATTCTGATGATGTTATAGAAATTACCCCAACTGAATTTAAAAAGGCAAAAGAAAATAATAAGGGAAAGGGCATAAAAATAGAGAAATCTAATTCCAACCCCGATGAACTTTATATGTATCGTCAACCCCCGAAGTCCTTAAGTTGTAACAATGACCCGGGAACCTCTAAACCACCAGGTTTTTCTAAACCAATGTGGACAACGACGGTTCGTATTAGGGGAACATCATATATCCCTAGAAACTTGGCAAAACGAACCAAAACCGAAGAAGAAGAAACGAGCGAGTCGGAATAAGATAGTTGTATTCGTGTGGTGTAATATATGGAATATAGTGTTCTTATGCTTTATGATATATGTAAAAATTGCTTGTATTAATAAGTATTTTTTTTTATGAATCTAACTCTTGTCTATTTTACAGTTTAAAAATACAAAATGGATAGACAACCCAATATTTTAAGAGACCTACCCGGAGACATGATTGATGAAATCTTGTCTAGAGTCGGCCAGAATTCTTCGGCACAACTATTTAAGGCGAGATCAGTTTGTAAGACATTCGAAGAACGTTCCAAGAATGTCTTGGTTTATAAGAGACTTTCGTTTGAAAGATGGGGGATATCACATTGGGAAACCCATAAGTTACGATGTGTTTACTTTGACGCATATATTGCGGGGAACCCAAATGCTATTTTACGCAACGGGTTAAGAAATTATTTTGACTCAATATATCCGAATATTGGACTTCGTGATTTAGAAAAAGCGGCTAACATGCAACATAAAGAAGCATGTTATGCTTACGGATTAGTAATGTTCGCTTCTCACCAAAGTGAGAACAAGAACATCGGGCTACAACTATTAAACAAAACGTTTCCACAAGTGACGGAGTCGGTAATTGGGGTAAGAAATGAGGTTTTTAGATTATTACGGGACTGTTGGACATTACGTAACCCTCGTCCCTTTGATGACGTTACAACACGCTGTCTTATCAACGGCCATAACGGTTATGTTGCACAAGACCAAGGATGGGAAGTAGTCCTAGTAAAACCAGAATGCATGACTTGTTTCTGGACGTATGAATTACGTGTATTTATTGCCTTTGCTGAACGACTTGTGTACTAGCTAGAATTGTCTTCACAACTATCTTGTATCAAAGTTATTGTGTGCTATATTTCATGCTTTATGTAAAATAAGCGGTATTGTAAGTTTGTAAAATATTGTATAAAAGTTTGAATGCGAAATATTATTATAATCAGTTTTTCATATAGAATTGTAGTAGTTGAATTGTATATTAGCTACTAAGTATGAACTTAACGGGTAGGTACTACCCGAATTTAAACTTATAAAACGCTAATATGAAGAAAAAGCTTTTATAAATGAGTTCATATTATGCTACGAAATACTATTAACTACTCTTAATATTCTGTATGATTAACTTGTTCCATTTAACTATTTTGAAGGAAATGGCACCGACTACTCGACACACCGTGAATATGAATGAAGAGGAATTCCGTACTTTTCTAGCTTCAAACATAGCCGCAGTACAGGCTGCGCTACATACCAACAATAACCTTGGATCTAGCAGTACAGGAAATCGTGTAGGATGCACCTACAAAGAATTCACTGCCTGCAAACCTTTGGAATTTGATGGAACCGAAGGACCGATCGGATTGAAACGGTGGACCGAGAAGGTTGAATCGGTGTTTGCCATAAGTAAGTGTACTGAAGAGGACAAAGTGAAGTACGCTACGCATACCTTCACAGGTTCTGCGTTAACATGGTGGAATACCTATCTAGAGCAAGTGGGACAAGATGATGCGTACGCACTACCGTGGTCAGCATTCAAGCACTTGATGAACGAGAAGTACCGTCCCAGAACCGAGGTCAATAAGCTCAAGACAGAACTTAGAGGGTTACGAACCCAAGGATTTGATATTACCACGTACGAAAGACGATTCACAGAATTGTGCCTATTGTGTCCGGGAGCATTCGAAGATGAGGAAGAGAAGATCGACGCGTTTGTGAAAGGATTACCGGAAAGAATCCAAGAAGATATAAGTTCACACGAGCCCGCCTCCATACAACAGGCATGTAGAATGGCTCACAAACTAGTGAACCAGATTGAAGAAAGAATTAAAGAACAGACTGCTGAAGAGGCCAATGTGAAGCAAGTCAAAAGAAAGTGGGAGGAAAACGGTGATAAGAATCACCAATACAACAACAACAGCAATTACAACAATAATCGCAACAATTATCCCAACAATCGCAACATCAATCGCAACTACAACAAACGGCCCAACAACAACAACAACAACAACAACAACAACAACAGCAACTACAACAATCATCCCAACAACAATAATAACCGCAACAACAACAACAATCAGAAGCAACTATGCCAAAGGTGTGAAAAGAATCACTCGGGGTTCTGCACCAAATTTTGCAACAAGTGTAAAAGAAATGGTCATAGCGCGGCGAAGTGTGAGGTCTACGGACCAGGGGTTAATAGAACGAAAGGAACAAATGGTGTCGGAACGAGTAATGGCGGAGCAAGTAGTGTCGGAGCAAGTTATGCCAATGTAGTTTGTTATAAATGTGGAAAACCAGGCCACATTATTAGAAATTGCCCGAACCAGGAGAACACGAATGGACAAGGCCGTGGAAGAGTTTTCAATATTAATGCGGTAGAGGCACAGGAAGACCCGGAGCTTGTTACGGGTACGTTTCTTATTGACAATAAATCTGCTTACGTTTTATTTGATTCGGGTGCGGATAGAAGCTATATGAGTAGAGATTTTTGTGCTAAATTAAGTTGTCCATTGACGCCTTTGGATAGTAAATTTTTACTCGAATTAGCAAATGGTAAATTAATTTCAGCAGATAATATATGTCGGAATCGAGAAATTAAACTGGTTAGCGAAACATTTAAGATTGATTTGATACCAGTAGAGTTAGGGAGTTTTGATGTGATAATCGGTATGGACTGGTTGAAAGAAGTGAAAGCGGAGATCGTTTGTTACAAAAATGCAATTCGCATTATACGAGAAAAAGGAAAACCCTTAATGGTGTACGGAGAAAAGGGCAACACGAAGCTACATCTTATTAGTAATTTGAAGGCACAAAAACTAATAAGAAAAGGTTGCTATGCTGTTCTAGCACACGTTGAGAAAGTACAAACTGAAGAAAAGAGCATCAATGATGTTCCCATTGCAAAAGAATTTCCCGATGTATTTCCGAAAGAATTACCGGGATTACCCCCACATCGATCCGTTGAATTTCAAATAGATCTTGTACCAGGAGCTGCACCAATAGCTCGTGCTCCTTACAGACTCGCACCCAGCGAGATGAAAGAACTGCAAAGCCAATTACAAGAACTTTTAGAGCGTGGTTTCATTCGACCAAGCACATCACCGTGGGGAGCTCCTGTTTTGTTTGTCAAGAAGAAAGATGGTACATACAGGTTGTGTATCGACTACCGAGAGTTGAACAAACTTACCATCAAGAACCGCTACCCACTACCGAGAATCGACGACTTATTTGATCAACTACAAGGCTCGTCTGTTTATTCAAAGATTGACTTACGTTCCGGGTATCATCAAATGCGGGTGAAAGAAGATGATATTCCAAAGACTGCTTTCAGAACACGTTACGGTCATTACGAGTTTATGGTCATGCCGTTTGGTTTAACTAATGCACCAGCTGTGTTCATGGACCTTATGAACCGAGTGTGTGGACCATACCTTGACAAGTTTGTCATTGTTTTCATTGATGACATACTTATTTACTCAAAGAATGACCAAGAACACGGTGAACATTTGAGAAAAGTGTTAGAAGTATTGAGGAAGGAAGAATTGTACGCTAAGTTTTCAAAGTGTGCATTTTGGTTGGAAGAAGTTCAATTCCTCGGTCACATAGTGAACAAAGAAGGTATTAAGGTGGATCCGGCAAAGATAGAAACTGTTGAAAAGTGGGAAACCCCGAAAACTCCGAAACACATACGCCAGTTTTTAGGACTAGCTGGTTACTACAGAAGGTTCATCCAAGACTTTTCCAGAATAGCAAAACCCTTGACTGCATTAACGCATAAAGGGAAGAAATTTGAATGGAATGATGAACAAGAGAAAGCGTTTCAGTTATTGAAGAAAAAGCTAACTACGGCACCTATATTGTCATTGCCTGAAGGGAATGATGATTTTGTGATTTATTGTGACGCATCAAAGCAAGGTCTCGGTTGTGTATTAATGCAACGAACGAAGGTGATTGCTTATGCGTCTAGACAATTGAAGATTCACGAACAAAATTATACGACGCATGATTTGGAATTAGGCGCGGTTGTTTTTGCATTAAAGACTTGGAGGCACTACTTATATGGGGTCAAAAGTATTATATATACCGACCACAAAAGTCTTCAACACATATTTAATCAGAAACAACTGAATATGAGGCAGCGTAGGTGGATTGAATTATTGAATGATTACGATTTTGAGATTCGTTACCACCCGGGGAAGGCAAATGTGGTAGCCGATGCCTTGAGCAGGAAGGATAGAGAACCCATTCGAGTAAAATCTATGAATATAATGATTCATAATAACATTACTACTCAAATAAAGGAGGCGCAACAAGGAGTTTTAAAAGAGGGAAATTTAAAGGATGAAATACCCAAAGGATCGGAGAAACATCTTAATATTCGGGAAGACGGAACCCGGTATAGGGCTGAAAGGATTTGGGTACCAAAATTTGGAGATATGAGAGAAATGGTACTTAGAGAAGCTCATAAAACCAGATACTCAATACATCCTGGAACGGGGAAGATGTACAAGGATCTCAAGAAACATTTTTGGTGGCCGGGTATGAAAGCCGATGTTGCTAAATATGTAGTGACCCGAACTTTTCCATGTTTATATATATTAATTGAGATTGATGTTTACATGATTAAATGTTTCCAACATGTTAAGCAATCAAACTTGTTAAGACTTGATTAATTGAAATAGGTTTCATATAGACAATTGACCACCCAAGTTGACCGGTGATTCACGAACGTTAAAACTTGTAAAAAAACTATATGATGACATATATATGGTTATATATATAGTTAACATGATATTATGATAAGTAAACATATCATTAATTATATTAACAATGAACTACATATGTAAAAACAAGACTACTAACTTAATGATTTTGAAACGAGACATATATGTAACGTTTATCGTTGTAACGACATTTAATGTATATATATCATATTAAGAGATATTCGTACATCATAATATCATGATAATATAATAATTTAAAATCTCTTTTGATATTATAAACATTGGGTTAACAACATTTAACAAGATCGTTAACCTAAAGGTTTCAAAACAACACTTACATGTAACGATTAACGATGACTTAACGACTCAGTTAAAATGTATATACATGTAGTGTTTTAATATGTATTTATACACTTTTGAAAGACTTCAATACACTTATCAAAATACTTCTACTTAACAAAAATGCTTACAATTACATTCTCGTTCAGTTTCATCAACAATTCTACTCGTATGCACCCATATTCGTACTCGTACAATACACAGCTTTTAGATGTATGTACTATTGGTATATACACTCCAATGATCAGCTCTTAGCAGCCCATGTGAGTCACCTAACATATGTGGGAACCATCATTTGGCAACTAGCATGAAATATCTCATAAGATTACAAAAATATGAGTAATCATTCATGACTTATTTACATGAAAACAAAATTACATATCCTTTATATCCAATCCATACACCAACGACCAAAAACACCTACAAACACTTTTATTCTTCAATTTTCTTCATCTAATTGAACTCTCTCAAGTTCTATCTTCAAGTTCTAAGTGTTCTTCATAAATTCCAAAAGTTCTAATTTCATAAAATCAAGAATACTTTCAAGTTTGCTAGCTCACTTCCAATCTTGTAAGGTGATCATCCAACCTCAAGAAATCTTTGTTTCTTACAGTAGGTTATCATTCTAATACAAGGTAATAATCATATTCAAACTTTGGTTCAATTTCTATAACTATAACAATCTTATTTCAAGTGATGATCTTACTTGAACTTGTTTTCGTGTCATGATTTTGCTTCAAGAACTTTGAGCCATCCAAGGATCCATTGAAGCTAGATCCATTTTTCTCTTTTCCAGTAGGTTCATCCAAGGAACTTAAGGTAGTAATGATGTTCATAACATCATTCGATTCATACATATAAAGCTATCTTATTCGAAGATTTAAACTTGTAATCACTAGAACATAGTTTAGTTAATTCTAAACTTGTTCGCAAACAAAAGTTAATCCTTCTAACTTGACTTTTAAAATCAACTAAACACATGTTCTATATCTATATGATATGCTAACTTAATGATTTAAAACCTGGAAACACGAAAAACACCGTAAAACCGGATTTACGCCGTCGTAGTAACACCGCGGGCTGTTTTGGGTTAGTTAATTAAAAACTATGATAAACTTTGATTTAAAAGTTGTTATTCTGAGAAAATGATTTTTATTATGAACATGAAACTATATCCAAAAATTATGGTTAAACTCAAAGTGGAAGTATGTTTTCTAAAATGGTCATCTAGACGTCGTTCTTTCGACTGAAATGACTACCTTTACAAAAACGACTTGTAACTTATTTTTCCGACTAGAAACCTATACTTTTTTTGTTTAGATTCATAAAATAGAGTTCAATATGAAACCATAGCAATTTGATTCACTCAAAACGGATTTAAAATGAAGAAGTTATGGGTAAAACAAGATTGGATAATTTTTCTCATTTTAGCTACGTGAAAATTGGTAACAAATCTATTCCAACCATAACTTAATCAACTTGTATTATATATTATGTAATCTTGAGATACCATAGACACGTATACAATGTTTCGACCTATCATGTCGACACATCTATATATATTTCGGAACAACCATAGACACTCTATATGTGAATGTTGGAGTTAGCTATACAGGGTTGAGGTTGATTCCAAAATATATATAGTTTGAGTTGTGATCAATACTGAGATACGTATACACTGGGTCGTGGATTGATTCAAGATAATATTTATCAATTTATTTCTGTACATCTAACTGTGGACAACTAGTTGTAGGTTATAACGAGGACAGCTGACTTAATAAACTTAAAACATCAAAATATATTAAAAGTGTTGTAAATATATTTTGAACATACTTTGATATATATATATATGTATATATTGTTATAGGTTCGTGAATCAACCAGTGGCCAAGTCTTACTTCCCGACGAAGTAAAAATCTGTGAAAGTGAGTTATAGTCCCACTTTTAAAATCTAATATTTTTGGGATGAGAATACATGCAGGTTTTATAAATGATTTACAAAATAGACACAAGTACGTGAAACTACATTCTATGGTTGAATTATCGAAATCGAATATGCCCCTTTTTATTAAGTCTGGTAATCTAAGAATTAGGGAACAGACACCCTAATTGACGCGAATCCTAAAGATAGATCTATTGGGCCTAACAAACCCCATCCAAAGTACCGGATGCTTTAGTACTTCGAAATTTATATCATATCCGAAGGGTGTCCCGGAATGATGGGGATATTCTTATATATGCATCTTGTTATTGTCGGTTACCAGGTGTTCACCATATGAATGATTTTTATCTCTATGTATGGGATGTGTATTGAAATATGAAATCTTGTGGTCTATTATTATGATTTGATATATATAGGCTAAACCTATAACTCACCAACATTTTTGTTGACGTTTTAAGCATGTTTATTCTCAGGTGATTATTAAGAGCTTCCGCTGTCGCATACTTAAATAAGGACGAGATTTGGAGTCCATGCTTGTATGATATTGTGTAAAAACTGCATTCAAGAAACTTATTTTGTTGTAACATATTTGTATTGTAAATCATTATGTAATGGTCGTGTGTAGACATGATATTTTAGATTATCATTATTTGATAATCTACGTAAAGCTTTTTAAACCTTTATTGACGAAATAAAGGTTATGGTTTGTTTTAAAATGAATGCAGTCTTTGAAAAACGTCTCATATAGAGGTCAAAACCTCGCAACGAAATCAATTAATATGGAACGTTTTTAATCAATAAGAACGGGACATTTCAGTTGGTATCCGAGCGTTGGTCTTAGAGAACCAGAAAATTTGCATTAGTGTGTCTTATCGAGTTTGTTAGGATGCATTAGTGAGTCTGGACTTCGACCGTGTTTTCTTTAAAAATGATTGCTTAACATTTTTGTTGGAAACTATATATTTTTAACATATGAATATTATGTGATATATTAATCTCTTAACGTGTTTGATATTATGTGATAGATGTCTACCTCTAGAACAAGTCCCATTGACTCACCTAATAATAATGAAGAGTCAAATGTAAATTGGAATGATTTGTGGACTGATTCACAAGTTCCCGAAGAGGAACCGGAAGAAGAGTCGGAACCGGAAGAAGAATCGGAACCGGAAGAAGAATCGGAACCGGATGAAGAAATAGAACCGGTGGGGGAAATAATAAAACGGTTAAGTAAAAGAAAATCCTCAACCAACCGACCAAAGTTAATTATGGTCAATGGTGTTTCCGCCAAGGAAGCAAAATATTGGGAGGATTACCAATTCTCCGATGAATCGGATTCCGACGAGAATTCCGATGATGTTATAGAAATTACCCCAACTGAATTTAAAAAGGCAAAAGAAAATAATAAGGGAAAGGGCATAAAAATAGAGAAATCTAATTCCAACCCCGATGAACTTTATATGTATCGTCAACCCCCGAAGTCCTTAAGTTGTAACAATGACCCGGGAACCTCTAAACCACCAGGTTTTTCTAAACCAATGTGGACAACGACGGCTCGTATTAGGGGAACATCATATATCCCTAGAAACTTGGCAAAACGAACCAAAACCGAAGAAGAAGAAACGAGCGAGTCGGAATAAGATAGTTGCATTCGTGTGGTGTAATATATGGAATATAGTGTTCTTATGCTTTATGATATATGTAAAAATTGCTTGTATTAATAAGTATTTTTTTTATGAATCTAACTCTTGTCTATTTTACAGTTTAAAAACACAAAATGGATAGACAACCCAATATTTTAAGAGACCTACCCGGAGACATGATTGATGAAATCTTGTCTAGAGTCGGCCAGAATTCTTCGGCACAACTATTTAAGGCGAGATCAGTTTGTAAGACATTCGAAGAACGTTCCAAGAATGTCTTGGTTTATAAGAGACTTTCGTTTGAAAGATGGGGGATATCACATTGGGAAACCCATAAGTTACGATGTGTTTACTTTGACGCATATATTGCGGGGAACCCAAATGCTATTTTACGCAACGGGTTAAGAAATTATTTTGACTCAATATATCCGAATATTGGACTTCGTGATTTAGAAAAAGCGGCTAACATGCAACATAAAGAAGCATGTTATGCTTACGGATTAGTAATGTTCGCTTCTCACCAAAGTGAGAACAAGAACATCGGGCTACAACTATTAAACAAAACGTTTCCACAAGTGACGGAGTCGGTAATTGGGGTAAGAAATGAGGTTTTTAGATTATTACGGGACTGTTGGACATTACGTAACCCTCGTCCCTTTGATGACGTTACAACACGCTGTCTTATCAACGGCCATAACGGTTATGTTGCACAAGACCAAGGATGGGAAGTAGTCCTAGTAAAACCAGAATGCATGACTTGTTTCTGGACGTATGAATTACGTGTCTTTATTGCCTTTGCTGAACGACTTGTGTACTAGCTAGAATTGTCTTCACAACTATCTTGTATCAAAGTTATTGTGTGCTATATTTCATGCTTTATGTAAAATAAGCGGTATTGTAAGTTTGTAAAATATTGTATAAAAGTTTGAACGCGAAATATTATTATAATCAGTTTTTCATATAGAATTGTAGTAGTTGAATTGTATATTAGCTACTAAGTATGAACTTAACGGGTAGGTACTACCCGAATTTAAACTTATAAAACGCTAATATGAAGAAAAAGCTTTTATAAATGAGTTCATATTATGCTACGAAATACTATTAACTACTCTTAATATTCTGTATGATTAACTTGTTCCATTTAACTATTTTGAAGGAAATGGCACCGACTACTCGACACACCGTGAATATGAATGAAGAGGAATTCCGTACTTTTCTAGCTTCAAACATAGCCGCAGTACAGGCTGCGCTACATACCAACAATAACCTTGGATCTAGCAGTACAGGAAATCGTGTAGGATGCACCTACAAAGAATTCACTGCCTGCAAACCTTTGGAATTTGATGGAACCGAAGGACCGATCGGATTGAAACGGTGGACCGAGAAGGTTGAATCGGTGTTTGCCATAAGTAAGTGTACTGAAGAGGACAAAGTGAAGTACGCTACGCATACCTTCACAGGTTCTGCGTTAACATGGTGGAATACCTATCTAGAGCAAGTGGGATAAGATGATGCGTACGCACTACCGTGGTCAGCATTCAAGCACTTGATGAACGAGAAGTACCGTCCCAGAACCGAGGTCAATAAGCTCAAGACAGAACTTAGAGGGTTACGAACCCAAGGATTTGATATTACCACGTACGAAAGACGATTCACAGAATTGTGCCTATTGTGTCCGGGAGCATTCGAAGATGAGGAAGAGAAGATCGACGCGTTTGTGAAAGGATTACCGGAAAGAATCCAAGAAGATATAAGTTCACACGAGCCCGCCTCCATACAACAGGCATGTAGAATGGCTCACAAACTAGTGAACCAGATTGAAGAAAGAATTAAAGAACAGACTGCTGAAGAGGCCAATGTGAAGCAAGTCAAAAGAAAGTGGGAGGAAAACGGTGATAAGAATCACCAATACAACAACAACAGCAATTACAACAATAATCGCAACAATTATCCCAACAATCGCAACATCAATCGCAACTACAACAAACGGCCCAACAACAACAACAACAACAACAACAGCAACTACAACAATCATCCCAACAACAATAATAACCGCAACAACAACAACAATCAGAAGCAACTATGCCAAAGGTGTGAAAAGAATCACTCGGGGTTCTGCACCAAATTTTGCAACAAGTGTAAAAGAAATGGTCATAGCGCGGCGAAGTGTGAGGTCTACGGACCAGGGGTTAATAGAACGAAAGGAACAAATGGTGTCGGAACGAGTAATGGCGGAGCAAGTAGTGTCGGAGCAAGTTATGCCAATGTAGTTTGTTATAAATGTGGAAAACCAGGCCACATTATTAGAAATTGCCCGAACCAGGAGAACACGAATGGACAAGGCCGTGGAAGAGTTTTCAATATTAATGCGGTAGAGGCACAGGAAGACCCGGAGCTTGTTACGGGTACGTTTCTTATTGACAATAAATCTGCTTACGTTTTATTTGATTCGGGTGCGGATAGAAGCTATATGAGTAGAGATTTTTGTGCTAAATTAAGTTGTCCATTGACGCCTTTGGATAGTAAATTTTTACTCGAATTAGCAAATGGTAAATTAATTTCAGCAGATAATATATGTCGGAATCGAGAAATTAAACTGGTTAGCGAAACATTTAAGATTGATTTGATACCAGTAGAGTTAGGGAGTTTTGATGTGATAATCGGTATGGACTGGTTGAAAGAAGTGAAAGCGGAGATCGTTTGTTACAAAAATGCAATTCGCATTATACGAGAAAAAGGAAAACCCTTAATGGTGTACGGAGAAAAGGGCAACACGAAGCTACATCTTATTAGTAATTTGAAGGCACAAAAACTAATAAGAAAAGGTTGCTATGCTGTTCTAGCACACGTCGAGAAAGTACAAACTGAAGAAAAGAGCATCAATGATGTTCCCATTGCAAAAGAATTTCCCGATGTATTTCCGAAAGAATTACCGGGATTACCCCCACATCGATCCGTTGAATTTCAAATAGATCTTGTACCAGGAGCTGCACCAATAGCTCGTGCTCCTTACAGACTCGCACCCAGCGAGATGAAAGAACTGCAAAGCCAATTACAAGAACTTTTAGAGCGTGGTTTCATTCGACCAAGCACATCACCGTGGGGAGCTCCTGTTTTGTTTGTCAAGAAGAAAGATGGTACATTCAGGTTGTGTATCGACTACCGAGAGTTGAACAAACTTACCATCAAGAACCGCTACCCACTACCGAGAATCGACGACTTATTTGATCAACTACAAGGCTCGTCTGTTTATTCAAAGATTGACTTACGTTCCGGGTATCATCAAATGCGGGTGAAAGAAGATGATATTCCAAAGACTGCTTTCAGAACACGTTACGGTCATTACGAGTTTATGGTCATGCCGTTTGGTTTAACTAATGCACCAGCTGTGTTCATGGACCTTATGAACCGAGTGTGTGGACCATACCTTGACAAGTTTGTCATTGTTTTCATTGATGACATACTTATTTACTCAAAGAATGACCAAGAACACGGTGAACATTTGAGAAAGGTGTTAGAAGTATTGAGGAAGGAAGAATTGTACGCTAAGTTTTCAAAGTGTGCATTTTGGTTGGAAGAAGTTCAATTCCTCGGTCACATAGTGAACAAAGAAGGTATTAAGGTGGATCCGGCAAAGATAGAAACTGTTGAAAAGTGGGAAACCCCGAAAACTCCGAAACACATACGCCAGTTTTTAGGACTAGCTGGTTACTACAGAAGGTTCATCCAAGACTTTTCCAGAATAGCAAAACCCTTGACTGCATTAACGCATAAAGGGAAGAAATTTGAATGGAATGATGAACAAGAGAAAGCGTTTCAGTTATTGAAGAAAAAGCTAACTACGGCACCTATATTGTCATTGCCTGAAGGGAATGATGATTTTGTGATTTATTGTGACGCATCAAAGCAAGGTCTCGGTTGTGTATTAATGCAACGAACGAAGGTGATTGCTTATGCGTCTAGACAATTGAAGATTCACGAACAAAATTATACGACGCATGATTTGGAATTAGGCGCGGTTGTTTTTGCATTAAAGACTTGGAGGCACTACTTATATGGGGTCAAAAGTATTATATATACCGACCACAAAAGTCTTCAACACATATTTAATCAGAAACAACTGAATATGAGGCAGCGTAGGTGGATTGAATTATTGAATGATTACGATTTTGAGATTCGTTACCACCCGGGGAAGGCAAATGTGGTAGCCGATGCCTTGAGCAGGAAGGATAGAGAACCCATTCGAGTAAAATCTATGAATATAATGATTCATAATAACATTACTACTCAAATAAAGGAGGCGCAACAAGGAGTTTTAAAAGAGGGAAATTTAAAGGATGAAATACCCAAAGGATCGGAGAAGCATCTTAATATTCGGGAAGACGGAACCCGGTATAGGGCTGAAAGGATTTGGGTACCAAAATTTGGAGATATGAGAGAAATGGTACTTAGAGAAGCTCATAAAACCAGATACTCAATACATCCTGGAACGGGGAAGATGTACAAGGATCTCAAGAAACATTTTTGGTGGCCGGGTATGAAAGCCGATGTTGCTAAATACGTAGGAGAATGTTTGACGTGTTCTAAGGTCAAAGCTGAGCATCAGAAACCATCAGGTCTACTTCAACAACCCGAAATCCCGGAATGGAAATGGGAAAACATTACCATGGATTTCATCACTAAATTGCCAAGGACTGCAAGTGGTTTTGATACTATTTGGGTAATAGTTGATCGTCTCACCAAATCAGCACACTTCCTACCAATAAGAGAAGATGACAAGATGGAGAAGTTAGCACGACTGTATTTGAAGGAAGTCGTCTCCAGACATGGAATACCAATCTCTATTATCTCTGATAGGGATGGCAGATTTATTTCAAGATTCTGGCAGACATTACAGCAAGCATTAGGAACTCGTCTAGACATGAGTACTGCCTATCATCCACAAACTGATGGGCAGAGCGAAAGGACGATACAAACGCTTGAAGACATGCTACGAGCATGTGTTATTGATTTCGGAAACAGTTGGGATCGACATCTACCGTTAGCAGAATTTTCCTACAACAACAGCTACCATTCAAGCATTGAGATGGCGCCGTTTGAAGCACTTTATGGTAGAAAGTGCAGGTCTCCGATTTGTTGGAGTGAGGTGGGGGATAGACAGATTACGGGTCCGGAGATTATACAAGAAACTACCGAGAAGATCATCCAAATTCAACAACGGTTGAAAACCGCCCAAAGTCGACAAAAGAGCTACGCTGACATTAAAAGAAAAGATATAGAATTTGAAATTGGAGAGATGGTCATGCTTAAAGTTTCACCTTGGAAAGGCGTTGTTCGATTTGGTAAACGAGGGAAATTAAATCCAAGGTATATTGGACCATTCAAGATTATTGATCGTGTCGGACCAGTAGCTTACCGACTTGAGTTACCTCAACAACTCGCGGCTGTACATAACACTTTCCACGTCTCGAATTTGAAGAAATGTTTTGCTAAAGAAGATCTCACTATTCCGTTAGATGAAATCCAAATCAACGAAAAACTCCAATTCATCGAAGAACCCGTCGAAATAATGGATCGTGAGGTTAAAAGACTTAAGCAAAACAAGATACCAATTGTTAAGGTTCGATGGAATGCTCGTAGAGGACCCGAGTTCACCTGGGAGCGTGAAGATCAGATGAAGAAGAAATACCCGCATCTATTTCCAGAAGATTCGTCAACACCTTCAACAGCTTAAAATTTCGGGACGAAATTTATTTAACGGGTAGGTACTGTAGTGACCCGAACTTTTCCATGTTTATATATATTAATTGAGATTGATGTTTACATGATTAAATGTTTCCAACATGTTAAGCAATCAAACTTGTTAAGACTTGATTAATTGAAATAGGTTTCATATAGACAATTGACCACCCAAGTTGACCGGTGATTCACGAACGTTAAAACTTGTAAAAAAACTATATGATGACATATATATGGTTATATATATAGTTAACATGATATTATGATAAGTAAACATATCATTAATTATATTAACAATGAACTACATATGTAAAAACAAGACTACTAACTTAATGATTTTGAAACGAGACATATATGTAACGTTTATCGTTGTAACGACATTTAATGTATATATATCATATTAAGAGATATTCGTACATCATAATATCATGATAATATAATAATTTAAAATCTCTTTTGATATTATAAACATTGGGTTAACAACATTTAACAAGATCGTTAACCTAAAGGTTTCAAAACAACACTTACATGTAACGATTAACGATGACTTAACGACTCAGTTAAAATGTATATACATGTAGTGTTTTAATATGTATTTATACACTTTTGAAAGACTTCAATACACTTATCAAAATACTTCTACTTAACAAAAATGCTTACAATTACATTCTCGTTCAGTTTCATCAACAATTCTACTCGTATGCACCCATATTCGTACTCGTACAATACACAGCTTTTAGATGTATGTACTATTGGTATATACACTCCAATGATCAGCTCTTAGCAGCCCATGTGAGTCACCTAACATATGTGGGAACCATCATTTGGCAACTAGCATGAAATATCTCATAAGATTACAAAAATATGAGTAATCATTCATGACTTATTTACATGAAAACAAAATTACATATCCTTTATATCCAATCCATACACCAACGACCAAAAACACCTACAAACACTTTTATTCTTCAATTTTCTTCATCTAATTGAACTCTCTCAAGTTCTATCTTCAAGTTCTAAGTGTTCTTCATAAATTCCAAAAGTTCTAATTTCATAAAATCAAGAATACTTTCAAGTTTGCTAGCTCACTTCCAATCTTGTAAGGTGATCATCCAACCTCAAGAAATCTTTGTTTCTTACAGTAGGTTATCATTCTAATACAAGGTAATAATCATATTCAAACTTTGGTTCAATTTCTATAACTATAACAATCTTATTTCAAGTGATGATCTTACTTGAACTTGTTTTCGTGTCATGATTTTGCTTCAAGAACTTTGAGCCATCCAAGGATCCATTGAAGCTAGATCCATTTTTCTCTTTTCCAGTAGGTTCATCCAAGGAACTTAAGGTAGTAATGATGTTCATAACATCATTCGATTCATACATATAAAGCTATCTTATTCGAAGATTTAAACTTGTAATCACTAGAACATAGTTTAGTTAATTCTAAACTTGTTCGCAAACAAAAGTTAATCCTTCTAACTTGACTTTTAAAATCAACTAAACACATGTTCTATATCTATATGATATGCTAACTTAATGATTTAAAACCTGGAAACACGAAAAACACCGTAAAACCGGATTTACGCCGTCGTAGTAACACCGCGGGCTGTTTTGGGTTAGTTAATTAAAAACTATGATAAACTTTGATTTAAAAGTTGTTATTCTGAGAAAATGATTTTTATTATGAACATGAAACTATATCCAAAAATTATGGTTAAACTCAAAGTGGAAGTATGTTTTCTAAAATGGTCATCTAGACGTCGTTCTTTCGACTGAAATGACTACCTTTACAAAAACGACTTGTAACTTATTTTTCCGACTAGAAACCTATACTTTTTTTGTTTAGATTCATAAAATAGAGTTCAATATGAAACCATAGCAATTTGATTCACTCAAAACGGATTTAAAATGAAGAAGTTATGGGTAAAACAAGATTGGATAATTTTTCTCATTTTAGCTACGTGAAAATTGGTAACAAATCTATTCCAACCATAACTTAATCAACTTGTATTATATATTATGTAATCTTGAGATACCATAGACACGTATACAATGTTTCGACCTATCATGTCGACACATCTATATATATTTCGGAACAACCATAGACACTCTATATGTGAATGTTGGAGTTAGCTATACAGGGTTGAGGTTGATTCCAAAATATATATAGTTTGAGTTGTGATCAATACTGAGATACGTATACACTGGGTCGTGGATTGATTCAAGATAATATTTATCAATTTATTTCTGTACATCTAACTGTGGACAACTAGTTGTAGGTTATAACGAGGACAGCTGACTTAATAAACTTAAAACATCAAAATATATTAAAAGTGTTGTAAATATATTTTGAACATACTTTGATATATATATATATGTATATATTGTTATAGGTTCGTGAATCAACCAGTGGCCAAGTCTTACTTCCCGACGAAGTAAAAATCTGTGAAAGTGAGTTATAGTCCCACTTTTAAAATCTAATATTTTTGGGATGAGAATACATGCAGGTTTTATAAATGATTTACAAAATAGACACAAGTACGTGAAACTACATTCTATGGTTGAATTATCGAAATCGAATATGCCCCTTTTTATTAAGTCTGGTAATCTAAGAATTAGGGAACAGACACCCTAATTGACGCGAATCCTAAAGATAGATCTATTGGGCCTAACAAACCCCATCCAAAGTACCGGATGCTTTAGTACTTCGAAATTTATATCATATCCGAAGGGTGTCCCGGAATGATGGGGATATTCTTATATATGCATCTTGTTATTGTCGGTTACCAGGTGTTCACCATATGAATGATTTTTATCTCTATGTATGGGATGTGTATTGAAATATGAAATCTTGTGGTCTATTATTATGATTTGATATATATAGGCTAAACCTATAACTCACCAACATTTTTGTTGACGTTTTAAGCATGTTTATTCTCAGGTGATTATTAAGAGCTTCCGCTGTCGCATACTTAAATAAGGACGAGATTTGGAGTCCATGCTTGTATGATATTGTGTAAAAACTGCATTCAAGAAACTTATTTTGTTGTAACATATTTGTATTGTAAATCATTATGTAATGGTCGTGTGTAGACATGATATTTTAGATTATCATTATTTGATAATCTACGTAAAGCTTTTTAAACCTTTATTGACGAAATAAAGGTTATGGTTTGTTTTAAAATGAATGCAGTCTTTGAAAAACGTCTCATATAGAGGTCAAAACCTCGCAACGAAATCAATTAATATGGAACGTTTTTAATCAATAAGAACGGGACATTTCAAAATACGTAGGAGAATGTTTGACGTGTTCTAAGGTCAAAGCTGAGCATCAGAAACCATCAGGTCTACTTCAACAACCCGAAATCCCGGAATGGAAATGGGAAAACATTACCATGGATTTCATCACTAAATTGCCAAGGACTGCAAGTGGTTTTGATACTATTTGGGTAATAGTTGATCGTCTCACCAAATCAGCACACTTCCTACCAATAAGAGAAGATGACAAGATGGAGAAGTTAGCAAGACTGTATTTGAAGGAAGTCGTCTCCAGACATGGAATACCAATCTCTATTATCTCTGATAGGGATGGCAGATTTATTTCAAGATTCTGGCAGACATTACAGCAAGCATTAGGAACTCGTCTAGACATGAGTACTGCCTATCATCCACAAACTGATGGGCAGAGCGAAAGGACGATACAAACGCTTGAAGACATGCTACGAGCATGTGTTATTGATTTCGGAAACAGTTGGGATCGACATCTACCGTTAGCAGAATTTTCCTACAACAACAGCTACCATTCAAGCATTGAGATGGCGCCGTTTGAAGCACTTTATGGTAGAAAGTGCAGGTCTCCGATTTGTTGGAGTGAGGTGGGGGATAGACAGATTACGGGTCCGGAGATTATACAAGAAACTACCGAGAAGATCATCCAAATTCAACAACGGTTGAAAACCGCCCAAAGTCGACAAAAGAGCTACGCTGACATTAAAAGAAAAGATATAGAATTTGAAATTGGAGAGATGGTCATGCTTAAAGTTTCACCTTGGAAAGGCGTTGTTCGATTTGGTAAACGAGGGAAATTAAATCCAAGGTATATTGGACCATTCAAGATTATTGATCGTGTCGGACCAGTAGCTTACCGACTTGAGTTACCTCAACAACTCGCGGCTGTACATAACACTTTCCACGTCTCGAATTTGAAGAAATGTTTTGCTAAAGAAGATCTCACTATTCCGTTAGATGAAATCCAAATCAACGAAAAACTCCAATTCATCGAAGAACCCGTCGAAATAATGGATCGTGAGGTTAAAAGACTTAAGCAAAACAAGATACCAATTGTTAAGGTTCGATGGAATGCTCGTAGAGGACCCGAGTTCACCTGGGAGCGTGAAGATCAGATGAAGAAGAAATACCCGCATCTATTTCCAGAAGATTCGTCAACACCTTCAACAGCTTAAAATTTCGGGACGAAATTGATTTAACGGGTAGGTACTGTAGTGACCCGAACTTTTCCATGTTTATATATATTAATTGAGATTGATGTTTACATGATTAAATGTTTCCAATATGTTAAGCAATCAAACTTGTTAAGACTTGATTAATTGAAATAGGTTTCATATAGACAATTGACCACCCAAGTTGACCGGTGATTCACGAACGTTAAAACTTGTAAAAAAACTATATGATGACATATATATGGTTATATATATAGTTAAAATGATATTATGATAAGTAAACATATCATTAATTATATTAACAATGAACTACATATGTAAAAACAAGACTACTAACTTAATGATTTTGAAACGAGACATATATGTAACGTTTATCGTTGTAACGACATTTAATGTATATATATCATATTAAGAGATATTCGTACATCATAATATCATGATAATATAATAATTTAAAATCTCTTTTGTTATTATAAACATTGGGTTAACAACATTTAACAAGATCGTTAACCTAAAGGTTTCAAAACAACACTTACATGTAACGACTAACGATGACTTAACGACTCAGTTAAAATGTATATACATGTAGTGTTTTAATATGTATTTATACACTTTTGAAAGACTTCAATACACTTATCAAAATACTTCTACTTAACAAAAATGCTTACAATTACATTCTCGTTCAGTTTCATCAACAATTCTACTCGTATGCACCCGTATTCGTACTCGTACAATACACAGCTTTTAGATGTATGTACTATTGGTATATACACTCCAATGATCAGCTCTTAGCAGCCCATGTGAGTCACCTAACACATGTGGGAACCATCATTTGGCAACTAGCATGAAATATCTCATAAGATTACAAAAATATGAGTAATCATTCATGACTTATTTACATGAAAACAAAATTACATATCCTTTATATCTAATCCATACACCAACGACCAAAAACACCTACAAACACTTTCATTCTTCAATTTTCTTCATCTAATTGAACTCTCTCAAGTTCTATCTTCAAGTTCTAAGTGTTCTTCATAAATTCCAAAAGTTCTAGTTTCATAAAATCGAGAATACTTTCAAGTTTGCTAGCTCACTTCCAATCTTGTAAGGTGATCATCCAACCTCAAGAAATCTTTGTTTCTTACAGTAGGTTATCATTCTAATACCAGGTAATAATCATATTCAAACTTTGGTTCAATTTCTATAACTATAACAATCTTATTTCAAATGATGATCTTACTTGAACTTGTTTTCGTGTCATGATTTTGCTTCAAGAACTTTGAGCCATCCAAGGATCCATTGAAGCTAGATCCATTTTTCTCTTTTCCAGTAGGTTCATCCAAGGAACTTAAGGTAGTAATGATGTTCATAACATCATTCGATTCATACATATAAAGCTATCTTATTCGAAGGTTTAAACTTGTAATCACTAGAACATAGTTTAGTTAATTCTAAACTTGTTCGCAAACAAAAGTTAATCCTTCTAACTTGACTTTTAAAATCAACTAAAAACATGTTCTATATCTATATGATATGCTAACTTAATGATTTAAAACCTGGAAACACGAAAAACACCGTAAAACCGGATTTACGCCGTCGTAGTAACACCGCGGGCTGTTTTGGGTTAGTTAATTAAAAACTATGATAAACTTTGATTTTAAAGTTGTTATTCTGAGAAAATGATTTTTATTATGAACATGAAACTATATCCAAAAATTATGGTTAAACTCAAAGTGGAAGTATGTTTTCTAAAATGGTCATCTAGACGTCGTTCTTTCGACTGAAATGACTACCTTTACAAAAACGACTTGTAACTTATTTTTCCGACTAGAAACCTATACTTTTTTTGTTTAGATTCATAAAATAGAGTTCAATATGAAACCATAGCAATTTGATTCACTCAAAACGGATTTAAAATGAAGAAGTTATGGGTAAAACAAGATTGGATAATTTTTCTCATTTTAGCTACGTGAAAATTGGTAACAAATCTATTCCAACCATAACTTAATCAACTTGTATTATATATTATGTAATCTTGAGATACCATAGACACGTATACAATGTTTCGACCTATCATGTCGACACATCTATATATATTTCGGAACAACCATAGACACTCTATATGTGAATGTTGGAGTTAGCTATACAGGGTTGAGGTTGATTCCAAAATATATATAGTTTGAGTTGTGATCAATACTGAGATACGTATACACTGGGTCGTGGATTGATTCAAGATAATATTTATCGATTTATTTCTATACATCTAACTGTGGACAACTAGTTGTAGGTTACTAACGAGGACAGCTGACTTAATAAACTTAAAACATCAAAATATATTAAAAGTGTTGTAAATATATTTTGAACATACTTTGATATATATGTATATATTGTTATAGGTTCGTGAATCAACCAGTGGCCAAGTCTTACTTCCCGACGAAGTAAAAAATCTGTGAAAGTGAGTTATAGTCCCACTTTTAAAATCTAATATTTTTGGGATGAGAATACATGCAGGTTTTATAAATGATTTACAAAATAGACACAAGTACGTGAAACTACATTCTATGGTTGAATTATCGAAATCGAATATGCCCCTTTTTATTAAGTCTGGTAATCTAAGAATTAGGGAACAGACACCCTAATTGACGCGAATCCTAAAGATAGATCTATTGGGCCTAACAAACCCCATCCAAAGTACCGGATGCTTTAGTACTTCGAAATTTATATCATATCCGAAGGGTGTCCCGGAATGATGGGGATATTCTTATATATGCATCTTGTTATTGTCGGTTACCAGGTGTTCACCATATGAATGATTTTTATCTCTATGTATGGGATGTGTATTGAAATATGAAATCTTGTGGTCTATTGTTACGATTTGATATATATAGGTTAAACCTATAACTCACCAACATTTTTGTTGACGTTTTAAGCATGTTTATTCTCAGGTGATTATTAAGAGCTTCCGCTGTCTCATACTTAAATAAGGACAAGATTTGGAGTCCATGCTTGTATGATATTGTGTAAAAACTGCATTCAAGAAACTTATTTTGTTGTAACATATTTGTATTGTAAACCATTATGTAATGGTCGTGTGTAAACAGGATATATTAGATTATCATTATTTGATAATCTACGTAAAGCTTTTTAAACCTTTATTGATGAAATAAAGGTTATGGTTTGTTTAAAAATGAATGCAGTCTTTGAAAAACGTCTCATATAGAGGTCAAAACCTCGCAACGAAATCAATTAATATGGAACGTTTTTAATCAATAAGAACGGGACATTTCATATATCTCATGTTATTTCCCTGGAATTTAAAGGGAGAAGCCAAAGTTTGGTTGGAATCGTTACCTGAAGGGGCGATTGATACATGGGATGTTTTAGTTGAAAAATTTCTTAAACAATTCTTTCCTGCATCTAAAGCCGTAAGACTTCAAGCAGAAATTGTTACGTTCACACAGAAGCCAAATGAAACTCTATATGAGGCGTGGACTAGATTTGAAAAGTTGTTAAGAGGATGTCCGCAACATGGTTTAGACACATGTCAAATAGTACAAATATTCTACCAAGGATGCGACATCACTACAAGGAAAGACATAGATATAGCAGCTGGTGGTTCTATTATGAAGAAAACCGAAACTGATGCTTACAAAATTATTGATAACACTGCTTCCCACTCACATGAGTGGCACCAAGAAAAAGATATCGTTAGATCATCTAAATCAGCTAGAGCCGATTCTAGCCATGACTTAGATTCCATTTCCGCAAAGATAGATGCTGTGGAGAGACGAATGGAAAAGATGACTAAAGATATTCACTCAATACGAATTAGTTGTGAGCAGTGTGGAGGACCACATTTGATAAAATATTGTCTCAGTATTGAATTAACAATGGAACAAAGAGAGAATATTTCTTACATAAACCAAAGGCCTGGAAATAATTATCAGAATAATTATCAACCGCCAAGACCGATTTACAATCAAAACCAGAATTATAACCGAAATATTCCATACAACAACCAACAAGGTCCTAGTAATCAACAAGTATCCAATAATAATTACAATCAGCAAAGACCTAATTTTCAAAACAAACCACCACAACAAACCGATGATAAAAAGCCGAATTTAGAAGATATGATGACGAAGCTAGTTGAAACTCAAACGCAGTTTTTCACATCTCAGAAACAAACTAATGAACAAAATGCTCAAGCATTTAGAAATCAACAAGCTTCTATTCAAAATCTGGAACAAGAAGTAAGTAACCTAGCAAGGTTAATAGGTGAAAGAAAACCGGGAAGTCTACCTAGTGATACAAATGCTAACCCCCGGAATGAAACAGCTAAAGCCATTACCACAAGAAGTGGTACAACACTTAAACCACCTGAAATACCTGTAACTTCTGATGAAGCTATTCATACTCCACAAGAACCACAACCTGATCAAGATAAGGAAAAAGAACCGGTAGTTGAGAAAGTTAATGAAGATAACACAGTTAAGGCTAAACCTTATGTTAAACCATACCAACCACCACTTCCTTACCCGAGTAAAATGAAGAAAGAGAAACTTGAAGCCGAGTAATCCAAATTCTTGGATATGTTTAAACAGATAAATGTAAATCTTCCTTTCATTGATGTGATTTCAGGAATGCCTAGATATGCTAAATTCTTGAAAGATCTAATCTCAAATAGAAATAAAATAGAAGAACTCTCGGCTGTTACCATGAATGCTAATTGATCAGCAGTTGATGTCAAAGCTAAGGGGTATAAAATACTATTGAAGTTTACAACGAAACACTATTAAATACGATACAATTTTACACAAGATATTTATTTATTTAGAGAATGGATATACTTAAACCTTGCTACAACACTTATAGGCAGTGTACCTAATCGTACAGTAGTGTAGTTTTTAGTAAGTCCGGTTCGTTCCACAGGGAAATCTTTAAACAAAGCTTAACGCTATATTAGTTTACTTTTATAAAAATACAAATACATATATATAAGTAATATTATTATTATAAAGGGGGGTTTTTACCGTTTAATGACCGGTTTGTCGATTTTAAAACTTTAGTCGCAGTTAAAACCAAATGTAAAATAATAAATAAATACAAGACTTAATTTTAAGCGTAAAGTAAATAACGATAATGAAATTGCGAATAATAAAAGTGCGATAAAATAAACTTGCGATAATTAAAAAGTACGATAATTAAAAGTGCAATTAAATACAATAACAATAAAAATGCGATAATTAGAAGTGCAATTAAATATAAAATAAAGGAAATTAAATATGAAATAAAAGAATTATGCTTATTTAAACTTCCGTAATCATGATGTTTGACGTGTTGATTTTAGTTTTATGCCCATGGGTTAATTGTCCTTTGTCCTGGATTATTTAATATGTCCGTCTGGTTTTTGTCCATAACAGTCCATCAGTCATAAATATAAAGTGCGAGTGTCCTCATCAAATTATTCTTATACCCGAAGTTAAATATTCCAACTAATTGGGGATTCGAATTGTAACAAGGTTTTAATACTTTGTTTAATGAATACACCAGGTTATCAACTGCGTGTAAACCAAGGTTTTACTACTTTGTTAGCAATTATACCAATTACCCTTGAATGTAATTTCACCCCTGTTTTAATTATTCTAGTGGCTATTAATCCATTCCCGTGTCCGGTTAAATGAACGATTATTCGTACATATAAATACCCCGCCCATCGTGTCCGATCGAGTGTATATGGTAATTTATAAGGACGCCCAATTGTAAATCTTTATATTAACATTAACAAACTATCATTTAGTTAAACAAATATAAAGCCTATTAATAGCCCATAGTCTAATTTCCACAAGTGTCGTTCTTTTGTCCAAACCCCAATTATGGTACAAAGTCCAATTACCCAATTTTAGTAATTAGCCCAACATCATGATTACTTCGTTTTAAATAAGCATAATAATAACTTAGCTACGAGACATTAATGTAAAAAGGTTGAACATAACTTACAATGATTAAAAATAGCGTAGCGTTACACGGACAGAATTTCGACTTACACCCTTACAATATTCGCTAACATACCCTTATTATTAGAATTATAATTAAAATTAAAATATAAATTATAAATATATATATATATTTTACGTATGAGAAGAAGAAGAAAAAGATTGATGAAAATGATCAGAATTCGGTTTGCTTTATAGGGAGTTTCAAAACTGGGGGCTCCGCGACTCGCGGCCATTTTGGCCTTCAAACTCCGCGAGTCGCGGAGAATGAAATTACAGCTCAGTCCCTTGGAGTCTTTCTCTGCCGACGGTTTTTATTTATAAATATAATATATATATAATTAATATAATTAATTATATATTATATTATATTTATATACATAGTTAACTTGTAATTTTTAGTCCGTTGCGTCGAGCGTTAAGAGTTGACTCTGGTCCCGGTTCCGGATTTTCGAACGTCCTTGCGTACAATTTAATATCTTGTACTTTGCGTTTTGAATCTTGTACTCTTGTAATTTCGAGACGTTTCTTATCAATAATTGGAACCTTTTTGATTGTCTTTTGTACTTTTGAGCTTTTTGGTCGTTTGCGTCTTCAATTCGTCGAATCTGTCTTTTGTCTTCACCTTTTATTATTTAAACGAATATCACTTGTAAATAGAACAATTGCAACTAAAAGCTTGTCTTTCTTGAGGAATAATGCTATGAAATATATGTTCGTTTTTAGCATTATCAAATATTCCCACACTTGAGCGTTGCTTGTCCTCAAGCAATATCGTCTTGAAATACTAGAATCACTTCTTTATTCTTCACACTTTGTATATCAGTGATTTCTATACGGCGGTATAAACAATGGAAGTAACGATATGGTTTACAGTCCCATATGACTATAAAAATTTAGATCCATTAAGGAAATTGGATCTTTATGAAAACATTTGATCTTTTGAAAATCTAGTTTTTACCCTAGATAAGTTTTCCGGAATAACCCTTTACCGGTGTTTGCAAAATATTTTTGTGGGTTTGGTGGGTTTCAGAATTGAAAATTTTAGCTCAAAACTTGCTGTTTTGTGTCACCCACTTGCTAACCTTGTATTTGGAAAGCAACACGTCCAGTTTACTTGTCCCGTATATTACCTTTCGATAAACTATCGTCCGGTTGTAAAGGAAAGCGTTGAACAAGCAACTGTTAAGGCAATGTCCCCTGACATGCTTTTAATTATGGTCTATAACGTGTCGGACGCAATTACTATCCTTGGTAGGAGCAATAGTAAAGCTCACCCTTATAATTTTTCGGTATGGCACAAGGTCCTGTCTTTGACCACTATGCAACCACCGTTCTTACGGTTGACACCCGATTTAGTTCAGGTGACCTAATGAATTCCAGGTGAATTCCTAGGTTTTTACGTTCAATGGTAATGAACGCATTGAAAAAGGGGTTTTCAGAAAACAAATCGGTTTGTAATTTTGATCAAAATATTTTCTCGTTCAAGCTCGAGTTTAGATATCATTGAATTCCATGAGTTTGTAATTCTCAATCTTTAAAGTCAATCTCAAGGATTGAGTAATATCAGTCTTAAAAGCTGATTTTTAATCTTTAAAAGGAGATTATCCTTTCTGGGGGTCTGATTCATTAGTCTTATCCAGCTAATTTGCATGGTGCCCCCCCCATTGTACGAGATAAATCCTTCTCATGGTTAGGATAAATCTGACCACTTGGCGACCCTGTTTAATGCTGAGGTCCGTGGATTTCCTGCTGATTTTAGTGATGACTTTTCTAGATTTTTCGTCAACCTACAGCTGGTCTGGACGACAACTTCATGACCTAAATCAAGAAGCGCGTTTCTTTTTCGGAAGACTTTACTTCCTTTTAATGATGGAATTGATTCATCGTGTAGATCCATCTCTTCTTTTCTTTCATCGGGTAAAAACAGTTTAGTTTAGTCCAAAGCAAAAGTATTTTCAGTTATTTGTTACAGATATATGTGACATATGTTTAAGATAACTTGGTAAATTTTCCCACACTTGGCTTTTATTTTCCTTTTTATCGTCCTCTATTCCATTTTAAATGAATTTTAACATTTTAGTTTGTTTCTCAATTTATGTCCTTTTTGAGGTAACAATAATTTCGGTGTTAAAACCTAGTTTTATCGTTCATAAATATGTATAAACATGATTTTTAGTTCATTTAATTGAAAATTTTGAAAAATTTTACTAGAATTGGGTAGTCAGTATATAAGACCAGGGCTGTTCTTTATTATCAGAGAGCACTAGATTCTAATACAACTACTGCTTTACTAGTATTTTTAATGGTAACCAAGTGTATAAAGTAAAAATTTTTAAAATCCGAAAGAATTTAACCCCTTCCCACACTTAAGATCTTGCAATGCCCTCATTTGCAAGAAATCAGTAACAATTTAAATTATTGAGGGTGATTTGTGTGAAAATGATTAAATTTTACCAAAGTTTCCAAATATATTGGCGTTTGTTTGCTGAATGATAAATGGTGCACATCATTTGTTCATTCCGTCTTGTTGTTATTTCACATATATTTTGCATCTTGTCTTCAAAATTAGTTGCTTTTGCTGAACTTAATGCCAGTCTTTGAAAATGCGTTGTTTTACCCTGTTGTGTACATAAGATAAACTGCAAATATATATACATATTTTTGAAGTTTGGTATATTACCCCACATTCAAACCGAGATATTCACCAATCAAAGTAATAAAAATACCACCTCCTATTATGCTATGCGGTCGCATCCCCCGAACCATAGCTGATAAATAATAACCCACACAATATGGTATACTTACAGCGCTTTGTGGGTCTCGAATATACATATGGTAAAACAAATCCTGTTCATTTACTTTTTCCTTGTTCTTACCCCTTTGTGTAATCGAATTAGCTAAAAACCTATGTATCACTCTTAATTCTGCTCTATCTATATCCAAATAAGAGTAATTTCCCCCTTTGAAACGGTGATGGCTTGTCATTTGACTCCACACACCGTGTGTATCAAAATTTTCATCTATCTTTCTACCGTTTAGTATCAACCCTCTACAATCGGCAGATGCTAACTCCTCAGGCATATATATACGTAAAGCCTGAGCCATGTCCAGTAAAGACATGTGGCGCATCGAACCGCCTAACAAAAATCTAATAAAAGAACGATCGGTTAAACTAGCTACCCGATCATTCAACTCTATAACAATTCTTCACACCATACTTTATATATAGGTCTACGCATGGTGAATAAATGTACCCAGTCATTAAAAGAAGAATTACCATACCTCTGTACAAGTAATTCCCTAATTGGCCCGGCCAATTCTACAGCTTCTAAGGGTCCCCATTCTATGACCCTCGGTACCTCAACAACCTTAGAATGAAGAGTATGCAAACCCCTTTGGTATTTTGGATAATCTATCCAAAGTCTGTCAAATCTCAGGTTCGGGTGTAACTCTTCCAAGTGCATATCAGAAAAGGTCATGACTGAATGAGGTATATCCTGCTTTTAGTAGTTATCCACCTCCTGTTGTTCCATATTCTCAGCAGGAGCATTGCGGGCTTGGGATGAAGATTCACCCCTTTCAGTCTGCAAAACACATCAAACACAATTTTTGTGCATCCAAATATGCATTAGTGTCAGCAAAATCATCAATCAAAATAATTACAATGACATGATCAATTTATATCAAACTTAAGCTCATTTTCACATTTTTATCAAATCTACACTTTTGCAAATAAGCATATACGAAAATGTTCGCCAAGTTCATAAGCATTCAACTCAAATAACATGTCAAAATAATCATTACTAGCAATTAAACAAGTCTCAAATGGCATTATCTTTCAAAAATCAAGTTCATGAATTTTAGACTTGAAAAAGTCCACTTTAATTCTCAAAAATCATATTTAGGCTCAAAGTTTGGATCATTTAACTACCTAAAAATGTTACATTACTTATTTTAGCAACAATTCATGACAAAAATCGCCCATAACCTGTTTATATCAAAAAGCCCCAAATTTGCTCAAGAACACAAACCCTAGATTATTCAAAATTTGAAGTTTAAGGCTTCTAATCATGTTAAACAGCATCAATCTAGGTTATACAAGCATAATACATAAACAATTTAAGCCTAATTACACTAAAAAGCATCAAAATCAAATTGGGAAAAAAATGACTCAAGAACACCAAATTTCGGATTAAATGGTGTTTAGGTGTAGAAATTTACCGTTTTTCTTGAGTAATTCTTAGATAGCATCCTTCTCAACATGATTTTAGCAAAAGATTTGGTGATTAACGGTTAAAAATTGTGATTTTGGGGGTTTTTTCTCGGGTATTTTCGTGGGTTTTCGCAGTTTATTTTCTGTTGTGGGGAGTGAAACTGAGCTGTTGCAGCTCTTTATTTTTTTCTGTAATCCGACTCCTCCGCGAGTCACGGCGAATTGCACTTCAAACTCCGCGAGTCGCGGAGTTTGCTATATTTTTTTTTTTTTTTTTTTTATAATCATTAACTTATGAAACAATTAAGTACTTAATTTTAAAATTTTGTTTCCTTTGTTATTTAGGACGAGGTCGTTTCGGATCGATGTCCTAGTCCGTCCCTCGACAAAATTTTAAAATTTGTCTTTTTGTAGCGATTGTTTTAAAAGCTAAGATTTTTGAGTTTTTTCAATGTTTTTGGCATACTTTAATTCAATAAGATTAAAAATAATGATAATAAAAGTTCTCGTCCCTCCCTCGGGTAAAGCAATTTCGGTTTAAAGACCTAGTCTTCAACTTACGACGAATTTTAAAAATCATATTTTTAACTTAATGAGATAAAGTAAATTTTTGTTTTTAAATTCACACAACTTAAATATAAAAAAAAATTCACACCAAACTTAAAATTGAAATGCATAAAATTAAAAATTTATATTTTAAAAATTAAAAATTCACACCAAACTTAATTTAAAAATTTATAAATTCATACCAAACTTATATTAATTTTTCAAATATTTACAATTTTAAATATATTGTTTTTACAAAGTTTACAATATTAATTTAAGATTTAAATATTAATATTAAAAACATGGTAAGAATAAAATTAAAAATCTTTTTGTCTTTTTATCCTACTTTAATCAATCAAATATTATCAAAAATATGCGCCCCTCTTTTCGGTAAAGTAATTTCGGTTCCAAGACCTAATTTAACTCATGACGAATTTTTGAAATATTTTGTGTTGATTGATTAAAGATATTTATACCTTAAGAATAAACGTTAAATTTCGCAGTGATGTAATAAATTTTTGAATGATATCAATAATTTCGGTCGCCAAACCTAATTTTATTCAATACCAATTTAATACTTTTTAGCGAACAAATTAGCGTTTATTATCAAAAGGTTAAAAATAAAAATAAAAATAAAAACTGTACAGACATACCTGTGAAATAGATTTCTTAGTTATATGATCTATCCCATTCATAAGATAGTCGGTTTAATTGGTTTTCCATGGCTACATAGGCGTAACCTCGCGCATTCAGTGTCTTTTCTTCTAAACATAGGAACGGTCCGTCTCTGCATAAAGTAACAAATTCGGTATTTGAATAGGTTTGATTATTTGAACATTTACCTCCATGTGACCATTTTCCGCATTTGTGACATCGTTCTAGGTGTCGTGCTCTTCTTTTCGCTGCGGATTTTGATTTTCCTTTACCAAATTGTAACTTATTATCTTCGCATCTGGATTCTTTTCTAACTCCGTCCATTCTTTCTCTGATTACTGATACTAATTCACTCGGTAGTATGTCATTATTACGTTTAGTGATCAAAGCGTGTAGCATTAGACCATGGTTTAGTTCACAGGCAGTCTTCATTTTGTAAAAACCTAAAAAAAATAAAAATTCAGAATGGGGGGAGAAGACTAGTTCTTTAGGGTCTGCTAGGGAAAGACCATTCGGGTTCCATTTTCGAGATTTACACGAAAACAGACAATCTAACTCTAACAGAAATACATATTATCCTTTAAAGACGTGATTCTCCCCACACTTAGTTAGCTGTGGTGTCGAAATTATGATTAACTTCGTTGTCGACTTCCATCGGACCATGTATGTAATGTTTAACTCTGTGACCATTAACTTTAAATTCCATCCCCTTTGAATTTATTAATTCTATCGTTCCGTATGGGAAAACTCTTTTGACTATGAATGGTCCAGACCATCTTGATTTCAATTTTCCAGGAAATAGCTTGAATCGTGAATTGAAAAGAAGAACTCTGTCTCCTTCTTTAAATTCTTTTGAACTTCTGATTCTTTTATCATGCCATTTCTTCGTTCTTTCTTTATAGATTAACGAATTTTCGTATGCTTCATGTCTTAATTCTTCTAATTCGTTTAGTTGACTTAATCGTAGACGTCCAGCTTCATGTAAATCAAGATTACATGTCTTCAAAGCCCAAAATGCTTTGTGTTCAATTTCTACTGGAAGATGACATGCTTTTCCATAAACAAGTCTAAAAGGTGTGGTTCCAATTGGAGTTTTGTAGGCTGTTCTAAAAGCCCAGAGTGCATCCTCCAATTTAATGGACCATTCCTTCGGATTTGATCCTACGGTTTTCTCTAAAATACGTTTTAAAGTTCGGTTGGTATTTTCAACTTGTCCACTTGTTTGTGGATGATATGCGGTGGAGATTTTATGAGTTACTCCATATCTTTTAAGAACTTTCTCAAGTTGATTATTACAGAAATGAGTACCCCGATCACTTATTAAAGCTTTCGGTGTTCCAAACCTTGCAAAAAGACGTTTTAAAAAGTTGACTACAACTCGTGCATCGTTAGTTGGGAGAGCTTGTGCTTCCGCCCATTTAGATACATAATCAATGGCTACGAGTATATATAGATTATTATGAGATTTTGGAAATGGACCCATAAAGTCAATACCCCAAATGTCAAATACTTCACATACTTGGATGACATTTTGTGGCATTTCATCACGTTGACTTATTTTTCCGGCCCTTTGACATGCATCACAGGATTTGCAAAGAAGGTGTGCATCTTTGTAAATTGTAGGCCAATAGAATCCAGCTTCATAAACTTTTCTTGCTGTTAGTTGAGGCCCATAATGCCCTCCTGTTGGTCCTGTGTGACAATGGTTTAAAATTTTACTAGCTTCATCTCCAAATACACATCGGCGTATTATTCTATCGGGACAACTTTTAAACAGATGTGGATCTTCCCAAAAATAGTGTTTTATATCACTAAAGAATTTCTTTCGTCTTTGGTACGATAATCCTTTTTCAAGGAATCCACAAACTAAGTAGTTTGCATAGTCTGCAAACCATGGTATTTCTTTATAATCTATCTTCAATAGATATTCATCAGGAAAGTTGTCTTGTATGGCCGATTCATTTAGAACTTCTAACTCAGGATTTTCAAGACGAGAAAGATGATCAGCAGCGAGATTTTCTGCTCCTCTTTTATCTCGGATTTCAATATCAAACTCTTGTAAGAGTACGATCCAACGGATTAATCTTGGTTTAGCATCTTGTTTTGAAAATAGGTATCTAAGAGCAGAATGGTCGGTATAGACCACAGTTTTTGCTAGAACGAGATATGATCGAAATTTGTCAAAAGCAAAGACAATAGCAAGGAGTTCTTTTTCAGTAGTTGTATAGTTCATTTGTGCTCCTTGTAACGTCTTACTAGCATAATATATAGGTTGAAATCGTTTTTCAATCCTTTGTCCTAAAACGGCTCCCATTGCAAAATCACTTGCATCGCACATTAGTTCAAATGGTAGATTCCAATTTGGTGTTATCATGATCGGCGCATTAGTGAGTTTCTCTTTAAGAATATTAAAATATTTGATACACTCATCTGAAAAGATGAATGGCGCATCCTTTTCTAGGAGTTTATTCATAGGAGTGGCAATTTTAGAAAAATCTTTTATGAAACGTCGGTAAAAACCGGCATGCCCTAGAAAACTCCTAACTCCTCTAACATTGGTGGGATGTGAAAGTTTAGCAATTACATCTACTTTAGCTCTATCCACTTCAATTCCTTCTTTTGAAATTTTATGTCCAAGAACGATGCCTTCTTTAACCATGAAATGGCATTTCTCCCAATTAAGTACTAGATTTGATTGTTCGCATCTAATTAGCATTCGTTCCAGATTAATTAGACATGATTTAAATGTATCACCGAAGACTGAAAAGTCATCCATGAATACTTCCATGCATTCTTCTATCATGTCGTGAAAAATCGCCATCATACACCTTTGAAAGGTTGCAGGGGCGTTGCAAAGTCCAAATGGCATGCGTTTGTAAGCAAAAGTACCATAAGGGCACGTGAATGTGGTTTTCTCTTGGTCCTCGGGTGCTATTGGAATTTGAAAATATCCGAAAAATCCATCTAGAAAACAATAGTAACTATTTCCGGCTAATCTTTCCAACATTTGATCTATGAAAGGTAAGGGAAAGTGATCTTTTCTGGTGGCGTCATTTAATTTTCTATAATCAATACATACACGCCATCCTGTTACAGTCCTAGTAGGAATAAGCTCATTTTTCTCATTTGTAATGACAGTCATGCCACCCTTCTTAGGTACACATTGAACTGGGCTTACCCATGGACTATCAGAAATTGGATATATCAAACCTGCATCTAGCAGTTTAATAATCTCCTTCTTAACTACATCTTGCATATTAGGATTTAGTCTTCGTTGGCGTTGCACATACATTTTATGACCTTCTTCCATAAGGATTTTATGTGTGCAATACGAAGGACTTATTCCTTTAATATCATGAATCTTCCATGCAATGGCTGGTTTATGAGCTTTCAACACAGAAATGAGTTGTGATTTCTCATTTTCAGTAAGAGAAGACGATATTATTACAGGTAATTCAGATTCACCATGTAAATAAGCGTATTCCAAATGGTTTGGAAGTGGCTTTAACTCTAATTTCGGAGGTTCTTCTATCGATGATTTGTATCGATATCTGTCTTCTTCTTTTAGCATTTGAATTTCTTCTGTTGTTGGTTCATATCCATTAGCTATAAGTGTAGCTAACATTTCAGCTTCATCAATTGGTTCATTACCTTCTCCTAAAGAACATTCTCCTGTTCCTTGTAATTCTGGAAATTCTTCTAATAATTCTGCATGTGCATCTATAGTTTGAATATAATAACATGTATCATCTGCAGATTGTGGTTGTTGCATTGCTCTATCAACTGAAAAGGTAACACTCTCATCCTCTATACTTAGGGTCAGTTTCTTACCGAACACGTCTATCATTGCTTTAGCCGTGTTTAAGAATGGTCTTCCTAATATGAGAGGAACTTGAGAATCTTCTTCCATGTCCAGAACAACAAAATCTACTGGAAATACTAAAGTACCAACTTTAACTAGCATGTTCTCCATTATCCCTCTAGGATATTTTATTGATCTATCGGCTAGTTGTATGCTTATTCTGGTTGGTTTTAATTCTCCAAGGTCTAGTTTAGTGTATAGTGAATACGGCATTAGATTTATACTAGCACCTAAGTCTGCCAATGCTTCTATTGAACTAAGACTACCCAGAAAACATGGAATTGTGAAACTTCCTGGATCAGATAGTTTTTCTGGTATCTTATTCAACAGCACTGCTGAACAATTAGCATTCATAGTAACAGCCGAGAGTTCTTCCATTTTCTTTCTATTTGAAATTAGATCTTTCAAGAATTTAGCATATCTAGGCATTCCTGAAATCACATCAATGAAAGGAAGATTTACATTTATCTGTTTAAACATATCCAAGAATTTGGATTGCTCGGCTTCAAGTTTCTCTTTCTTCATTTTACTCGGGTAAGGAAGTGGTGGTTGATATGGTTTAACATAAGGTTTATCCTTAACTGTGTTATCTTCATTAACCTTTTCAACTACCGGTTCTTTTTCCTTATCTTGATCAGGTTGTGGTTCTTGTGGAGTAGGAATGGCTTCATCAGAAGTTACAGGTATTTCAGGTGGTTTAAGTGTTGTACCACTTCTTGTGGTAATGGCTTTAGCTGTTTCACTCCGGGGGTTAGCATTTGTATCACTAGGTAGACTTCCCGGTTTTCTTTCACCTATTAACCTTGCTAAGTTACTCACTTCTTGTTCCAGATTTTGAATAGAAGCTTGTTGATTTCTAAATGCTTGAGCATTTTGTTCATTGGTTTGTTTCTGAGATGTGAAAAACTGTGTTTGAGTTTCAACTAGCTTTGTCATCATATCTTCTAAATTCGGCTTTTTATCATCGGTTTGTTGTGGTGGTTTGTTTTGAAAATTCGGTCTTTGCTGATTGTAAGTATTATTGGATACTTGTTGATTGCTAGGACCTTGTTGGTTGTTGTATGGAATATTTCGGTTATAATTCTGGTTTTGATTGTAAATCGGTCTTGGCGGTTGATAATTATTCTGATAATTATTTCCAGGCCTTTGATTTATGTATGAAATATTCTCTCTTTGTTCCATTGTTAATTCAATACTGAGACAATCTTTTGTCAAATGTGGTCCTCCACACTGCTCACAACTAATTCGTATTGAGTGAATATCTTTAGTCATCTTTTCCATTCGTCTCTCCACAGCATCTATCTTTGCGGAAATGGAATCTAAGTCATGGCTAGAATCGGCTCTAGCTGCTTTAGATGATCTAATGATATCTTTTTCTTGGTGCCACTCATGTGAGTGGGAAGCAGTGTTATCAATAATTTTGTAAGCATCAGTTTCGGTTTTCTTCATAATAGAACCACCAGCTGCTATATCTATGTCTTTCCTTGTAGTGATGTCGCATCCTTGGTAGAATATTTGTACTATTTGACAGGTGTCTAAACCATGTTGCGGACATCCTCTTAACAACTTTCCATATCTAGTTCACGCCTCATATAGAGTTTCATTTGGCTTCTGTGTGAACGTAACAATTTCTGCTTGAAGTCTTACGGCTTTAGATGCAGGAAAGAATTGTTTAAGAAATTTGTCAACTAAAACGTCCCATGTATCAATCGCCCCTTCAGGTAATGATTCCAACCAATCTTTAGCTTCTCCCTTTAAAGTCCAGGGAAATAACATGAGATATATCTGTTCATCCTCCACTTCTCGGATTTTAAATAGTGTGCAGATCCTATTAAAGGTACGTAGATGTTCATTTGGATCTTCCTTCGGCGCACCACTAAATTGGCATTGATTAGTCACCATGTGTAGAATTTGTCCTTTGATTTCATAATCTGGCGCATTAATGTCTGGATGAGTAATTGCGTGACCTTGGCCAGTGCGTTTAGCTCTCATTCGGTCTTCCATACTTAAAGGTTCCAGATTCTCCATAATTGAATTTGTTGAATCGGTATCACTAGATGATTCTGATTTAATGGTTCGTTCCTCAACAATCTCTGTTTGAATGATTGGTGGTTCCGGAGGGAAGTTTAGTGGTTCAGGATCTACGAACCGTTCCTGAATATTCTCCGGATTCTCAATTGTGAGGTCGGGTTCAAAAAATGGATTATCGGAAATTTGAACTGAAGTACTTGGTCGACTGGATGACGATTCTAAAGAAAAATCAACGGCGGTTATATTTGCTAAATGTCTTGATCTAGTTACAGGTGGTGAACGTACAAAAGGTGATGAACGTCTTGCTCGGTGCATTCACTGAATATCCTATTAGTTTTAAAAAGGAAAGAAAAATTATAATAAGTTATCCAACCAATAGACTTTTCTGATTTTGCCCACGTTTTGAATAGCCAAAAGATGCAGCAGAGGGGCAGGATTCGTTTGGTCTCAATATAATTGAGGACTGTTTGGCTCCAATAACCCGGTCCACGTACAAATCCAACTATTACTACGAACCAGAAAATTTTGATGTCTATTAATTTAACCACTCAAAATAAATTTTCGTAATTTTAAGAAATTTAGATAAAAAGTAGAATAAAAATCTATCTCCTAAAACTAGAATAGCGAGAAATAAGAAAGAAAAAGAGTTCGTCGGAAAAAAAAAAATTGAAAAAGAAAAATGGTTGAAAAAAAATAAAAGGTGACGGAAAAATAAAAGAAACTTATAAAAAATTAAAAATACTTGACTAACCTAACCTTATTACTACAACTAACTTAAAATTATAATCGCAAATTGATATTACTAATTGGAATGATAATTGATACATAGTAAAAAGTGTCTAAAAATATTAAAGCTTACAGGAAAAACTAAATCCCAAATGGAAATAACTTAAAAATAAACTAAAACTTAAAAAGGCGTCGCAAAATTCTAGAGTACCTAAATCTTAGTCTAAAGAAAAAGCACTTAAGGAATTCTACGGCAAAGCCTAAAAATCTAGGAGTAAAAATGACTATGGCAAAAACTAAGTTTAAAATTAAATATGAGCGAAAAATACAAATATTACGCTACAACGATTAAAAAGGGACAAAATATAAAAATATACAAAAAGTTGTAAAAATTACAATTTTTATAAAAATATTATTTTTATATTATTTATTTATTAAAACTATTAATTTTACAATTTAATAAAACTAATTAATACTAAATACATAAATTAAATAAAAAGTAAAAGTTAAAATAAAATTAATTATAATAATAATAATAATTAGGGTTAATAATAATAATAATTATTAAATACCCCGTAATTAATGCTGAATTAGGGTTCTGTCTCGTGTCAGAGTCACTCCGCGAGTTGCGGTATTTAAAACATCAAACCCCGCGAGTCGCGGGGTTCAGAATTTCAACTGACAGGTTTAATTTCAACGCGTTTTTCTTTATTTATTTATTTATTTTTTTTCTTTCTGTTTTTATATAAATAAAAGATATTTAAATAAAACTTATATTTTTTATAAACTAAAATAAAAATAAAGAAACTTAATCAACTTAAATATTTAACAAAATCTTAAAAATACTTATATTTTTGTTTTTCTTTTTATATTTTCGAATATTTAAAACGTATTTTTACAAAAGCGACTTTTAATAGAAAAAATCTCTTTTTTTTTTTTATTAGCGTTGCGCTTCCGGCGTTTAGAAAGTTCCCCGGCAGCGGCGCCAAAAATACTTGATGTCAAAGCTAAGGGGTATAAAATACTATTGAAGTTTACAACGAAACACTATTAAATTCGATACAATTTTACACAAGATATTTATTTATTTAGAGAATGGATATACTTAAACCTTGCTACAACACTTATAGGCAGTGTACCTAATCGTACAGTAGTGTAGTTTTTAGTAAGTCCGGTTCGTTCCACAGGGAAATCTTTAAACAAAGTTTAACGCTATATTAGTTTACTTTTATAAAAATACAAATACATATATATAAGTAATATTATTATTATAAAGGGGGGTTTTTACCGTTTAATGACCGGTTTGTCGATTTTAAAACTTTAGTCGCAGTTAAAACCAAATGTAAAATAATAAATAAATACAAGACTTAATTTTAAGCGTAAAGTAAATAACGATAATGAAATTGCGAATAATAAAAGTGCGATAAAATAAACTTGCGATAATTAAAAAGTACGATAATTAAAAGTGCAATTAAATACAATAACAATAAAAATGCGATAATTAGAAGTGCAATTAAATATAAAATAAAGGAAATTAAATATGAAATAAAAGAATTATGCTTATTTAAACTTCCGTAATCATGATGTTTGACGTGTTGATTTTAGTTTTATGCCCATGGGTTAATTGTCCTTTGTCCTGGATTATTTAATATGTCCGTCTGGTTTTTGTCCATAACAGTCCATCAGTCATAAATATAAAGTGCGAGTGTCCTCATCAAATTATTCTTATACCCGAAGTTAAATATTCCAACTAATTGGGGATTCGAATTGTAACAAGGTTTTAATACTTTGTTTAATGAATACACCAGGTTATCAACTGCATGTAAACCAAGGTTTTACTACTTTGTTAGCAATTACACCAATTACCCTTGAATGTAATTTCACCCCTGTTTTAATTATTCTAGTGGCTATTAATCCATTCCCGTGTCCGGTTAAATGAACGATTATTCGTACATATAAATACCCCGCCCATCGTGTCCGATCTAGTGTATATGGTAATTTATAAGGACGCCCAATTGTAAATCTTTATATTAACATTAACAAACTATCATTTAGTTAAACAAATATAAAGCCTATTAATAGCCCATAGTCTAATTTCCACAAGTGTCGTTCTTTTGTCCAAACCCCAATTATGGTACAAAGTCCAATTACCCAATTTTAGTAATTAGCCCAACATCATGATTACTTCGTTTTAAATAAGCATAATAATAACTTAGCTACGAGACATTAATGTAAAAAGGTTGAACATAACTTACAATGATTAAAAATAGCGTAGCGTTACACGGACAGAATTTCGACTTACACCCTTACAATATTCGCTAACATACCCTTATTATTAGAATTATAATTAAAATTAAAATATAAATTATAAATATATATATATATTTTACGTATGAGAAGAAGAAGAAAAAGATTGATGAAAATGATCAGAATTCGGTTTGCTTTATAGGGAGTTTCAAAACTGGGGGCTCCGCGACTCGCGGCCATTTTGGCCTTCAAACTCCGCGAGTCGCGGAGAATGAAATTACAGCTCAGTCCCTTGGAGTCTTTCTCTGCCGACGGTTTTTATTTATAAATATAATATATATATAATTAATATAATTAATTATATATTATATTATATTTATATACATAGTTAACTTGTAATTTTTAGTCCGTTGCGTCGAGCGTTAAGAGTTGACTCTGGTCCCGGTTCCGGATTTTCGAACGTCCTTGCGTACAATTTAATATCTTGTACTTTGCGTTTTGAATCTTGTACTCTTGTAATTTCGAGACGTTTCTTATCAATAATTGGAACCTTTTTGATTGTCTTTTGTACTTTTGAGCTTTTTGGTCGTTTGCGTCTTCAATTCGTCGAATCTGTCTTTTGTCTTCACCTTTTATTATTTAAACGAATATCACTTGTAAATAGAACAATTGCAACTAAAAGCTT
The DNA here is from genome assembly GCF_046630445.1 of Rutidosis leptorrhynchoides. Classification (NCBI taxonomy): domain Eukaryota; kingdom Viridiplantae; phylum Streptophyta; class Magnoliopsida; order Asterales; family Asteraceae; genus Rutidosis; species Rutidosis leptorrhynchoides. Next base: position 326,711,788 of record NC_092341.1, read on the forward strand.
GTCTTTCTTGAGGAATAATGCTATGAAATATATGTTCGTTTTTAGCATTATCAGCAGTGCTGTTGAATAAGATACCAGAAAAACTATCTGATCCAGGAAGTTTCACGATTCCATGTTTTCTGGGTAGTCTTAGTTCAATAGAAGCATTAGCAGATTTAGGTGCTAGTAAAAATCTAATGCCGTATTCACTATACGCTAAACTAGACCTTGGAGAATTGAAACCAACCAGAATAAGCATACAACTAGCCGATAGATCAATAAAATATCCTAGAGGGATAATGGAGAACATGCTAGTTAAAGTTGGTACTTTAGTATTTCCAGTAGATTTTGTTGTTCTGGACATGGAAGAAGATTCTCAAGTTCCTCTCATATTAGGAAGACCATTCTTAAACACGGCTAAAGCAATGATAGACATGTTCGGTAAGAAATTGACCCTAAGTATAGAGGAGGAGAGTGTTACCTTTTCAGTTGATAGAGCAATGCAACAACCACAATCTGCAGATGATACATGTTATTATATTCAAACTATAGATACACATGCAGAATTGTTAGAAGAATTTCCAGAATTACAAGGAACGGGAGAATGTTCTTTAGGAGAAGGTAATGAACCAATTGATGAAGCTGAAATGTTAGCTACACTTATAGCTAATGGATATGAACCAACAACAGAAGAAATTCAAATGCTAAAAGAAGAAGACAGATATCGATATAAATCATCGATAGAAGAACCACCGAAATTAGAGTTAAAGCCACTTCCAAACCATTTGGAATACTCTTATTTACATGGTGAATCTGAATTACCTGTAATAATATCGTCTTCTCTTACTAAAAATGAGAAATCACAACTCATTTCTGTGTTGAAAGCTCATAAACCAGCCATTGCATGGAAGATTCATGATATTAAAGGAATAAGTCCTTCGTATTGCACACATAAAATCCTTATGGAAGAAGGTCATAAAACGTATGTGCAACGCCAACGAAGACTAAATCCTAATATGCAAGATGTAGTTAAAAAAGAAATTATTAAACTGCTAGACGCAGGTCTAATTTATCCAATCTCTGATAGTCCATGGGTAAGCCCAGTTCAATGCGTACCTAAGAAGGGTGGCATGACTGTCATTACAAATGAGAAAAATGAGCTTATTCCTACTAGGACTGTAACAGGATGGCGTGTATGTATTGATTATAGAAAATTAAATGACGCCACCAGAAAAGATCACTTTCCCTTACCTTTCATTGATCAAATGTTGGAAAGATTAGCCGGAAATAGTTACTATTGTTTTCTAGATGGATTTTTCGGATATTTTCAAATTCCAATAGCACCCGAGGACCAAGAGAAAACCATATTCACGTGCCCTTATGGTACTTTTGCTTACAAACGCATGCCATTTGGACTTTGCAACGCCCCTGCAACCTTTCAAAGGTGTATGATGGCGATTTTTCATGACATGATAGAAGAATGCATGGAAGTTTTCATGGATGACTTTTCAGTCTTCGGTGATACATTTGAAACATGTCTAGCTAATCTGGAACGAATGCTTATTAGATGCGAACAATCAAATCTAGTACTTAATTGGGAGAAATGCCATTTCATGGTTAAAGAAGGCATCGTTCTTGGTCATAAAATCTCAAAAGAAGGAATTGAAGTGGATAGAGCTAAAGTAGATGTAATTGCTAAACTTCCACATCCCACCAATGTTAGAGGAGTTAGGAGTTTTCTAGGGCATGCCGGTTTTTACCGACGTTTCATAAAAGATTTTTCTAAAATTGCCACTCCTATGAATAAACTCCTAGAAAAGGATGCTCCATTCATCTTTTTAGATGAATGTATCAAATCTTTTAATATTCTTAAAGAAAAACTTACTAATGCGCCGATTATGATAACTCCAAATTGGAATCTACCGTTTGAACTAATGTGTGATGCAAGTGATTTTGCAATGGGAGCTGTTTTAGGATAAAGGATTGAAAAACGATTTCAACCTATATATTATGCTAGTAAGATGTTACAAGGAGCACAAACAAATTACACAACTACTGAAAAAGAACTCCTTGCTATTGTCTTTGCTTTTGACAAATTTCATTCATATCTCGTTCTAGCTAAAACAGTGGTCTATACTGATCATTCTGCTCTTAGATAGCTATTTTCAAAACAAGATGCTAAACCAAGATTAATCCGTTGGATCTTACTCTTACAAGAGTTTGATATTGAAATCCGAGATAAAAGAGGAGCAGAAAATCTCGCCGCTGATCATCTTTCTCGTCTTGAAAATCCCGAATTAGAAGTTCTAAATGAATCGACCATACAAGACAACTTTCCTGATGAATATCTATTGAAGATAGATTATAAAGAAATTCCATGGTTTGCAGACTATGCAAACTATTTAGTATGTGGATTCCTTGAAAAAGGATTATCGTACCAAAGACGAAAGAAATTCTTCAGTGATATAAAACACTATTTTTGGGAAGATCCACATCTGTTTAAAAGTTGTCCCGATGGAATAATACGCCGATGTGTATTTGAAGATGAAGCTAGTAAAATATTAAACCATTGTCACACAGGACCAACAGGAGGGCATTATGGGCCTCAACTAACAGCAAGAAAAGTTTATGATGCTGGATTCTATTGGCCTACAATTTACAAAGACGCACACCTTCTTTGCAAATCCTGTGATGCTTGTCAAAGGGCCGGAAAAATAAGTCAACGTGATGAAATGCCACAAAATGTCATCCAAGTATGTGAAGTATTTGACATTTGGGGTATTGACTTTATGGGTCCATTTCCAAAATCTCATAATAATCTCTATATTCTCGTAGCCATTGATTATGTATCTAAATGGGCGGAAGCACAAGCTCTCCCAACTAACGATGCACGAGTTGTAGTCAACTTTTTAAAACGTCTTTTTGCAAGGTTTGGAACACCGAAAGCTTTAATAAGTGATCGGGGTACTCATTTTTTGTAATAATCAACTTGAGAAAGTTCTTAAAAGATATGGAGTAACTCATAAAATCTCCACCGCATATCATCCACAAACAAGGGACAAGTTGAAAATACAAACCGAGCTTTAAAACGTATTCTAGAGAAAACCGTAGGATCAAATCCGAAGGAATGGTCCATTAAATTGGAGGATGCACTCTGGGCTTTTAGAACAGCCTACAAAACTCCAATTGGAACCACACCTTTTAGACTTGTTTATGGAAAAGCATGTCATCTTCCAGTAGAAATTGAACACAAAGCATTTTGGGCTTTGAAGACATGTAATCTTGATTTACATGAAGCCGGACGTCTACGATTAAGTCAACTAAACGAATTAGAAGAATTAAGACATGAAGCATACGAAAATTCGTTAATCTATAAAGAAAGAACGAAGAAATGGCATGATAAAAGAATCAGAAGTTCAAAAGAATTTAAAGAAGGAGACAGAGTTCTTCTTTTCAATTCACGATTCAAGCTATTTCCTGGAAAATTGAAATCAAGATGGTCTGGATCATTCATAGTCCAAAGAGTTTTCCCATACGGAATGATAGAATTAATAAATTCAAATGGGATTGAATTTAAAGTTAATGGTCACAGAGTTAAACACTACATAGATAGTCCGATGGAAGTCGACAACGAAGTTAATCACAATTTCGACGCCACAGCTAACTAAGTGTGGGGAGAATCAAGTCTTTAAAGGATAATATGTATTTCTGTTAGAGTTAGATTGTCTGTTTTCGTGTAGTACCCGAAAATGGAACCCGAATGGTCTTTCCCTAGCAGACCCTAAAGAACTAGTCTTCTCCCCCCATTCTGAATTTTTATTTTTTTAGGAAATGAAGACTGCCTGTGAACTAAACCATGGTCTAATGCTACACGCTTTGATCACTAAAAGTAATAATGACACACTACCGAGTGAAATAGTATCAGTAATCAGAGAAAGATTGGACGGAGTTAGAAAAGAATCCAGATGCGAAGATAATAAGTTACAATTTGGTAAAGGAAAATCAAAATCCGCAGCGAAAAGAAGAGCATGACACCTAGAAAGATGTCACAAATGCGGAAAATGGTCACATGGAGGTAAATGTTCAAATAATCAAACCTATTCAAACACCGAATTTGTTACTTTATGCAGAGACGGACCGTTCATATGTTTAGAAGAAAAGACACTGAATGCTCGAGGTTACGCCTATGTAGCCATGGAAAACTAATTAAACCGACTATCTTATGAATGGGATAGATCATATAACTAAGAATACTATCTCACATGTAAGTCTGTACAGTTTTTATTTTTTTTATTTTTTTTTTTTTTAACCTTTTGATAATAAACGCTAATTTGTTCGCTATAAATTATTAAATTGGTATTGAATAAAATTAGGTTTGGCGACCGAAATTATTGATATCATTCAAAAATTTATTACATCACTGCGAAATTTAACGTTTATTCTTAAGGTATAAATATCTTTAAACAATCAACCCAAAATATTTCAAAAATTCGTCATGAGTTAAATTAGGTCTTGGAACCGAAATTACTTTACCGAAAAGAGGGGCGCATATTTTTGATAATATTTGATTGATTAAAGTGGGATAAAAAGCCAAAAAGATTTTTAATTTTATTTTTACCATATTTTTAAAATTAATATATAAATCTTAAATTAATATTGTAAACTTTATAAAAACAATATATTTAAAATTGTAAATATTTGAAAAATTAATATAAGTTTAGTGTGAATTTATAATATGAATTTTTAAATTAAGTTTGGTGTGAATTTTTAAAATATGAATTTTATTTTTATGCATTTCAAATTTTAAGTTTGGTGTGAATTTTTAATATTAATTTTGAATTTTATATTTAAATTGTGTGAATTTAAAAACAAAAATTTACTTTATCTCATTAAGTTAAAAATATGATTTTTAAAATTCGTCGAAAGTTGAAGACTAGGTCTTTAAACCGAAATTGCTTTACCCAAGGGAGGGACGAGAACTTTTATTATCATTATTTTTAATCTTATTGAATTAAAGTATGCCAAAAACATTAAAAAACCCAAAAATCTTAGCTTTTAAAACAATCGCTACAAAAAGACAAATTTTAAAATTTTGTCGAAGGACGGACTAGGACATCGATCCGAAATGACCTCGTCCTAAATAACAAGGGAAACAAAAATTTTAAAATTAATTACTTAATTGTTTTAATTAGTATAAGATGTTATAAAAAAAAAAAAAAAACTCCGCGAGTCGCGGAGTTTGAAGGGTAATATACCGCGACTCGCGGAGTTTCTAAAATCCAGAAAAAAAAATATAAACGCAGAACTGATCAGTCCCAAACCCACAACACAGAAAAAACTGCGAAAAAACTGCCGAAAAAACCCGCAAAAACACCCCCAAAATCACAATTTTTAACCGTTAATCATCAAATCTTGTACTAAAATCATGTTGAGAAGGATGCTATCAAGGAATTACTCAAGAAAAACGGTAAATTTCTACACCTAAACACCATTTAATCCGAAAATTAGTGTTCTTGAGCAATTTTTTCCCCAATTTGATTTTGATGCTTTTTAGTGTAATTATGCTTAAATTGCTTATGTATTATGCTCGTATAACCTAGATTGATGCTATTTAACATGATTAGAAGCCTTAAACTTCAAATTTTGAGTAATCTAGGGTTTGTGCTCTTGAGCAAATTTGGGGCTTTTTGATATAAACAGGTTATGGCCGATTTGTCATGAATTGTTGCTAAATTAAGTAGTGTAACATGTTTAGGTAGTTAAATGATCCAAACTTTGAGCCTAAACATGATTTTGAGAATTAAAGCGGACTTTTTCAAGTCTAAAAATTCATGAACTTGATTTTTGAGAGATAATGCCATTTGAAACTTGTTTAATTGCTAGTAATGATTATTTTGACATGTTATTTGAGTTGAATGCTTATGAACTTGGTGAACATTTTCGTATATGCTTATTTAAAAAAGTGTAGATTTGATGAAAATATGAAAATGAGCTTAAGTTTGATATAAATTGATCATGTCATTGTAATTATTTTGATTGATGATTTTGCTGACACTAATGCATATTTGGATGCACAAAAATTGTGTTTGATGTGTTTTGCAGACTGAAAGGGGTGAATCTTCATCCCAAGCTCGCAATGCTCCTGCTGAGAATGCAGAACAACAGGAGGTGGATAACTACTACAAGCAAGATATACCTCATCCAGTCATGACATTTTCTGATATGCACTTGGAAGATTTGCACCCGAACCTGAGATTTGACAGACTTTGGATAGATTATCCAAAATACCAAAGGGGTTTGCATACTCTTCATTCTAAAGTTGCTGAGGTACCTAGGGTCATAGAATGGGGACCATTAGAAGCTGTAGAATTGGCCGGGCCAATTAGGGAATTACTTGCACAGAGGTATGGTAATTCTACTTTTAACGACTGGGTACATTTATTCACCATGCGTAGACCTGTATATAAAGTATGGTGTGAAGAATTGTTGTGTAGTATAGAATTAAATGATCCGGTAGCTAGTTTAACCGATTGATCTTTTATTAGATTTTTGTTAGGAGGTTCGATGCGCCACATGTCTTTACTAGACATGGCTCAGGCTTTACGTATTTATACGCCTGAGGAGTTAGCATCTGCCGATTGTAGAGGGTTGATACTAAATGGTAGAAATATAGATGAAAATTTTGATACACATGGTGTATGGAGTCAAATGACAAGCCATCACCGATTCAAAGGGGGAAATTACTCTTATTTGGATATAGATAGAGCTGAATTAAGAGTGATTCATAGGTTTTTAGCTAATTCGATTACACAAAGAGGTAAGAACAAGGAAAAGGTAAATGAACAGGATTTGTTTTACCATATGTGTATTCGAGACCCACAAAGCGCTGTAAGTATACCTTATTGTGTGGGTTATTATTTATCAGCTATGGTTAGGGGGATGAGACCGCATAGCATAATAGGAGGTGGTATTTTTATTACTTTGATTGCTGAATATCTCGGTGTGGATATAAGTCGGGGGGATTATTAGTAGAAGAACCAGAACCCCGCGATACAATAGGTTTAAATGTATACCATGGTGCGAAAGTTTTGAAGAGGCGAAATAACGCCGCAGTACAATACCATGGTAGACATCCACAGGTTGAGAGAAACCAACAGAAAGGTAATGTAGGAGGGGAAAATAAAATGCAAGAAATGCAAAGGTTTATAGCTTCACAGGAGTACGAAAATGCTAGACAGAGAGCATTTGAAGATTGGCAAGTTCATCAAAACCAAATCATAGCTCATTGCCAACATATAGGTAGAAACTATATTCCTACTCCAAAACCCATATTCCCTCCCCGGTCTATAGAGATGCAACCACCGTATCCTACGTATAACCCAGCCGAAGCATTCTATAGCACCTATGGTTATGCATGGAACCCCTATTGGTATCAGTATCATCCCTAGTCTAGTTAGTTTTATTTATTTTGTAATTTGTAATGTTGATACGTTTAATACTTATGTTAATATTGTAATAGTTTTTATAATTTTCTAACTTTTATTCTTAGATTTTAATAATTTTTGAATGTGGGGTAATATACCAAACTTCAAAAATATGTATATATGTTTGCAGTTTATCTTATGTACACAACAGGGTAAAATAATGCATTTTCAAAGACTGGCATTAAGTTCAGCAAAAGCAACTAATTTTGACGACAAGATGCAAAATAAATGTGAAATAACAACAAGACGGAATGAACAAATGATGTGCACCATTTATCATTCAGCAAACAAACGCCAATATATTTGGAAACTTTGGTAAAATTTAATCATTTTCACACAAATCACCCTCAATAATTTAAATTGTTACCGATTTCTTGCAAATGAGGGCATTGCAAGATCTTAAGTGTGGGAAGGGGTTAAATTCTTTCGGATTTTATAATTTTTATCTTAAACACTTGGTTACCATTAAAAATACTAGTAAAGAAGTAAGTTGTATTAGAATCTAGTGCTCTCTGATAATAAAGAACAACCCTAGTCTTATATACTGACTACCCAATTCTAGTAAAAATTTTCAAAATTTTCAATTAAATGAACTCAAAATCATGTTTATACATATTTATGAACGATAAAACTAGGTTTTAACACCGAAATTATTGTAACCTCGGAAAGGACATAAATTGAGAAATAAACCAAAATGTTAAAATTCATTTAAAATGGAATAGAGGACAATAAAAAGGAAAATAAAAGCCAAGTGTGGGAAAATTCTCCAAGTTATTCAAAACATATATCACATATTTTTGTACAAATAACTGAAAATACTTTTGCTTTGGACTAAACTAAAAAGTTTTACCTGATTTACCGTAAGAGAGATGGATCTACACGATGAATCAATTCCATCATTAAAAGGAAGTAAAGTCTTCCGAAAAAGAAACACGCTTCTTGATTTAAGTTAAGAAGTTGTCGTCCAGACCAGCTGTAGGTTGACGAAAAATCTAGAAAAGTCATCACTAAAATCAGCAGGAAATCCACGGACCTCAGCATTAAACAGGGTCGCCAAGTGGTCAGATTTATCCTAACCATGAGAAGGATTTATCTCATAAAATGGGGGGCACCATGCAAATTAGCTGGATAAGACTAATGAATCAGATCCCCAGAAAGGATAATCTCCTTAAAAGATCAAAAATCAGCTTTTAAGCCTGATATTACTCAATCCTAGAGATTGACCATAAAGATTGAGAATCAAACTCATGGAATTCGATGATATCTAAACTCGAGCTTGAATGAGAAAATATTTTGATCAAAATTACAAACCGATTTGTTTTCTAAAAACCCATTTTCAATGCGTTCATTACCATTGAACGTAAAATCCTAGGAATTCACCTGGAATTCATTAGGTCACCTGAACCAAATCGGGTGTCAACCGTAAGAACGGTGGTTGCATAGCATGGTCAAGGACAGGACCTTGTGCCAGACCGAAAAATTATAAGGGTGAGCTTTACTATTGCTCCTACCAAGGATAGTAATTGCGTCCGACACGTTATAGACCATAATTAAAAGCATGTCAGGGGACATTGCCTTAACAGTTGCTTATTCAACGCTTTCCTTTACAACCGGACGGTAGTTTACCGAAAGGTAATATACGGGACAAGTAAACTGGACGCGTTGCTTTCCAAATACAAGGTTAGCAAATGGGTGACACAAAACCATAAGTTTTGAGCTAAAATTTTCAAATCTGAAACCCACCAAACCCACAAAAATATTTTTCAAACACCGGTGAAGGGTTTTTCCGGAAAACTTATCTAGGGTAAAACTAGATTTAATTTTCAAAAGATCAAATGTTTTCATAAAGATCCAATTTCCTTAATGGATCTAAATTTTTATAGTCATGTGGGACTGTAAACCATATCGTTACTACCATTGTTTATACCGCCGTATAGAAATCACTGATGTACAAAGTGTGAAGAATAAAGAAGTGATTCTAGTATTTCAAGACGATATTGCTTGAGGACAAGCAACGCTTAAGTGTGGGAATATTTGATAATGCTAAAAACGAACATATATTTCATAGCATTATTCCTCAAGAAAGACAAGCTTTTAGTTGCAATTGTTCTATTTAAAAGTGATATTCGTTTAAATAATAAAAGGTGAAGACAAAAGACAGATTCGACGAATTGAAGACGCAAACGACCAAAAAGCTCAAAAGTACAAAATACAATCAAAGAGGTTCCAATTATTGATAAGAAACGTCTCGAAATTACAAGAGTACAAGATTCAAAACGCAAAGTACAAGATATTAAATTGTACGCAAGGACGTTCGAAAATCCGGAACCGGGACCAGAGTCAACTCTCAACGCTCGACGCAACGGACTAAAAATTACAAGTCAACTATGCACATAAATATAATATAATATTTAAATAATTCTTATAATTATTTATATATTATATAAATAATAAAAATCCGTCGGCAAGAAAGACTCCAAAGTTTGTGAGCTGTATTTTCAAACTCCGTGACTCGCGGAGTTTGAAGGCAAAAATTGCCGCGAGTCGCGGAGTATCCCTGAACTCAATTCCCTATAAAGCCAACCGAATTCTGATCATTTTTCACAATCCCTAATCTATCTCTCTCTCAATATATACGTAAATATATATATATATATATATATAATTTATATTTTAATTTTAATTTTAATCTTAATAATAAGGGTATGTTAGCAAATGTTGTAAGGGTGTAAGTCAAAATTCTGTCCGTGTAACGCTACGCTATTTTTAATCATTGTAAGTTATGTTCAACCTTTTTAATTTAATGTCTCGTAGCTAAGTTATTATTATGCTTATTTAAAACGAAGTAATCATGATGTTGGGCTAATTACTAAAATTGGGTAATTGGGCTTTGTACCATAATTGAGGTTTGGACAAAAGAACGACACTTGTGGAAATTAGACTATGGGCTATTAATGGGCTTTATATTTGTTTAACTAAATGATAGTTTGTTAATGTTAATATAAAGATTTACAATTGGGCGTCCCTATAAATTACCATATACACTCAATCGGACACGATGGGCGGGGTATTTATATGTACGAATAATCGTTCATTTAACCAGACACGGGAATGGATTAATAGCCACTAGAATAATTAAAACAGGGGTGAAATTATGTAAAAGGACACTTGGCATAATTGATAACAAAATATTAAAACCTTGGGTTACACTCAGTCGACATCCTGGTGTAATTATTAAACAAAGTATTAAAATCTTGTTATAGTTTAAGTCCCTAATTAGTTGGAATATTTAACTTCGGGTATAAGGATAATTTGATGAGGATACTCGCACTTTATATTTATGACTGATGGACTGTTATGGACAAAAACCAGACGGACATATTAAATAATCCAGGACAAAGGACAATTAACCCATGGGCATAAAACTAAAATCAACACGTCAAACATCATGATTACGGAAGTTTAAATAAGCATAATTCTTTTATTTCATATTTAATTTCCTTTATTTTATATTTAATTGCACTTCTAATTATAGCACTTTTATTTATTGTTATTATATTTAATTGCACTTTTAATTATCGTACTTTTTAATTATCGCAAGTTTATTTTATCGCACTTTTATTATTCGCAATTTCATTATCGTTATTTACTTTACGCTTTAAATTAAGTCTTGTATTTATTTATTATTTTACATTTGGTTTTAATTGCGACTAAAGTTTTAAAATCGACAAACCGGTCATTAAACGGTAAAAACCCCCTTTATAATAATAATATTACTTATATATATATTTGTATTTTTATAAAAGTAAACTAATATAGCGTTAAGCTTTGTTTAAAGATTTTCCCTGTGGAACGAACCGGACTTACTAAAAACTACACTACTGTACGATTAGGTACACTGCCTATAAGTGTTGTAGCAAGGTTTAAGTATATCCATTCTCTAAATAAATAAATATCTTGTGTAAAATTGTATCGTATTTAATAGTATTTCCTGCTAAAAATTAATAGTATTTTATACCCCTCTGCTAAAACATCAGCGACACGGACAACGAAATATCCGTTCAAGAAATCGTTAGTGTACAACGAAATATATCACTAACTCTTGGGCAATTTGGACAACGAAATATCCATCATTAGTGTACAACGAAATATATCACTAACTCTTGGTGGTATAGACACGTATACCCGGCCCCATCCCCGGCCCTACAAATAGATACATTATATACACACATGTATAATTATTCCACTCACCTCAAGACTCTTGTGGAAGCTAACCAAGCTTGCAAACCTTCAATGTAACGTACCTATTACATTATGCATTTATTAACATACAATCTAGTTGAATTAAATGCCAACCACAACCCTTGAGCATTTAATGACCCGTTTGCATTAAATGACTCAACTACACCAAAACCGCCCATTAATGGCCATGCCTCGTCATAAATCACTAAAAGCTAGTGATTAGGGTTTAATAACATCAACTAACATAAACTTGGTGTATTTCATACCCATTTCACCCAATTATGTCAACTAGTGTACTTTTGACTCTTTGACTCACAAATCAAGTCAAACTTACACAATAACAACTCTTTCATCCTTTTAAAAGTGCATTAATGATTAACATCATTTAGCACTTACAACCTTAAATCACAAGACCAAACCCTAGATAATAGCTATTTAGGGTTTCCTTTCAACAATCCAACCCAAGACCCACCCATTTAACCCTCAAATGGTTCACACTAGTTCTTATGAACCAAACCCTAGCTTAAACTAGTTAAAACTCAAGACTTAGAGTTAGAACTTACCAAGACTATGAACGTGTAGCAAGAGATGCGATGAACAACTTTAATTCTAGCTTCTAGGATTGATTCACAAAACTTCACCTTCAAATCTTGAGTTTAATCTAAGTGGGTTTTAGTTTTTGAGAGGAAAATGTGAAAGAAATTGGAAAGGAAATAAGAAAAATAGGATAAGTGGTTGATATTAAAGGCTCCAACCAGATCTACACGCAAAAAGACCAAATTGCCCCTAAACCCTATTTAATTGAGTGAAATTCGGAGTCAGAACTGCAAAATTGCCGCGGCGCGGCACCTTTGTCGTGGCGCGACATAAAGAAGGAAAAACAACCCTTCTTAACTCAAGTTCTGATCTGGATTTGCTTTGTTTGTCACGTCGCGACCCCATTCCTCGCGGCGCAGCATTGGCCTGTTCCTGGTCACTTTGACAATAAAACATAAAACGAAGGTTCATACAACTAGCACACCTCGTTCACTATTTCTATGCACGTCTAAGCTTCGCCCTTAAGTCTCACACGACTTAACACCATCGCGACACATACATAAACACGTACACGCACGCATTCACACACACACACACACACACACATATATATATACATACATATACATACATGTACTTACACAAAACTAACATTTGGCTCACTTAATCACACAAACGAACAAGTTATAAGCGTGATAATAATTAAGGTTATACCTTTAAACGCGCACGGAAAAACGGGGTGTTACAACTCTCCCCCACTTGAACCGGATTGCATCCTCGCAATCCACGCCGCATGACACGCAGGAAGATAAACCAACACAAACTCTTCGGGCTCCCAAGTAAACTCGGAACCTTTACTGTAGTGACCCGAACTTTTCCATGTTTATATATATTAATTGAGATTGATATTTACATGATTAAATGTTTCCAACATGTTAAGTAATCAAACTTGTTAAGACTTGATTAATTGAAATATGTTTCATATAGACAATTGACCACCCAAGTTGATCGATGATTCACGAACGTTAAAACTTGTAAAAACTATATGATGACATATATATGGATATATATATAGTTAACATGATACTATGATAAGAAAACATATCATAAAGTATATTAACAATGAACTACATATGTAAAAACAAGACTACTAACTTAATGATTTTTAAACGAGACATATATGTAACGATTATCGTTGTAAAGACATTTAATGTATATATATCATATTAAGAGATATTCATACATGATAATATCATGAAAATATAATAATTTAAAATCTCATTTGATATTATAAACATTGGGTTAACAACATTTAACAAGATCGTTAACCTAAAGGTTTCAAAACAACACTTACATGTAACAACTAACGATGACTTAACGACTCAGTTAAAATGTATATACATGTAGTGTTTTAATATGTATTTATACACTTTTGAAAGACTTCAATACACTTATCAAAATACTTCTACTTAACAAAAATGCTTACAATTACATCCTCGTTCAGTTTCATCAACAATTCTACTCGTATGCACCCGTATTCGTACTCGTACAATACACAGCTTTTAGATGTATGTACTATTGGTATATACACTCCAATGATCAGCTCTTAGCAGCCCATGTGAGTCACCTAACACATGTGGGAACCATCATTTGGCAACTAGCATGAAATATCTCATAAAATTACAAAAATATGAGTAATCATTCATGACTTATTTACATGAAAACAAAATTACATATCCTTTATATCTAATCCATACACCAACGACCAAAAACACCTACAAACACTTTCATTCTTCAATTTTCTTCATCTAATTGATCTCTCTCAAGTTCTATCTTCAAGTTCTAAGTGTTCTTCATAAATTCCAAAAGTTCTAGTTTCATAAAATCAAGAATACTTTCAAGTTTGCTAGCTCACTTCCAATCTTGTAAGGTGATCATCCAACCTCAAGAAATCTTTGTTTCTTACAGTAGGTTATCATTCTAATACAAGGTAATAATCATATTCAAACTTTGGTTCAATTTCTATAACTATAACAATCTTATTTCAAGTGATGATCTTACTTGAACTTGTTTTCGTGTCATGATTCTGCTTCAAGAACTTCGAGCCATCCAAGGATCCATTGAAGCTAGATCCATTTTTCTCTTTTCCAGTAGGTTTATCCAAGGAAATTAAGGTAGTAATGATGTTCATAACATCATTCGATTCATACATATAAAGCTATCTTATTCGAAGGTTTAAACTTGTAATCACTAGAACATAGTTTAGTTAATTCTAAACTTGTTCGCAAACAAAAGTTAATCCTTCTAACTTGACTTTTAAAATTAACTAAACACATGTTCTATATCTATATGATATGCTAACTTAATGATTTAAAACCTGGAAACACGAAAAACACCGTAAAACCGGATTTACGCCGTCGTAGTAACACCGCGGGCTGTTTTGGGTTAGTTAATTAAAAACTATGATAAACTTTGATTTAAAAGTTGTTATTCTGAGAAAATGATTTTTATTATGAACATGAAACTATATCCAAAAATTATGATTAAACTCAAAGTGGAAGTATGTTTTCTAAAATGGTCATCTAGACGTCGTTCTTTCGACTGAAATGACTACCTTTACAAAAACGACTTGTAACTTATTTTTCCGACTATAAACCTATACTTTTCTGTTTAGATTCATAAAATAGAGTTCAATATGAAACCATAGCAATTTGATTCACTCAAAACGGATTTAAAATGAAGAAGTTATGGGTAAAACAAGATTGGATAATTTTTCTCATTTTAGCTACGTGAAAATTGGTAACAAATCTATTCCAACCATAACTTAATCAACTTGTATTGTATATTATGTAATCTTGAGATACCATAGACACGTATACAATGTTTCGACCTATCATGTCGACACATCTATATATAATTCGGAACAACCATAGACACTCTATATGTGAATGTTGGAGTTAGCTATATACAGGGTTGAGGTTGATTCCAAAATATATATAGTTTGAGTTGTGATCAATACTGAGATACGTATACACTGGGTCGTGGATTGATTCAAGATAATATTTATCGATTTATTTCTGTACATCTAACTGTGGACAACTAGTTGTAGGTTACTAACGAGGACAGCTGACTTAATAAACTTAAAACATCAAAATATATTAAAAGTGTTGTAAATATATTTTGAACATACTTTGATATATATGTATATATTGTTATAGGTTCGTGAATCAACCAGTGGCCAAGTCTTACTTCCCGACGAAGTAAAAATCTGTGAAAGTGAGTTATAGTCCCACTTTTAAAATCTAATATTTTTGGGATGAGAATACATGCAGGTTTTATAAATGATTTACAAAATAGACACAAGTACGTGAAACTACATTCTATGGTTGAATTATCGAAATCGAATATGCCCCTTTTTATTAAGTCTGGTAATCTAAGAATTAGGGAACAGACACCCTAATTGACGCGAATCCTAAAGATAGATCTATTGGGCCTAACAAACCCCATCCAAAGTACCGGATGCTTTAGTACTTCGAAATTTATATCATATCCGAAGGGTGTCCCGGAATGATGGGGATATTCTTATATATGCATCTTGTTAATGTCGGTTACCAGGTGTTCACCATATGAATGATTTTTATCTCTATGTATGGGATGTGTATTGAAATATGAAATCTTGTGGTCTATTGTTACGATTTGATATATATAGGTTAAACCTATAACTCACCAACATTTTTGTTGACGTTTAAAGCATGTTTATTCTCAGGTGAATATTAAGAGCTTCCGCTATTGCATACTAAAATAAGGACAAGATTTGGAGTCCATATTTGTATGATATTGTGTAAAAACTGCATTCAAGAAACTGATTTCGATGTAACATATTTGTATTGTAAACCATTATGTAATGGTCGTGTGTAAACAGGATATTTTAGATTATCATTATTTGATAATCTACGTAAAGCTTTTTAAACCTTTATTTATGAAATAAAGGTTATGGTTTGTTTTAAAAATGAATGCAGTCTTTGAAAAACGTCTCATATAGAGGTCAAAACCTCGCAACGAAATCAATTAATATGGAACGTTTTTAATCAATAAGAACGGGACATTTCAGTTGGTATCCGAGCGTTGGTCTTAGAGAACCAGAATTTTGCATTAGTGTATCTTATCGAGTTTGTTAGGATGCATTAGTGAGTCTGGACTTCGACCGTGTTTATTTGAAAAATGATTGCTTAACAAATTTTGTTGGAAACTATATATTTTTAACATGTGAATATTATGTGATATATTAATCTCTTAACGCGTTTGATATTATGTGATAGATGTCTACCTCTAGAACAAGTCCCATTGACTCACCTAATAATAATGAAGAGTCAAATGTAAATTGGAATGATTCGTGGACTGATTCACAAGTTCCTGAAGAGGAACCGGAAGAAGAGTCGGAACCGGAAGAAGAATCGGAACCGGAAGAAGAATCGGAACCGGATGAAGAAATAGAACCGGTGGGGGAAATAAAAAAACGGTTAAGTAAAAGAAAATCCTCAACCAACCGACCAAGGTTAATTATGGTCAATGGTGTTTCCGCCAAGGAAGCAAAATATTGGGAGGATTACCAATTCTCCGATGAATCGGATTCCGACGAGAATTCCGATGATGTTATAGAAATTACCCCAACTGAATTTAAAAAGGCAAAAGAAAATAATAAGGGAAAGGGCATAAAAATAGAGAAATCTAATTCCAACCCCGATGAACTTTATATGTATCGTCAACGCCCGAAGTCCTTAAGTTGTAACAATGACCCGGGAACCTCTAAACCACCAGGTTTTTCTAAACCAATGTGGACAACGACGGCTCGTATTAGGGGAACATCATATATCCCTAGAAACTTGGCAAAACGAACCAAAACCGAAGAAGAAGAAACGAGCGAGTCGGAATAAGATAGTTGTATTCGTGTGGTGTAATATATGTAATATAGTGTTCTTATGCTTTATGATATATGTAAAAATTGCTTGTATTAATAAGTATTTTTTTATGAATCTAACTCTTGTCTATTTTACAGTTTAAAAACACAAAATGGATAGACAACCCAATATTTTAAGAGACCTACCCGGAGACATGATTGATGAAATCTTGTCTAGAGTCGGCCAGAATTCTTCGGCACAACTATTTAAGGCGAGATCAGTTTGTAAGACATTCGAAGAACGTTCCAAGAATGTCTTGGTTTATAAGAGACTTTCGTTTGAAAGATGGGGGATATCACATTGGGAAACCCATAAGTTACGATGTGTTTACTTTGACGCATATATTGCGGGGAACCCAAATGCTATTTTACGCAACGGGTTAAGAAATTATTTTGACTCAATATATCCGAATATTAGACTTCGTGATTTAGAAAAAGCGGCTAACATGCAACATAAAGAAGCATGTTATGCTTACGGATTAGTAATGTTCGCTTCTCACCAAAGTGAGAACAAGAACATCGGGCTACAACTATTAAACAAAACGTTTCCACAAGTGACGGAGTCGGTAATTGGGGTAAGAAATGAGGTTTTTAGATTATTACAGGACTGTTGGACATTACGTAACCCTCGTCCCTTTGATGACGTTACAACACGCTGTCTTATCAACGGCCATAACGGTTATGTTGCACAAGACCAAGGATGGGAAGTAGTCCTAGTAAAACCAGAATGCATGACTTGTTTCTGGACGTATGAATTACGTGTCTTTATTGCCTTTGCTGAACGACTTGTGTACTAGCTAGAATTGTCTTCACAACTATCTTGTATCAAAGTTATTGTGTGCTATATTTCATGCTTTATGTAAAATAATCGGTATTGTAAGTTTGTAAAATATTGTATAAAAGTTTGAACGCGAAATATTATTATAATCAGTTTTTCATATAGAATTGTAGTAGTTGAATTGTATATTAGCTACTAAGTATGAACTTAACGGGTAGGTACTACCCGAATTTAAACTTATAAAACACTAATATGAAGAAAAAGCTTTTATAAATGAGTTCATATTATGCTACGAAATACTATTAACTACTCTTAATATTCTGTATGATTAACTTGTTCCATTTAACTATTTTGAAGGAAATGGCACCGACTACTCGACACACCGTGAATATGAATGAAGAGGAATTCCGTACTTTTCTAGCTTCAAACATAGCCGCAGTACAGGCTGCGCTACATACCAACAATAACCTTGGATCTAGCAGTACATGAAATCGTGTAGGATGCACCTACAAAGAATTCACTGCCTGCAAACCTTTGGAATTTGATGGGACCGAAGGACCGATCGGATTGAAACGGTGGACCGAGAAGGTCGAATCGGTGTTTGCCATAAGTAAGTGTACTGAAGAGGACAAAGTAAAGTACGCTACGCATACCTTCACAGGTTCTGCGTTAACATGGTGGAATACCTATCTAGAGCAAGTGGGACAAGACGATGCGTACGCACTACCGTGGTCAGCATTCAAGCACTTGATGAACGAGAAGTACCGTCCCAGAACCGAGGTCAATAAGCTCAAGACAGAACTTAGAGGGTTACGAACCCAAGGATTTGATATTACCACGTACGAAAGACGATTCACAGAATTGTGCCTATTGTGTCCGGGAGCATTCGAAGATGAGGAAGAGAAGATCGACGCGTTTGTGAAAGGATTACCGGAAAGAATCCAAGAAGATATAAGTTCACACGAGCCCGCCTCCATACAACAGGCATGTAGAATGGCTCACAAACTCGTGAACCAAATTGAAGAAAGAATTAAAGAACAGACTGCTGAAGAGGCCAATGTGAAGCAAGTCAAAAGAAAGTGGGAGGAAAACGGTGATAAGAATCACCAATACAACAACAACAACAATTACAACAATAATCGCAACAATTATCCCAACAATCGCAACATCAATCGCAACTACAACAAACGGCCCAACAACAACAACAACAACAACAACAACTACAACAATCATCCCAACAACAATAATAACCGCAACAACAACAACAATCAGAAGCAGCTATGCCAAAGGTGTGAAAAGAATCACTCGGGGTTCTGCACCAAATTTTGCAACAAGTGTAAAAGAAATGGTCATAGCGCGGCGAAGTGTGAGGTCTACGGACCAGGGGTTAATAGAACGAAAGGAACAAATGGTGTCGGAACGAGTAATGGCGGAGCAAGTAGTGTCGGAGCAAGTTATGCCAATGTAGTTTGTTATAAATGTGGAAAACCAGGCCACATTATTAGAAATTGCCCGAACCAGGAGAACACGAATGGACAAGGCCGTGGAAGAGTTTTCAATATTAATGCGGCAGAGGCACAGGAAGACCCGGAGCTTGTTACGGGTACGTTTCTTATTGACAATAAATCTGCTTACGTTTTATTTGATTCGGGTACGGATAGAAGCTATATGAGTAGAGATTTTTGTGCTAAATTAAGTTGTCCATTGACGCCTTTGGATAGTAAATTTTTACTCGAATTAGAAAATGGTAAATTAATTTCAGCAGATAATATATGTCGGAATCGAGAAATTAAACTGGTTAGCGAAACATTTAAGATTGATTTGATACCAGTAGAGTTAGGGAGTTTTGATGTGATAATCGGTATGGACTGGTTGAAAGAAGTGAAAGCGGAGATCGTTTGTTACAAAAATGCAATTCGCATTATACGAGAAAAAGGAAAACCCTTAATGGTGTACGGAGAAAAGGGCAACGCGAAGCTACATCTTATTAGTAATTTGAAGGCACAAAAAATAATAAGAAAAGGTTGCTATACTGTTCTAGCACACGTCGAGAAAGTACAAACTGAAGAAAAGAGCATCAATGATGTTCCCGTTGCAAAAGAATTTCCTGATGTATTTCCGAAAGAATTACCGGGATTACCCCCACATCGATCCGTTGAATTTCAAATAGATCTTGTACCAGGAGCTGCACCAATAGCTCGTGCTCCTTACAGACTCGCACCCAGCGAGATGAAAGAACTACAAAGCCAATTACAAGAAATTTTAGAGCGTGGTTTCATTCGACCAAGCACATCACCGTGGGGAGCTCCTGTTTTGTTTGTCAAGAAGAAAGATGGTACATTCAGGTTGTGTATCGACTACCGAGAGTTGAACAAACTTACCATCAAGAACCGCTACCCACTACCGAGAATCGATGACTTATTTGATCAACTACAAGGCTCGTCTGTTTATTCAAAGATTGACTTACGTTCCGGGTATCATCAAATGCGGGTGAAAGAAGATGATATTCCAAAGACTGCTTTCAGAACACGTTACGGTCATTACGAGTTTATGGTCATGCCGTTTGGTTTAACTAATGCACCAGCTGTGTTCATGGACCTTATGAACCGAGTGTGTGGACCATACCTTGACAAGTTTGTCATTGTTTTCATTGATGACATACTTATTTACTCAAAGAATGACCAAGAACACGGTGAACATTTGAGAAAGGTGTTAGAAGTATTGAGGAAGGAAGAATTGTACGCTAAGTTTTCAAAGTGTGCATTTTGGTTGGAAGAAGTTCAATTCCTCGGTCACATAGTGAACAAAGAAGGTATTAAGGTGGATCCGGCAAAGATAGAAACTGTTGAAAAGTGGGAAACCCCGAAAACTCCAAAACACATACGCCAGTTTTTAGGACTAGCTGGTTACTACAGAAGGTTCATCCAAGACTTTTCCAGAATAGCAAAACCCTTGACTGCATTAACGCATAAAGGGAAGAAATTTGAATGGAATGATGAACAAGAGAAAGCGTTTCAGTTATTGAAGAAAAAGCTAACTACGGCACCTATATTGTCATTGCCTGAAGGGAATGATGATTTTGTGATTTATTGTGACGCATCAAAGCAAGGTCTCGGTTGTGTATTAATGCAACGAACGAAGGTGATTGCTTATGCGTCTAGACAATTGAAGATTTACGAACAAAATTATACGACGCATGATTTGGAATTAGGTGCGGTTGTGTTTGCATTAAAGACTTGGAGGCACTACTTATATGGGGTCAAAAGTATTATATATACCGACCACAAAAGTCTTCAACACATATTTAATCAGAAACAACTGAATATGAGGCAGCGTAGGTGGATTGAATTATTGAATGATTACGACTTTGAGATTCGTTACCACCCGGGGAAGGCAAATGTGGTAGCCGATGCCTTGAGCAGGAAGGACAGAGAACCCATTCGAGTAAAATCTATGAATATAATGATTCATAATAACATTACTACTCAAATAAAGGAGGCGCAACAAGGAGTTTTAAAAGAGGGAAATTTAAAGGATGAAATACCCAAAGGATCGGAGAAGCATCTTAATATTCGGGAAGACAGAACCCGGTATAGGGCTGAAAGGATTTGGGTACCAAAATTTGGAGATATGAGAGAAATGGTACTTAGAGAAGCTCATAAAACCAGATACTCAATACATCCTGGAACGGGGAAGATGTACAAGGATCTCAAGAAACATTTTTAGTGGCCGGGTATGAAAGCCGATGTTGCTAAATACGTAGGAGAATGTTTGACGTATTCTAAGGTCAAAGCTGAGCATCAGAAACCATCAGGTCTACTTCAACAACCCGAAATCCCGGAATGGAAATGGGAAAACATTACCATGGATTTCATCACTAAATTGCCAAGGACTGCAAGTGGTTTTGATACTATTTGGGTAATAGTTGACCGTCTCACCAAATCAGCACACTTCTTGTCAATAAGAGGAGATGACAAGATGGAGAAGTTAGCACGAATGTATTTGAAGGAAGTCATCTCCAGACATGGAATACCAATCTCTATTATCTCTGATAGGGATGGCAGATTTATTTCAAGATTCTGGCAGACATTACAGCAAGCATTAGGAACTCGTCTAGACATGAGTACTGCCTATCATCCACAAACTGATGGGCAGAGCGAAAGGACGATACAAATGCTTGAAGACATGCTACGAGCATGTGTTATTGATTTCGGAAACAGTTGGGATCGACATCTACCGTTAGCAGAATTTTCCTACAACAACAGCTACCATTCAAGCATTGAGATGGCGCCGTTTGAAGCACTTTATGGTAGAAACTGCAGGTCTCCGATTTGTTGGAGTGAAGTGGGGGATAGACAGATTACGGGTCCGGATATTATACAAGAAACTACCGAGAAGATCATCCAAATTCAACAACGGTTGAAAACCGCCCAAAGTCGACAAAAGAGCTACGCTGACATTAAAAGAAAAGATATAGAATTTGAAATTGGAGAGATGGTCATGCTTAAAGTTGCACCTTGGAAAGGTGTAACGACCCGTCAAAATCGCTATTGACGCGGCACGTTAATCATTGATTCCACAGTGAGGTTTTGACCTCTATATGATACGTTTTGATAAAATATTGCATTCATTAAAATAAGTAACTTTCTAAACATAGAAAGTTATAAACATGTGGGCAAGTGCTTAGGTATAAGCAAAACCCCGAAATACATAAGTCTTTAATTTACAGGTTGACATCACAGTCCAATTATTTATTACACAACGCAGTTTTATTTTGAATGCAATAAACTTTGTACAAAGCATGAGAGACTCCATGCAGGCAACAAGCATATCACAACAGAAGCATTCTAAGAACCTGAGAATAAAACATGCTAAAAAGTCAACACGAATGTTGGTGAGTTATAGGTTTAATTGCTCGAGTCATAAACATATATAAAGATAGACCACAAGATTTCATCAAAAGTTAATAGATTCTACGTAACAGAGCACCCTGGCAACTAAACTTAATGCTATAGTGATAATTACCCCATTCGTTTTAATACACGTAAACCAACGTGTCTTAAACTCAAATAACATACGTCCGTTAAAAGGCTAGCGCTCTAGCTCGGACGGGGATGTCAAGCCCTATGGATCCATATACTATTATTCGTGTCCACCAGTCCACATCCTATGTACTGGCAGCTACTAGTTACCAAAGCTAAGGGATTTTCGGTTTAACTCAGTGTAGAATTAAGTATGTACTTGTATCCATTGAGTTTAAAATAAATTACATGTATTCTCAGCCCAAAAATATTTAAAGCATTTAAAAAGGGATCTATAACTCACAGTTCAATATTGTGATTCAATATTGTAGGGAAATAGCGTAGACGTAATGATGGTAGACGACTGTATGGTTGGCCTTGGATTCTAGAACAATACCCCGAACAATACCCAATATTACCTTAGCTTGAAACGGTTTGAAACCCGAATTAAAATACCCTCGTAAATACCTTATTATTATTAAACTTAAATTATAATATTAAAATTATAAATATCTTATCGTTTACAGAAGGAAGAAAAGAAATTGGGGTAAGTAACTCGTCGAACAAACTGGCGTATTTATAATACTTTTTCATTTACTGTAGCTCATGCGATCGCATGAGTTTTCAGTGTTTTTGCCATGCGATCGCATGGCGTTTTGTTTCTAGTTCGTCGACATCAAATAGTGCTACTGTAGCAATTCACTGTAGCAAAGTCAATTTTACTGTAGCAATTCAATGTAGCAAAGTCAATTTTACTGTAGCACTGTAGCAAAGTACGATTTCACTGTAGCAAATAGTGTTTTACTGTAGGAAAGTCGTTTTTACTTGTACATATACATATATACATACATATAATTGTTCATGAATCGTCGAGAGTAGTCAAAGGTAATTGTATATATGAACAGTTCTAAAATTTTGAGACTCAATCTAACAGACTTTGTTTAACGTGCCAAAATAATAAATCGTATAGAGAATTGGTTTAAATTAGTCGAAATTTTCCGGGTCATCACAGTACCTCCCCGTTAAAGAAAATTTCGTCCCGAAATTTTTGAGTAGTACCTGTTTCATGAGCGATATCAGTGAACAAATGTGGATACTTTTGCTTCATTTGATCTTCACGTTCCCAAGTAAACTCAGGTCCTCGTCTTGCGTTCCAACGAACTCTAACTATCGGTATTTTGCTTTGTTTTAATTGTTTGACCTCACGGTCCATGATTTCAACAGGTTCTTTGACAAAATGGAGTTTATCATTAATTCGTATTTCGTCAAGAGGAATTACGACATCCTCTTCAGCTAAACATTTCTTCAAACTTGACACGTGAAATGTGTCGTGAACACTACTAAGTTCTTGCGGTAGCTTTAATCGATAAGCAACTGCTCCAATTCTTTCGGTGATTTCAAAGGGTCCTACGTACCTAGGACTTAGCTTTCCTCGTTTACCGAATCGTACAACGCCTTTCCAGGGTGACACTTTCAACATGACTTTGTCGCCCACTTGAAATTCTAGCGGTTTTCTTCTTACATCAGCATAACTCTTTTGGCGACTCATGGCCGTTTTCAATCGCTGTTGTATTTGAATGATCTTTTCGGTGGTTTCGTGAATAATTTCTGGTCCAGTAAGTTGTCTTTCTCCTACTTCACTCCAACAGATAGGAGATCTACACTTTCTACCATAAAGTGCTTCAAATGGTGCTGCGTTGATGCTCGTATGATAGCTGTTATTGTATGAAAATTCTGCCAACGGTAAGTGTCGATCCCAACTGGTTCCAAAGTCAATCACGCATGCCCGTAACATGTCTTCCAATGTTTGTATTGTTCTTTCACTTTGACCATCTGTCTGTGGGTGATAAGCGGTGCTCATATCTAATCGAGTTCCCAATGCTTTTTGTAATGATTGCCAAAAACGTGATGTGAATCGGGTGTCACGATCAGATATGATGGAGATAGGTACACCATGCCTGGAAACTACTTCCTTCAAATATAGGCGTGCTAATTTCTCCATACTGTCTGTCTCCTTTATTGGTAGGAAGTGAGCTGATTTAGTTAGACGATCAACTATCACCCAAATAGTATCATGACTACTTGCAGTCCTTGGCAATTTCGTAATGAAATCCATGGTTATTCTTTCCCATTTCCACTGCGGAATTTCTGGTTGTTGTAGTAATCCTGACGGCTTTTGGTGCTCAGCTTTGACCTTTGCACACGTCAAACATTTGCTTACATAAGTAGCAATTTCTGTCTTCATATTAGGCCACCAATAAAACTTCTTGAGATCGTGGTACATTTTCCCATTTCCTGGGTGAATTGAGTACCTCGTTTTGTGTGCTTCATCCAGTACTAGTTGCCTTAGGTTACCATGTTTTGGTACCCATATCCTACCAGCAAAATACAGGGTTCCATCGGCTTTTACTTCAAGTTGTTTTTCTAACCCTTTGCTCATTTCGCCTTTTTCGTTTTCTTCTTTTAAAGCTTCTAACTGTGCTGCTTGAATTTGCTTTGTGAGATCAGTACGAATTGTAATATTCAAAGCTCGAACCCTAAGAGGTTTTACTCTTTCTTTTCGACTTAAGGCATCAGCTACAACATTAGCCTTTCCGGGGTGGTAACGGATTTCACAATCGTAATCGTTTAACAACTCTACCCAGCGACGTTGCCTCATATTGAGTTGTTTTTGATCAAAAATATGCTGAAGACTCTTATGGTCAGTGTACACTGTACACTTGGTGCCATATAGATAGTGTCTCCATATTTTGAGTGCAAAAACTACTGCTCCAAGTTCTAAATCATGCGTCGTATAGTTCTTTTCATGAATTTTTAGTTGTCGTGAGGCATATGCGATGACTTTTGTGCGTTGCATTAATACACATCCTAAACCTTGGCGTGAAGCATCACAATAGATCACGAAATCATCATTTCCTTCCGGTAATGACAAAATGGGTACAGACGTTAACTTCTTCTTTAATAACTGGAATGAGGATTCCTGTTCTGTGGACCAATCATACTTCTTTCCCTTTTGAGTCAATGCAGTTAAGGGTTTGGCGATTCTAGAGAAATCTTGAATGAATCTTCGGTAGTAACCAGCAAGACCTAAGAATTGGCGAATTTGTGTTGGAGTCTTCGGGATTTCCCATTTACTAATGGCTTCGATCTTGGCGGGGTCAACTTTAATTCCATGTTTACTGACAACATGGCCTAAAAATTGTACTTGTTGTAACCAGAAATCACACTTCGAAAATTTTGCGTACAATTCTTCTTTCTTGAGTATCTCTAGTACCAGTCTTAAGTGTTGCTCATGTTCTTCCTTGTTCTTTGAGTAAATCAATATGTCGTCGATAAAAACAATAACAAATTTGTCTAAATACGGTCTACAGATGCGATTCATTAGATCCATGAATACTGCTGGAGCATTAGTTAATCCAAAAGGCATGACTAGGAACTCATAGTGACCGTAACGGGTTCTGAACGCGGTTTTTAGGAACATCTTCTTCCTTCACTCTCAGTTGATGATATCCGGAGCGTAGATCAATCTTAGAATAAACACTTGATCCTTGCAATTGATCAAACAAATCATCAATCCTCGGTAATGGGTACCGATTCTTGATCGTTAATTTGTTTAATTCTCGGTAATCTATGCACATTCTCATAGATCCATCCTTCTTCTTGACGAACAGAATAGGAGCACCCCAAGGTGAAAAACTAGGACGAATAAATCCACGGTCCGATAATTCTTGCAACTGGTCTTGTAATTCTTGCATTTCTGAAGGTGCAAGTCTATATGGAGATCGGGCTACAGGTGCAGCTCCTGGTATGAGATCAATCTGGAATTCTACACATCTATGTGGAGGTAGCCCCGGTAATTCTTCTGGAAATACTCCGGGATATTCTCTTACAACCGGCATGTCATTAATGCTTCTTTCTTCAGTATCGATCTTCTTTATGTGTGCCAGAATAGCATAACAACCTTTTATTATAAGTTTCTGGGCCTTCATACAGCTGATAAAGTTCAGCTTTGAGTTGCTCTTCTCCCCATAAATCATTAATGACGTTTCATCCTTACGAGGGATGCGGATTGCTTTCTCAGCGCAAACAACTTCCGCTCTTGTTTTGGACATCCAGTCCATGCTAACGATTACGTCAAAACTTCCTAATTCTACGGGTATCAAATCGATTTTGAAGGTTTCACCAGCGAGATTCATTTCGCAACCATGGCAAATTTTATCGGCTTTTATCAGTTTACCATTAGCTAATTCAATAGTATATTTATAGTCTAGAG
Source organism: Rutidosis leptorrhynchoides (assembly GCF_046630445.1). NCBI lineage: Eukaryota > Viridiplantae > Streptophyta > Magnoliopsida > Asterales > Asteraceae > Rutidosis > Rutidosis leptorrhynchoides. The sequence goes on from NC_092341.1 coordinate 326,739,059, forward strand.
GTAATGATGCACATTTTAGTTTAAAACTAAAGTCTTTACACATATAACTTCTATCAGCACCCGTATCAAACATAATAGAAGCTAGTTGATTATTAACGGTAAACGTACCCGTGACAAGATTAGGATCCTCACGTGCTTTACTGGCACTAACATTAAATGCCCTCCCACGTGCGGGTTCTTTGTTCTTCTCCTTATCAGGGCATTGATTTATAAAGTGACCAGACTTCCCGCATCCAAAACATTTCTTGACATCGGTCAGTTTTGTCTTTACTTCAGAAACGGTGGCATAACAATCTTTCGCCACATGTCCTTTCTTGTTGCACTTATCACAGACCACTTGACAATAACCTGCATGATGTGTGTAACATCTTTTGCAGAACGGATGGGGTCCCTTATAGTTTGGACTTGCAGTTACCCCATCTTGTTTACCTTTAAAAGTTTCTTGTTTCTTCAGGTGAGTACTTTTGCCCTTATAGTCTTCCAATTTCCTCTTTCCTTCAGTTGTCTTGACTTCGGTAATTGGTGCCTTAATCGAACTCTCTGTGATCTGGTCCATGAGTTGGTGTGCCATTGTCATGGCTTCCTGCATCGTATTCGGTTTGGACGATGTAACATTTCCTTTGATATTGATCGATAAACCGTCAATATACATTTCTATCTTTCGTTTCTCATTTGGCACCAATTCGGGACACAACAAGGCTAGTTCCATGAAATGCTTTTCATAGTTATTGAGATTCGCGCCGATAACCTTCAGATTACGTAACTCAGATTCCATTTTTCTGATCTCGTTTCGAGGACAGTACTCCTCGATTAGCATCTTTTTCAGTTCTTCCCAAGAGATATCATATGCCGTATCTATTCCTTCTGCTTTAGCATAATTGTTCCACCAAGTAAGTGCACCATCTTGCAACGTGCACGAAGCATACTTTGACTTGTCTCTGTTCGCACAATTACTGATTTTGAAAACGGACTCCATCTTTTCAAACCATCGGGTTAGACCGACTGGTCCCTCAGTTCCACTAAACGTCTGTGGTTTGCATCCTTGAAAAGTTTTGTATGAGCATCCGTTTCGTGAATTTGTGTTTACGGCTGCTGCTTTAGCTGCTGCTTCGGCTATTGCTTTTGCTGCTTCGGTTGCAGCAATTCTTTCATTCACACGTTTCTCGACTAGTTGCTCAAACTTAGCATCCGACATTTGAGACATGTTTCTTCAATAAACACAACAGATATAATTTAATCATATAGAATATTATAGGTAAAATGAGTTGTCAATAGTTAATCGTAGCATATTAATAATATGAACCGATTATTATAAAAGCCTTTTCTTCTTATTAGCATTTTATAATTATTTCTAGGGTATTACCTACCCGTTAAGTTCATACATAATAGCTAGTACAAGGAATTAACTACTAAAATCCTAATAATATTCCACTATGAAAAATTATAGCGAGTTACTACATTATTATGTAATAATAATAGTAAGAAGTAGTAATAATACAAATAATCATTCCATGCATTTATTATTAATAAACCAAAATAATACAATACCATACAATACTGATATTTTACATATGCTTATTTTACATAACAAGATAGAGTAGCACACATAAGCAATAAAATAGCGCATGGAAGATTTATGGTTGCGAGGTCGTTCATTCAGAACTATCAGAAACTTCTTCCCATTTGGTTCTCTCTGCCAATTGTTTGTGTGCACATGGTCCGACAGACATTCTGGCAGTGTATTTTATTTTTAGTTGGGGTTTTGAGGTACCCGTTGCCTCAGTAGGTTTAATACAATAAGGGTGGTTACGGATCGAATGGTCCTGTTCTTTTTTAATAATTAAGGACATTTTATTATTGTGGTTGTTTTTATTATCTATAGCAAGTTGGAATTTCTCCTTAGTGATCTCTTTTATTTCATTAGCGAAATCCTCCTCCTTACTGATCTCGTCTGATGACGAACTGTCTGAGTCATGTGTAGGAGAATATGATGACGAACTGCAAGAATATGTACCGGTGGTCATGAACCGAAATCTGCCAGGCGTAATCGGCACAACCCGCCCGTCGGCGGTATATCTGGACCAATGTCCATATCTGTTTAGAAATGGACGATCCTCTTTTACTCCAGGGATCATGGGTCCATGCCAACGATACTGTGGCTCCGGAAAACTAAAGCTGGGTGGAGCTGGAACCTCCTCTGGGTTTACCGGGAGTTGAGATTCCCCGGCTAACACAATTTCTTCTTTAATAGGTATTGGAACGCCCTTTTCAGTTGTAGATAGAATAGATTCAGTGTCCGATTCCGAGTCGTACAAAATGATAGGATTATAAGAAGTCATCTATCACATAATTGAAACAACAATTACGTTAGCATATAAATATATCACATATAATGTTTTTGACCAAATAATAAGCAAAAATCAGGAAAAACAGATATGGTCATAGTCCAGACTCACTAATGCATCCTAACAATTACCAGTTAAATACAATAATGTAATTTCTGGTTCCCTATGACCTCAAGCTCTGATACCAACTGTAACGACCCGTCAAAATCACTATTGACGCGGCACGTTAATCATTGATTCCACAGTGAGGTTTTGACCTCTATATGATACGTTTTGATAAAATATTGCATTCATTAAAATAAGTAACTTTCTAAACATAGAAAGTTATAAACATGTGGGCAAGTGCTTAGGTATAAGCAAAACCCCGAAATACATAAGTCTTTAATTTACAGGTTGACATCACAGTCCAATTATTTATTACACAACGCAGTTTTATTTTGAATGCAATAAACTTTGTACAAAGCATGAGAGACTCCATGCAGGCAACAAGCATATCACAGCGGAAGCATTCTAAGAACCTGAGAATAAAACATGCTAAAAAGTCAACACGCATGTTGGTGAGTTATAGGTTTAATTGCTCGAGTCATAAACATATATAAAGATAGACCACAAGATTTCATCAAAAGTTAATAGATTCTACGTAACAGAGCACCCTGGCAACTAAACTTAACGCTATAGTGATAATTACCCCATTCGTTTTTATACACGCAAACCAACGTGTCTTAAACTCAAATAACATACGTCCGTTAAAAGGCTAGCGCTCTAGCTCGGAAGGGGATGTCAAGCCCTATGGATCCATATACTATTATTCGTGCCCACCAGTCCACATCCTATGTACTGGCAGCTACTAGTTACCAAAGCTAAGGGATTTTCGGTTTAACTCAGTGTAGAATTAAGTATGTACTTGTATCCATTGAGTTTAAAATAAATTACATGTATTCTCAGCCCAAAAATATTTAAAGCATTTAAAAAGGGATCTATAACTCACAGTTCAATATTGTGATTCAATATTGTAGGGAAATAGCGTAGACGTAATGATGGTAGACGACTGTATGGTTGGCCTTGGATTCTAGAACAATACCCCGAACAATACCCAATATTACCTTAGCTTGAAACGGTTTGAAACCCGAATTAAAATACCCTCGTAAATACCTTATTATTATTAAACTTAAATTATAATATTAAAATTATAAATATCTTATCGTTTACAGAAGGAAGAAAAGAAATTGGGGTAAGTAACTCGTCGAACAAACTGGCGTATTTATAATACTTTTTCATTTATTGTAGCTCATGCGATCGCATGAGTTTTCAGTGTTTTTGCCATGCGATCGCATGGCGTTTTGTTTCTAGTTCGTCGACATCAAATAGTGCTACTGTAGCAATTCACTGTAGCAAAGTCAATTTTACTGTAGCAATTCACTGTAGCAAAGTCAATTTTACTGTAGCACTGTAGCAAAGTACGATTTCACTGTAGCAAATAGTGTTTTACTGTAGGAAAGTCGTTTTTACTTGTACATATACATATATACATACATATAATTGTTCATGAATCGTCGAGAGTAGTCAAAGGTAATTGTATATATGAACAGTTCTAAAATTTTGAGACTCAATCTAACAGACTTTGTTTAACGTGCCAAAATAATAAATCGTATAGAGAATTGGTTTAAATTAGTCGAAATTTTCCGGGTCATCACAGTACCTCCCCGTTAAAGAAAATTTCATCCCGAAATTTTTGAGTAGTACCTGTTTCATGAGCGATATCAGTGAACAAATGTGGATACTTTTGCTTCATTTGATCTTCACGTTCCCAAGTAAACTCGGGTCCTCGTCTTGCGTTCCAACGAACTCTAACTATCGGTATTTTGCTTTGTTTTAATTGTTTGACCTCACGGTCCATGATTTTAACAGGTTCTTCGACAAAATGGAGTTTATCATTAATTCGTATTTCGTCAAGAGGAATTACGACATCCTCTTCAGCTAAACATTTCTTCAAACTTGACACGTGAAATGTGTCGTGAACACTACTAAGTTCTTGCGGTAGCTTTAATCGATAAGCAACTGCTCCAATTCTTTCGGTGATTTCAAAGGGTCCTACGTACCTAGGACTTAGCTTTCCTCGTTTACCGAATCGTACAACGCCTTTCCAGGGTGACGCTTTCCTCGTTTGATCTTCACGTACACGCACGCATTCACACACACACACACACATATATATATATACATACATATACATACATGTACTTACACAAAACTAACATTTGGCTCACTTAATCACACAAACGAACAAGTTATAAGCGTGATAATAATTAAGGTTATACCTTTAAACGCGCACGGAAAAACGGGGTGTTACAACTCTCCCCCACTTGAACCGGATTGCATCCTCGCAATCCACGCCGCATGACACGCAGGAAGATAAACCAGCACAAACTCTTCGGGCTCCCAAGTAAACTCGGAACCTTTACTGTAGTGACCCGAACTTTTCCATGTTTATATATATTAATTGAGATTGATATTTACATGATTAAATGTTTCCAACATGTTAAGCAATCAAACTTGTTAAGACTTGATTAATTGAAATATGTTTCATATAGACAATTGACCACCCAAGTTGATCGGTGATTCACGAACGTTAAAACTTGTAAAAACTATATGATGACATATATATGGATATATATATATAGTTAACATGATACTATGATAAGAAAACATATCATAAAGTATATTAACAATGAACTACATATGTAAAAACAAGACTACTAACTTAATGATTTTTAAACGAGACATATATGTAACGATTATCGTTGTAAAGACATTTAATGTATATATATCATATTAAGAGATATTCATACATGATAATATCATGATAATATAATAATTTAAAATCTCATTTGATATTATAAACATTGGGTTAACAACATTTAACAAGATCGTTAACCTAAAGGTTTCAAAACAACACTTACATGTAACGACTAACGATGACTTAACGACTCAGTTAAAATGTATATACATGTAGTGTTTTAATATGTATTTATACACTTTTGAAAGACTTCAATACACTTATCAAAATACTTCTACTTAACAAAAATGCTTACAATTACATCCTCGTTCAGTTTCATCAACAATTCTACTCGTATGCACCCGTATTCGTACTCGTACAATACACAGCTTTTAGATGTATGTACTATTGGTATATACACTCCAATGATCAGCTCTTAGCAGCCCATGTGAGTCACCTAACACATGTGGGAACCATCATTTGGCAACTAGCATGAAATATCTCATAAAATTACAAAAATATGAGTAATCATTCATGACTTATTTACATGAAAACAAAATTACATATCCTTTATATCTAATCCATACACCAACGACCAAAAACACCTACAAACACTTTCATTCTTCAATTTTCTTCATCTAATTGATCTCTCTCAAGTTCTATCTTCAAGTTCTAAGTGTTCTTCATAAATTCCAAAAGTTCTAGTTTCATAAAATCAAGAATACTTTCAAGTTTGCTAGCTCACTTCCAATCTTGTAAGGTGATCATCCAACCTCAAGAAATCTTTGTTTCTTACAGTAGGTTATCATTCTAATACAAGGTAATAATCATATTCAAACTTTGGTTCAATTTCTATAACTATAACAATCTTATTTCAAGTGATGATCTTACTTGAACTTGTTTTCGTGTCATGATTCTGCTTCAAGAACTTCGAGCCATCCAAGGATCCATTGAAGCTAGATCCATTTTTCTATTTTCCAGTAGGTTTATCCAAGGAAATTAAGGTAGTAATGATGTTCATAACATCATTCGATTCTTACATATAAAGCTATCTTATTCGAAGGTTTAAACTTGTAATCACTAGAACATAGTTTAGTTAATTCTAAACTTGTTCGCAAACAAAAGTTAATCCTTCTAACTTGACTTTTAAAATCAACTAAACACATGTTCTATATCTATATGATATGCTAACTTAATGATTTAAAACCTGGAAACACGAAAAACACCGTAAAACCGGATTTACGCCGTCGTAGTAACACCGCGGGCTGTTTTGGGTTAGTTAATTAAAAACTATGATAAACTTTGATTTAAAAGTTGTTATTCTGAGAAAATGATTTTTATTATGAACATGAAACTATATCCAAAAATTATGATTAAACTCAAAGTGGAAGTATGTTTTCTAAAATGGTCATCTAGACGTCGTTATTTCGACTGAAATGACTACCTTTACAAAAACGACTTGTAACTTATTTTTCCGACTATAAAACTATACTTTTCTGTTTAGATTCATAAAATAGAGTTCAATATGAAACCATAGCAATTTGATTCACTCAAAACGGATTTAAAATGAAGAAGTTATGGGTAAAACAAGATTGGATAATTTTTCTCATTTTAGCTACGTGAAAATTGGTAACAAATCTATTCCAACCATAACTTAATCAACTTGTATTGTATATTATGTAATCTTGAGATACCATAGACACGTATACAATGTTTCGACCTATCATGTCGACACATCTATATATATTTCGGAACAACCATAGACACTCTATATGTGAATGTTGGAGTTAGCTATACAGGGTTGAGGTTGATTCCAAAATATATATAGTTTGAGTTGTGATCAATACTGAGATACGTATACACTGGGTCGTGGATTGATTCAAGATAATATTTATCGATTTATTTCTGTACATCTAACTGTGGACAACTAGTTGTAGGTTACTAACGAGGACAGCTGACTTAATAAACTTAAAACATCAAAATATATTAAAAGTGTTGTAAATATATTTTGAACATACTTTGATATATATGTATATATTGTTATAGGTTCGTGAATCAACCAGTGGCCAAGTCTTACTTCCCGACGAAGTAAAAATCTGTGAAAGTGAGTTATAGTCCCACTTTTAAAATCTAATATTTTTGGGATGAGAATACATGCAGGTTTTATAAATGATTTACAAAATAGACACAAGTACGTGAAACTACATTCTATGGTTGAATTATCGAAATCGAATATGCCCCTTTTTATTAAGTCTGGTAATCTAAGAATTAGGGAACAGACACCCTAATTGACGCGAATCCTAAAGATAGATCTATTGGGCCTAACAAACCCCATCCAAAGTACCGGATGCTTTAGTACTTCGAAATTTATATCATATCCGAAGGGTGTCCCGGAATGATGGGGATATTCTTATATATGCATCTTGTTAATGTCGGTTACCAGGTGTTCACCATATGAATGATTTTTATCTCTATGTATGGGATGTGTATTGAAATATGAAATCTTGTGGTCTATTGTTACGATTTGATATATATAGGTTAAACCTATAACTCACCAACATTTTTGTTGACGTTTAAAGCATGTTTATTCTCAGGTGAATATTAAGAGCTTCCGCTGTTGCATACTAAAATAAGGACAAGATTTGGAGTCCATATTTGTATGATATTGTGTAAAAATTGCATTCAAGAAACTGATTTTGATGTAACATATTTGTATTGTAAACCATTATGTAATGGTCGTGTGTAAACAGGATATTTTAGATTATCATTATTTGATAATCTACGTAAAGCTTTTTAAACCTTTATTTATGAAATAAAGGTTATGGTTTGTTTTAAAAATGAATGCAGTCTTTGAAAAACGTCTCATATAGAGGTCAAAACCTCGCAACGAAATCAATTAATATGGAACGTTTTTAATCAATAAGAACGGGACATTTCATTTACTACGACGCCATTGGACCTTAAAGGTCCTCACCTCCTTGTTACGCAACATTTTCATCTTTTCATCAAGAATGCAATCGGCTCTTCGACATACTCCAACTTGTTGTTTAACTCGATCTCATCTAGTGGCATCCACGACGAATCATCCGCAAGACACTTACGGAGATGGAAAACGTGAAATGTATTATGGATCCCCGCAAGCTCTTCGGGTAATTCCAAATGATAAGCAACTTCACCAACACGAGCCAAAATCTTAAATGGCCCAATAAACCGAGGTGCTAACTTTCCCCGTTTTCGAAACCGAATAATACCCTTCCACGGCGAAACCTTAAGCATCACCATGTCACCCTCTTGAAACTCGATCGGTCGTCTACGTTTATCGACATAAGACTTTTGTCTATCTTGCGCCGCCTTCAAACGAGCCCGAATCATATCGATTTTGCTATTTGTCTCCAATACCAAGTCGGTGCTCCCGACTTCCCTTTGACCCACTTCGCCCCAACAAATCGGGGTCCGACACCTTCTACCATATACCATCTCATATGGTGGCTGGTGTGCAGTGGGGTGTATATAAAATAGTTATTAATTTTAGCAGAAAATACTATTAAATACGATACAATTTTACACAAGATATTTATTTATTTAGAGAATGGATATACTTAAACCTTGCTACAACACTTATAGGCAGTGTACCTAATCGTACAGTAGTGTAGTTTTTAGTAAGTCCGGTTCGTTCCACAGGAAAATCTTTAAACAAAGCTTAACGCTATATTAGTTTACTTTTATAAAAATACAAATATATATATATAAGTAATATTATTATTATAAAGGGGGGGTTTTTACCGTTTAATGACCGGTTTGTCGATTTTAAAACTTTAGTCGCAGTTAAAACCAAATGTAAAATATTAAAAATAAATACAAGACTTAAATTAAAGCATAAAGTAAATATCGATAATGAAATTGCGAATAATAAAAGTGCGATAAAATAAACTTGCGATAATTAAAGAGTACGATAATTAAAAGTGCAATTAAATAAAATAACAATAAAAATGCGATAATTAGAAGTGCAATTAAATATGAAATAAAAGAATTATACGTATTTAAACTTCCGTAATCATGATGTTTGACGTGTTGATTTTAGTTTTATGCCCATGGGTTAATTGTCCTTTGTCCTGGATTATTTAATATGTCCGTCTGGTTTTTTTCCATAACAGTCCATCAGTCATAAATATAAAGTGCGAGTGTCCTCGTCAAATTATCCTTATACCCGAAGTTAAATATTCCAACTAATTGGGGACTTAAACTGTAACAAGATTTTAATACTTTGTTTAATAATTACACCAGGATGTCGACTGAGTGTAATCCAAGGTTTTAATATTTTGTTATCAATTATACCAAGTGTCCTTGTACATAATTTCACCCCTGTTTTAATTATTCTAGTGGTTATTAATCCATTCCCGTGTCCGGTTAAATGAACGATTATTCGTACATATAAATACCCCGCCCATCGTGTCCGATTGAGTGTATATGGTAAATTATAGGGACGCCCAATTGTAAATCTTTATATTAACATTAACAAACTATCATTTAGTTAAACAAATATAAAGCCCATTAATAGCCCATAGTCTAATTTCCACAAGTGTCGTTCTTTTGTCCAAACCCCAATTATGGTACAAAGCCCAATTACCCAATTTTAGTAATTAGCCCAACATCATGATTACTTCGGATTAAATAAGCATAATAATAACTTAGCTACGAGACATTAATGTAAAAAGGTTGAACATAACTTACAATGATTAAAAATAGCGTAGCGTTACACGGACAGAATTTCGACTTACACCCTTACAATATTCGCTAACATACCCTTATTATTAGAATTATAATTAAAATTAAAATTAAAATATAAATTATAAATATATATTTTACGTATATATGGAGAGAAGAGAAAGATAGATGGATTTTTGGTGCACCAAAGCTCAATTTTTATAGGCATGTGGGCTGGAACTGGGGCTCATGCGATCGCATGGATTTATGCCTTCCAGGCCATGCGATCGCATGGCCAGCTGGGGAGGCTCATTTTTGGTTGTTTTCTTCTGCCGACGGTTTTATAAATAATATAATATATTAAATAATTATAAGAATTATTTAAATATTATATTATATTTATGTGCATAGTTGACTTGTAATTTTTAGTCCGTTGCGTCGAGCGTTGAGAGTTGACTCTGGTCCCGGTTCTGAATTTTCGAATGTCCTTGCGTATAATTTAATATCTTGTACTTTGCGTTTTGAATCTTGTACTCTTGTAATTTCGAGACGTTTCTTATCAATAATTGGAACCTCTTTGATTGTATTTTGTACTTTTGAGCTTTTTGGTCGTTTGCGTCTTCAATTCGTCGAATCTGTCTTTTGTCTTCACCTTTTATTATTTAAACGAATATCACTTGTAAATAGAACAATTGCAACTAAAAGCTTGTCTTTCTTGAGGAATAATGCTATGAAATATATGTTCGTTTTTAGCATTATCAAATATTCCCACACTTGAGCGTTGCTTGTCCTCAAGCAATATCGTCTTGAAATACTAGAATCACTTCTTTATTCTTCACACTTTGTACATCAGTGATTTCTATACGGCGGTATAAACAATGATAGTAACGATAGAACTATGGTTAAAGGTGGGTGTGTCATCCACAGTTGCCTCGGGTTTAGGTAAACGACACTTGCAATCAAATAGCCGATTTACTTTCGGTTTCCAAAGCAAAGTGCACATTTGAAAGGCGGTTTACAGTCCCACATGACTATGAAAATGTAGATCCTTAAGGAAATTGGATCTTTATGAAAATATTTGATCTTTTGAAAATTCAAGCTAGCTTTTACCCTAGATAAGTTTTCCGGAATAACCCTTTACCGGTGTTTGCAAAATAGTTTTGTGGGTTTGGTGGGTTTTAGATTTGAAAATTTTAGCTCAAAACTTGCGGTTTTGTGTCACCCACTTGCTAACCTTGTATTTGGAAAGCAACACGTCCAGTTTACTTGTCCCGTATATTACCTTTCGATAAACTACCGTCCGGTTGTAAAGGAAAGCGTTGAACAAGCGACTGTTAAGGCAATGTCCCCTGACATGCTTTTAATTATGGTCTATAACGTGTCGGACGCAATTACTATCCTTGGTAGGAGCAATAGTAAAGCTCACCCTTATGATTTTTCGGTCTGGCACAAGGTCCTGTCTTTGACCATGCTATGCAACCACCGTTCTTACGGTTGACACCCGATTTGGTTCAGGTGACCTAATGAATTCCAGGTGAATTTCTAGGATTTTACGTTCAATGGTAATGAACGCATTGAAAATAGGGTTTTCAGAAAACAAATCGGTTTGTAATTTTGATCAAAATATTTTCTCGTTCAAGCTCGAGTTTAGATATCATCGAATTCCATGAGTTTGTAATTCTCAATCTTTAAAGTCAATCTCAAGGATTGAGTAATATCAGTCTTAAAAGCTGATTTTTGATCTTTTAAGGAGATTATCCTTTCTGGAGATCTGATTCATTAGTCTTATCAAGCTAATTTGCACGGTGCCCCCCATTGTACGAGATAAATCCTTCTCATGGTTAGGATAAATCTGACCACTTGGCGACCCTGTTTGATGCTGAGGTCCGTGGATTTCCTGCTGATTTTAGAGATGACTTTTCTAGATTTTTTGTCAACCTACAGCTGGTCTGGACGACAACTTCTTGACCTAAATCAAGAAGCGCGTGTCTTTTGCGGAAGACTTTACTTCCTTTTAATGATGGAATTGATTCATCGTGTAGATCCATCTCTTCTTTTCTTTCATCGGGTAAAATGGTTTAGTTTAGTCCAAAGCAAAAGTATTTTCAGTTATTTGTTACAGATATATGTGACATATGTTTAAGATAACTTGGTAAGTTTTTCCACACTTGGCTTTTATTTTCCTTTTTATCGTCCTCTATTCCATTTTAAATGAATTTCAACATTTTGGTTTGTTTCTCAATTTATGTCCTTTCCGAGGTTACAATAGTTTCGGTGTTAACACCTAGTTTTATCGTTCATAAATATGTATAAACATGATTTTGAGTTCATTTAATTGAAAATTTTGAAAAATTTTACTAGAATTGGGTAGTCAGTATATAAGACTAGGGCTGTTCTTTATTATCAGAGAGCACTAGATTCTAATACAACTACTACGTTACTAGTATTTTTAATGGTAACCAAGTGTATAAAGATAAAAATTTTAAAAATCCGAAAGAATTTAACCCCTTCCCACACTTTAGATCTTGCAATGCCCTCATTTGCAAGAAATCAGTACAATTTAAATTATTGAGGGTGATTAGCGTAGAAATGATTAAATTTTACCAAAGTTTCCAAACATATTGGCGTTTGTTTGCTGAATGATAAATGGTGCATATCATTTGTTCATTTCGTCTGTTGTTACATCACATTTATTTGTCATCTTGTCGTCAAAATTAGAAGCTTTTGCTGAACTTAATGCCAGTCTTTGAAAATGCGCTGTTTTACCCTGTTTTATACAATCGACAATATACATACATACAAATATAATCATGCATGGCAATTTGAAATGGGACTTAATATCCCACTTTCAAATTCTAAATATGAAATATTAGTACACAATAATAATAAAATAATAAAAATTACACAAATATATCCAATAACATAAGTTTAAACATGAAAAAGTCAAAAGATAAAAACATAAAAATCATAAAAATAACCAAATGGAACTAAATCAGTCTGGATAGGGGTTTCAGTTCATCTCATCGGGTGGGTTCCATTGTTGGTTATAGGTGTTCTGATAGGCTTGGTCATAGTCATACCGGTTAAAGGGTGATCGGATATCGGGGCTATGTGGCGAAAAATGAGCAGGTCGAGTAGGTACATAGTTATTTGGTACCTAATATGATAGCTGGCTCATGATTTGGTGCTGATGAACTAACCATCTATCGTGTTGGCGTCGCCTATAATCCTCGTATACTCGCTCGGAGTTCCACTGCTCATACATACTATGTCTTGCCGTGTTCGTCATTGCTTCCTCATCTATACGAACGTGGACGTCAAGAATAGCATCTCGAAAGACATCCCTAATGTCTTCCGCCTCCTCCATTTCCTCGTCTGAGCCTCTCTCTACCTGAGGATGAGATCCCTCATAGGGTACTGCCTGGTTACGTCTACTTTTCAATACCTTAGCACCCACATAAACTTTCAATCCTAAGGGCTCAACCTGTTCTCTACAAATCTGTAATGGACCCCCTTGGTTCCTATCAACACCTAAATACTCTCCAATTAGAGTAACAAAAATACCTCCTCCTATTATACTCCCGTCCTGCAATCCCTCTACCATTTTAGATAAATAAAAAGCGACACAGTAAGGGATATTGACAAAGCTTCTAGGATCCCGAATACACTTTAGGTAGAATAAATCATATAAGGTAATTTTTTCTTTATTATGACCTCTTTGTGTAATCGAGTTAGCCAAAAATCTATGAATAATACGAAGCTCGGCTCTGTCAATATGTGTATAGGAGTGTCCTCCTGCTCGTGTAAAAACATCAAAATGTGACATACGCCTCCAAATGGCGTCAGCGTCAAAGTTACTATCTACCCGTTCACCATAATGAATCAAGTTTGTACAATCGGGTAATAGCAACTCACCAGGAGTATATATCTGTAAGGCCCTGGCCATGTCCAGCATGGACATTCTGTACATCCTACCGCCAAGGATAAACCTAAGAAATCTTCTATCATCTATCCTAACTATATTTGTATCAAGTGATACAGTACTCATCAACTCAACACACCATTCCTTATATACAGGTCTACGAATGGTGAAAAGACGTTCCCAATCTGTAAAAGAAGAACTGCCATACCTTTGAACTAAAAGCTGTCTAACACGGTCAGCTAGATGGACTGTTTCCAAAGGGGCCCAATCAATTACCCTTGGCACCTCTACATTTTTTGTTACCAATTTGAATTTGTTCCTTTGATATGTCTCGTAATCTCTCCATCTTCTATCAAATCTCAGATTAGGATGTAGAGTGTGCTCAGGAATCGTTGGGAATTCTACTGGCGGCCTCATTGGGAATACTATGAATTCATCAACAAACTGTACTGGATCATAATAAGGTATGTGCTGATCAGGCTGTTGTTGTTCCTGTTGCGGTTCTTGTTCGTGTTGCATTTCTGGTTCTGGTTCTGGTGCTTGTGCTGGTCGTCTAGATGATGATGCTCCTGAACCTCCAGTGTCGGCTCTCTGTAAAACACATTAAACACACAAATTGTGCATCCAAATATGCATTAGTGTTAGCAAAATAACAACTTAAAACAATCACTATAACATGTTAAATCAAAATTAAACTTATACACATTTTCACAATTTTTCACAATTCTACACTTTTCAAATAAGCACATATGAAAATGTATACAAAATTCATAAGCATTTAACTCAAATAACATGTCAAAATATTCATTACTAATAATTAAACAAGTCTCAAATGGCAAATATATCAAATAAATCAAGTTCATGAATTTTGGACTTAAAAAGTCCACTTTAATCTCCAAAAATCATGTTTAGGATCATTGTTTGGATCATTTAACTATCTAAACATGTTACACTACTCAATTTAGCAATAATTCATGACAAAAATCGGCCATAACCTGTTTATATCAAAAAGCCCCAAATTGCTCAAGAACACAAACCCTAGATTTCTAAAATTTTTGAAGTTTTTGGCTTCAAATCATGTTAAATAGCATCAATCTAGGTTATACATGCATAAAATACTAACAATTTAACACTAATTACACTAGAAATTAACAAAATTGCATTAGGTAAAAAATTGGTAATTATCACAAAAACTAGGAATTTATAGAGTTTAGGGGTGTAATTTTTACCAATTTGCTGAGGAATGAGAATCTAGGCATGATTAGAGCAAGAAATTTGATGAATTACGGTGGAAAAATGGCGAAAATTGGTGAATTTTTGGAGTTGGTTCGTGAATGTGTGTGTGTTTTGTGGATGAAGAGCAGACCCGCTGCTGTATGTATCAGGCCTGGATTTCAGCTCCATGCGATCGCATGGAGTTGAAGTGTAAAACCCATGCGATCGCATAGGGGTCCGGGTAGAGTGTTTTCAGGTTTTTTTTTTTTTTTTTTTTTTTTTTTTTATAAAACCTTATACTTTATAGAACTTATAATTATTTAAATTTTAAGAATTTGGTTTCCTTTAGGAGCGAGGGCGTTTCGGATCGTTGTCCTAGTCTGTCCCTCGACAAAATTTTAAAATTTGTCAAATCAAAGCGCGGTTTTTTTTTTTTTTAAAGTAAAGATTTTTGGGTTTTTTAATGTTTTTGGCATACTTTAATTCAAAAAGATTAAAAATAATGATAATAAAAGTTCTCGTCCCTTCCTCGGGTAAAGCAATTTCGGTTCAAAGACCTAGTCTTCAACTTACGAAGAATTTTTAAAAATCCTATTTTTTACTTAATGAGATAAAGTAAATTTTTTGTTTTTAAATTCACACAACTTAAATATAAAATTCAAAATTAATATTAAAAATTCACACCAAACTTAAAATTTGAAATGCATAAAATTAAAAATTCATATTTTTTAAAAATTAAAAATTCACACCAAATTTAATTTAAAAATTCATATTATAAATTCACACCAAACTTATATTAATTTTTTCAAATATTTTAATTTTAAATATATTGTTTTTACAAAGTTTACAATATTAATTTAAGATTTATATATTAATTTTAAAAACATGGTAAAAATAAAATTAAAAATCTTTTTGGCTTTTTATCCCACTTTAATCAATCAAATATTATCAAAAATATGCGCCCCTCTTTTCGGTAAAGTAATTTCGGTTATAAGACCTAATTTAACTCATGACGAATTTTTGAAATATTTTGAGTTGATTGATTAAAGATATTTATACCTTAAGAATAAACGTTAAATTTCGCATTGATGTAATAAATTTTTGTATGATATCAATAATTTCGGTCGCCAAACCTAATTTTATTTAATATCAATTTAATACTTTTTAGCGAACAAATTAGCGTTTATTATCAAAAGGTTAAAAATAATAAAAAAAAATAAAAACTGTACAAACATACCTGTGAAATAGATTTCTTAATTATATGATCTATCCCATTCATAAGATAGTCGGTTTAATTGGTTTTCCATAGCTACATAGGCGTAACCTCGAGCATTCAGTGTCTTTTCTTCTAAACATATGAACGGTCCGTCTCTGCATAAAGTAACAAATTCGGTGTTTGAATAGGTTTGATTATTTGAACATTTACCTCCATGTGACCATTTTCCGCATTTGTGACATCTTTCTAGGTGTCGTGCTCTTCTTTTTGCTGCGGATTTTGATTTTCCTTTACCAAATTGTAACTTATTATCTTCGCATCTGGATTCTTTTCTAACTCCGTCCATTCTTTCTCTGATTACTGATACTAGTTCACTCGGTAGTATGTCATTATTACGTTTAGTGATCAAAGCGTGTAGCATTAGACTATGGTTTAGTTCACAGGCAGTCTTCATTTCCTAAAAACCTAAAAAAAAATAAAAATTCAGAATGGGGGGAGAAGACTAGTTCTTTAGGGTCTGCTAGGGAAAGACCATTCCGGTTCCATTTTCGAGAACTACACGAAAACAGACAATCTAACTCTAACATAAATACATATTATCCTTTAAAGACTTGATTCTCCCCACACTTAGTTAGCTGTGGTGTCAAAATTGTGATTAACTTCGTTGTCGACTTCCATCGGACCATGTATGTAATGTTTAACTCTGTGACCATTAACTTTAAATTCAATCCCATTTGAATTTGTTAATTCTATCGTTCCGTATGGGAAAACTCTTTTGACTATGAATGGTCCAGACCATCTTGATTTCAATTTTCCAGGAAATAGCTTGAATCGTGAATTGAAAAGAAGAACTCTGTCTCCTTCTTTAAATTCTTTTGAACTTCTGATTCTTTTATCATGCCATTTCTTCGTTCTTTCTTTATAGATTAACGAATTATCGTATGCTTCATGTCTTAATTCTTCTAATTCGTTTAGTTGACTTAATCGTAGACGTCTGGCTTCATGTAAATCAAGATTACATGATTTCAAAGCCCAAAATGCTTTGTGTTCAATTTCTACTGGAAGATGACATGCTTTTCCATAAACAAGTCTAAAAGGTGTGGTTCCAATTGGAGTTTTGTAGGCTGTTCTAAAAGCCCAGAGTGCATCCTCCAATTTAATGGACCATTCCTTCGGATTTGATCCTACGGTTTTCTCTAGAATACGTTTTAAAGCTCGGTTGGTATTTTCAACTTGTCCACTTGTTTGTGGATGATATGCGGTGGAGATTTTATGAGTTACTCCATATCTTTTAAGAACTTTCTCAAGTTGATTATTACAGAAATGAGTATCACGATCACTTATTAAAGCTTTCGGTGTTCCAAACCTTGCAAAAAGACGTTTTAAAAAGTTGACTACAACTCGTGCATCGTTAGTTGGGAGAGCTTGTGCTTCCGCCCATTTAGATACATAATCAATGGCTACGAGTATATATAGATTATTATGAGATTTTGGAAATGGACCCATAAAGTCAATACCCCAAATGTCAAATACTTCACATACTTGGATGACATTTTGTGGCATTTCATCACATTGACTTATTTTTCCGGCCCTTTGACAAGCATCACAGGATTTGCAAAGAAGGTGTGCATCTTTGTAAATTGTAGGCCAATAGAATCCAGCATCATAAACTTTTCTTGCTGTTAGTTGAGGCCCATAATGCCCTCCTGTTGGTCCTGTGTGACAATGGTTTAATATTTTACTAGCTTCATCTCCAAATACACATCGGCGTATTATTCCATCTGGACAACTTTTAAACAAATGTGGATCTTCCCAGAAATAGTGTTTTATATCACTGAAGAATTTCTTTTGTTTTTGGTACGATAATCCTTTTTCAAGGAATCCACAAACTAAGTAGTTTGCATAGTCTGCAAACCATGGGATTTCTTTATAATCTATCTTCAATAGATATTCATCAGGAAAATTGTCTTGTATGGCCGATTCATTTAGAACTTCTAATTCGGGATTTTCAAGACGAGAAAGATGATCAGCGGCGAGATTTTCTGCTCCTCTTTTATCTCGGATTTCAATATCAAACTCTTGTAAGAGTAAGATCCAACGGATTAATCTTGGTTTAGCATCTTGTTTTGAAAATAGGTATCTAAGAGCAGAATGGTCGGTATAGACCACCGTTTTTGCTAGAACGAGATATGATCGAAATTTGTCAAAAGCAAAGACAATAGCAAGGAGTTCTTTTTCAGTAGTTGTATAGTTTGTTTGTGCTCCTTGTAACGTCTTACTAGCATAATATATAGGTTGAAATCGTTTTTCAATCCTTTGTCCTAAAACGGCTCCCATTGCAAAATCACTTGCATCGCACATTAGTTCAAATGGTAGATTCCAATTTGGTGTTATCATGATCGGTGCATTAGTGAGTTTTTCTTTAAGAATATTAAAAGATTTGATACACTCATCTGAAAAGATGAATGGAGCATCCTTTTCTAGGAGTTTATTCATAGGAGTGGCAATTTTAGAAAAATCTTTTATGAAACGTCGGTAAAAACCGGCATGCCCTAGAAAACTCCTAATTCCTCTAACATTGGTGGGATGTGGAAGTTTAGCAATTACATCTACTTTAGCTCTATCCACTTCAATTCCTTCTTTTGAAATTTTATGTCCAAGAACGATGCCTTCTTTAACCATGAAATAGCATTTCTCCCAATTAAGTACTAGATTTGATTGTTCTCATCTAATAAGCATTCGTTCAAGATTAACTAGACATGATTCAAATGTATCACCGAAGACTGAAAAGTCATCCATGAAAACTTCCATGCATTCTTCTATCATGTCATGAAAAATCGCCATCATACACCTTTGAAATGTTGCAGGGGCGTTACAAAGTCCAAATGGCATACGTTTGTAAGCAAAAGTACCATAAGGGCACGTGAATGTGGTTTTCTCTTGATCTTCGGGTGCTATTGGAATTTGAAAATATCCGGAAAATCCATCTAGAAAGCAATAATAACTATTTCCGGCTAATCTTTCCAACATTTGATCTATGAAAGGTAAGGGAAAGTGATCTTTTCTGGTGGCGTCATTTAATTTTCTATAATCAATACACACACGCCATCCTGTTACGGTCCTAGTAGGAATAAGCTCATTTTTCTCATTTGTAATGACGGTCATGCCACCCTTCTTAGGCACGCATTGAACTGGGCTTACCCATGGACTATCAGAAATTGGATATATCAAACCTGCATCTAGCAGTTTAATAATCTCTTTCTTAACTACATCTTGCATATTAGGATTTAGTCTTCGTTGGCGTTGCACATATGTTTTATGACCTTCTTCCATAAGGATTTTATGTGTGCAATACGAAGGACTTATTCCTTTAATATCATGAATCTTCCATGCAATGGCTGGTTTATGAGCTTTCAACATAGAAATGAGTTGTGATTTCTCATTTTCAGTAAGAGAAGATGATATTATTACAGGTAATTCAGATTCACCATGTAAATAAGCAGATTCACAGGTAATTCGATATCTGTCTTCTTCTTTTAGCATTTGAATTTCTTCTGTTGTTGGTTCATATCCATTAGCTATTAGTGTAGCTAACATTTCAGCTTCATCAATTGGTTCATTACCTTCTCCTAAAGAACATTCTCCTGTTCCTTGTAATTCTGGAAATTCTTCTAATAATTCTGCATGTGCATCTATAGTTTGAATATAATAACATGTATCATCTGCAGATTGTGGTTGTTGCATTGCTCTATCAACTAAAAAGGTAACACTCTCATCCTCTATACTTAGGGTCAATTTCTTACCGAACACGTCTATCATTGCTTTAGCCGTGTTTAAGAATAGTCTTCCTAATATGAGAGGAACTTGAGAATCTTCTTCCATGTCCAGAACAACAAAATCTACTGGAAATACTAAAGTACCAACTTTAACTAGCATGTTCTCCATTATCCCTCTAGGATATTTTATTGATCTATCGGCTAGTTGTATGCTTATTCTGGTTGGTTTCAATTCTCCAAGGTCTAGTTTAGCGTATAGTGAATACGGCATTAAATTTATACTAGCACCTAAGTCTGCCAATGCTTCTATTGAACTAAGACTACCCAGAAAACATGGAATTGTGAAACTTCCTGGATCAGATAGTTTTTCTGGTATCTTATTCAACAGTACTGCTGAACAATTAGCATTCATAGTAACAGCCGAGAGTTCTTCCATTTTCTTTCTATTTGAGATTAGATCTTTCAAGAATTTAGCATATCTAGGCATTCCTGAAATCACATCAATGAAAGGAAGATTTACATTTATCTGTTTAAACATATCCAAGAATTTGGATTGCTCGGCTTCAAGTTTCTCTTTCTTCATTTTACTCGGGTAAGGAAGTGGTGGTTGGTATGGTTTAACATAAGGTTTATCCTTAACTGTGTTATCTTCATTAACCTTTTCAACTACCGGTTCTTTTTCCTTATCTTGATCAGGTTGTGGTTCTTGTGGAGTAGGAATAGTTTCATCAGAAGTTACAGGTATTTCCGGTGGTTTAAGTGTTGTACCACTTCTTGTGGTAATAGCTTTAGCTGTTTCATTCCGGGGGTTAGCATTTGTAACACTAGGTAGACTTCCCGATTTTCTTTCACCTATTAACCTTGCTAGGTTACTTACTTCTTGTTCCAGATTTTGAATAGAAGCTTGTTGATTTCTAAATGCTTGAGTATTTTGTTCATTGGTTTGTTTCTGAGAGGTGAAAAACTGCGTTTGAGTTTCAACTAGCTTTGTCATCATATCTTCTAAATTCGGCTTTTTATCATCGGTTTGTTGTGGTGGTTTGTTTTGAAAATTAGGTCTTTGCTGATTGTAATTATTATTAGATACTTGTTGATTGCTAGGACCTTGTTGGTTGTTGTATGGAATATTTCTATTATAATTCTGGTTTTGATTGTAAATCGGTCTTGGCGGTTGATAATTATTCTGATAATTATTTCCAGGCCTTTGGTTTATGTATGAAATATTCTCTCTTTGTTCCATTGTTAATTCAATACTGAGACAATCTTTTGTCAAATGTGGTCCTCCACACTGCTCACAACTAATTCGTATTGAGTGAATATCCTTAGTCATCTTTTCCATTCGTCTCTCCACAGCATCTATCTTTGCGGAAATGGAATCTAAGTCATGGCTAGAATCGGCTCTAGCTGCTTTAGATGATCTAACGATATCTTTTTCTTGGTGCCACTCATGTGAGTGGGAAGCAGTGTTATCAATAATTTTGTAAGCATCAGTTTCGGTTTTCTTCATAATAGAACCACCAGCTGCTATATCTATGTCTTTTCTTGTAGTGATGTCGCATCCTTGGTAGAATATTTGTACTATTTGACAGGTGTCTAAACCATGTTGCGGACATCCTCTTAACAACTTTCCATATCTAGTCCACGCCTCATATAGAGTTTCATTCGGCTTCTGTGTGAACGTAACAATTTCTGCTTGAAGTCTTACGGCTTTAGATGCAGGAAAGAATTGTTTAAGAAATTTGTCAACTAAAACATCCCATGTATCAATCGCCCCTTCAGGTAACGATTCCAACCAATCTTTGGCTTCTCCCTTTAAAGTCCAGGGAAATAACATGAGATATATCTGTTCATCCTCCACTTCTCGGATTTTAAATAGTGTGCAGATCCTATTAAAGGTACGTAGATGTTCATTTGGATCTTCCTTCGGCGCACCACTAAATTGGCATTGATTAGTCACCATGTGTAGAATTTGTCCTTTGATTTCATAATCTGGCGCATTAATGTCTGGATGAGTAATTGCGTGACCTTGGCCAGTGCGTTTAGCTCTCATTCGGTCTTCCATACTTAAAGGTTCTAGATTCTCCATAATTGAATTTGTTGAATCGGAATCACTAGAGGATTCTGATTTAATGGTTCGTTCCTCAACAATCTCTGTTTGAATGATTGGTGGTTCTGGGGGAAAGTTTAGTGGTTCAGGATCTACGAACCGTTCCTGAATATTCTCCGGATTCTCAATTGTGAGGTCGGGTTCAAAAAATGGATTATCGGAAATTTGAACTGAAGTACTTGGTCGACTGGATGACGATTCTAAAGAAAAATCAACGGCAGTAATATTTGCTAAATGTCTTGATCTAGTTACAGGTGGTGAACGTACAAAAGGTGATGAACGTCTTGCTCGGTGCATTCACTGAATATCCTATTAGTTTTTAAAAGGAAAGAAAAATTATAATAAGTTATCCAATCAATAGACTTTTCTGATTTTGCCCACGTTTCGAATAGCCAAAAGATGCAGCAGAGGGGCAGGATTCGTTTGGTCTCAATATAATTGAGGACTGTTTGGCTCCAATAACCCGGTCCACGTACAAATCCAACTATTACTACGAACCAGAAAATTTTGATGTCTATCAATTTAATCACTCAAAATAAATTTTCGTAATTTTAAGAAATTTAGATAAGAAGTAGAATAAAAATCTATGTCCTAAAACTAGAATAGCGAGAAATAAGAAAGAAAAAGAGTTCGTCGAAAAAGGTCGAAAAAGAAAAATGGTTGAAAAATAAAAGGTGACGGAAAAATAAAAGAAACTTATAAAACTTAAAAATACTTGACTAACCTAACCTTATTACTACAACTAACTTAAAATTATAATCGCAAATTGAGATTAATAATTGGAATGATAATTGATACATAGTAAAAGGTGTCTAAAAATATTAAAGCTTATAGGGAAAACTAAATCCCAAATGGAAATAACTTAAAAAGAAACTAAAACTTAAAAAGGCGTCGTAAAATTCTAGAGTACCTAAATCTTAGTCTAAAGAAAAAGCACTTAAGGAATTTTACGGCAAAGCCTAAAAATCTAGAAGTAAAAATAATTATGGCAAAAACTATGAAGTAAAACTAAATATGAGCGAAAAATACAAATATTACGCTAAAACGATTAAAAAGGGACAAAATATAAAAATATATAAAAAGTTGTAAAAAGTACAATTTTTATAAAAATATTATTTTTATATTATTTATTTTATAAAAATATTAATTTTAAAATTTAATTAAACTAAATAAACTAAATATATAAATTAAATAATAAAACTAAACTTAATTAATATTAAATATAAAACTAATTAGGGTTTTATAATTATAATAAATAATACCCGTAATTAATGCTGATTCAGGGCTACAGTTGGCGTGTCAGTAGGGCTCATGCGATCGCATGAGTCCTCAGTTTCCCAGCCATGCGATCGCATGGGCTAGGGTTTCTGGCCAAAAGCTGGGCTGCTACAGTGTTCGGGCCGAATTAAATTTTTTTTTTCTGTTTTTGCTGTAAAATATAAAATATATTTATTAATTAAATAAAACTTATATTTTTACAAACTAAAAAAATGGAAATAAAGAAACTTTATAAAACTTTAATATTTATCAAACTCCTAAAAATATTTATATTTTTCTTTTTCTTTTTATATTTTCGAATATTTAAAACGTATTTTTACAAAAACGAATTTTAATAAAAGTAAACTAAAAATCTTTTTTTTTATATTAGCGTTGCGCTTCCGGCGTTTAAGAGATCCCCGGCAGCGGCGCCAAAAATACTTGGCGTACAGCGGGGTGTATATAAAATAGTTATTAATTTTAGCAGAAAATACTATTAAATACGATACAATTTTACACAAGATATTTATTTATTTAGAGAATGGATATACTTAAACCTTGCTACAACACTTATAGGCAGTGTACCTAATCGTACAGTAGTGTAGTTTTTAGTAAGTCCGGTTCGTTCCACAGGGAAATCTTTAAACAAAGCTTAACGCTATATTAGTTTACTTTTATAAAAATACAAATATATATATATAAGTAATATTATTATTATAAAGGGGGGGTTTTTACCGTTTAATGACCGGTTTGTCGATTTTAAAACTTTAGTCGCAGTTAAAACCAAATGTAAAATATTAAAAATAAATACAAGACTTAAATTAAAGCGTAAAGTAAATATCGATAATGAAATTGCGAATAATAAAAGTGCGATAAAATAAACTTGCGATAATTAAAGAGTACGATAATTAAAAGTGCAATTAAATAAAATAACAATAAAAATGCGATAATTAGAAGTGCAATTAAATATGAAATAAAAGAATTATGCTTATTTAAACTTCCGTAATCATGATGTTTGACGTGTTGATTTTAGTTTTATGCCCATGGGTTAATTGTCCTTTGTCCTGGATTATTTAATATGTCCGTCTGGTTTTTGTCCATAACAGTCCATCAGTCATAAATATAAAGTGCGAGTGTCCTCGTCAAATTATCCTTATACCCGAAGTTAAATATTCCAACTAATTGGGGACTTAAACTGTAACAAGATTTTAATACTTTGTTTAATAATTACACCAGGATGTCGACTGAGTGTAATCCAAGGTTTTAATATTTTGTTATCAATTATACCAAGTGTCCTTGTACATAATTTCACCCCTGTTTTAATTATTCTAGTGGTTATTAATCCATTCCCGTGTCCGGTTAAATGAACGATTATTCGTACATATAAATACCCCGCCCATCGTGTCCGATTGAGTGTATATGGTAAATTATAGGGTCGCCCAATTGTAAATCTTTATATTAACATTAACAAACTATCATTTAGTTAAACAAATATAAAGCCCATTAATTGCCCATAGTCTAATTTCCACAAGTGTCGTTCTTTTGTCCAAACCCCAATTATGGTACAAAGCCCAATTACCCAATTTTAGTAATTAGCCCAACATCATGATTACTTCGGATTAAATAAGCATAATAATAACTTAGCTACGAGACATTAATGTAAAAAGGTTGAACATAACTTACAATGATTAAAAATAGCGTAGCGTTACACGGACAGAATTTCGACTTACACCCTTACAATATTCGCTAACATACCCTTATTATTAGAATTATAATTAAAATTAAAATTAAAATATAAATTATAAATATATATTTTACGTATATATGGAGAGAAGAGAAAGATAGATGGATTTTTGGTGCACCAAAGCTCGATTTTTATAGGCATGTGGGCTGGAACTGGGGCTCATGCGATCGCATGGATTTATGCCTTCCAGGCCATGCGATCGCATGGCCAGCTGGGGAGGCTCATTTTTGGTTGTTTTCTTCTGCCGACGGTTTTATAAATAATATAATATATTAAATAATTATAAGAATTATTTAAATATTATATTATATTTATGTGTATAGTTGACTTGTAATTTTTAGTCCGTTGCGTCGAGCGTTGAGAGTTGACTCTGGTCCCGGTTTCGGATTTTCGAATGTCCTTGCGTATAATTTAATATCTTGTACTTTGCGTTTTGAATCTTGTACTCTTGTAATTTCGAGACGTTTCTTATCAATAATTGGAATCTCTTTGATTGTATTTTGTACTTTTGAGCTTTTTGGTCGTTTGAGTCTTCAATTCGTTGAATCTGTCTTTTGTCTTCACCTTTTATTATTTAAACGAATATCACTTGTAAATAGAACAATTGCAACTAAAAGCTTGTCTTTCTTGAGGAATAATGCTATGAAATATATGTTCGTTTTTAGCATTATCAGTGGCATTCCAATACTAGTGTGAAAACTATTATTGTACGAGAATTCCACCAAAGGCAAATGTTCGTCCCAACTACCACCGAAGTCAATGATACACGCACGTAACATTTCCTCCGATGTTTGATTCGTACATTCGGTTTGACCATCCGTTTGAGGATGATACGCCGTACTCATATTCACCCTCGTACCCATGTCTTCATGAAACTTCTTCCAAAATCGAGAAGTAAAACGCGTGTCCCGATCTGAAACAATAGATGCGGGAACGCCATGTCTCGATATCACCTCTTTAATGAACATCTTCGCGAGTGCCTGAGATGAAATTGCTTCTTTAATAGGAAGAAACAACGCACTCTTCGTCAATCTATCGACAATCACCCAAATAGTGTCAAATTGGGTTCTGCCATTTTCGGCAACTTGGTAATAAAATCCATGGTAATATGCTCCCACTTCCACATCGGAATTTCTAGCGGTTGCAACTTACCATACGGCTTTTGGTGTTCGGCTTTAACTTGCAAACACGTGACGCATTGCTCAACATACTTAACAACGTCGCGTTTCATGCCCGGCCACCAATAATCTTTCTTCAAATCGAGGTACATCTTTGTCTCACCCGGATGAATAGAATATTTAGACTTATGCACTTCATCAAGAAGCACCTCTCGGAACTCACCCATCTTAGGCACCCACACTCTTTTTTGAAAAGATAATAACCCACGCGGACCCATCGTAATGAATTCCGATTGCCCCACAATTCGTTCCTCATGCTTGTTGTGAACGTAAGCCTCTATTTGAATCACACCAAGTTTTTCAAGGAAATCGTTAGTAATAATCATACGTAACAATCCCAATCGTAACGCCGGGTGGTGACTGATAATGCTAAAAACGAACATATATTTCAAAGCATTATCCCTCAAGAAAGACAAGCTTTTAGTTGCAATTGTTCTATTTACAAGTGATATTCGTTTAAATAATAAAAGGTGAAGACAAAAGACAGATTCGACGAATTGAAGACGCAAACGACCAAAAAGCTCAAAAGTACAAAATACAATCAAAGAGGTTCCAATTATTGATAAGAAACGTCTCAAAATTACAAGAGTACAAGATTCAAAACTCAATGTACAAGATATTAAATTGTACGCAAGGACGTTCGAAAATCCGGAACCGGGACCAGAGTTAACTCTCAACGCTCGACGCAACGGACTAAAAATTACGAGTCAACTATGCACATAAATATAATATAATATTTAAATAATTCTTAAAAATTATTTATATATTATATTTATATTTAAATACCGTCGGCAAATTAAAAGACAAACTTGTGTGAGCTGGTTTTACGAACTCCGCGACTTGCGGAGTTTGTAGTGAAAAAAGGACGCGACTCGCGGAGTCCCCAATTCTGAAACTGCCTATAAAAGCCAACGCATTCGACGAGTTTTAAATATCCAAAATATCCATCCTCTCTATCTATATACGTAAATATATATATAATTTATATTTTAATTTTAATTTTAATTTTAATTTCTAATAATAAGGGTATGTTAGCGAATGTTGTAAGGGTGTAAGTCGAAATTCTGTCCGTGTAACGCTACGCTATTTTTAATCATTGTAAGTTATGTTCAACCTTTTTAATTTAATGTCTCGTAGCTAAGTTATTATTATGCTTATTTAAGACGAAGTAATCATGATGTTGGGCTAATTACTAAAATTGGGTAATTGGGCTTTGTACCATAATTGGGGTTTGGATAAAAGAACGACACTTGTGGAAATTAGACTATGGGCTATTAATGGGTTTTATATTAACTAAACAATACCTTGTTAATTTAATATACAAACTTATAATTTGACGTATTTATATATAACCACGTACGCTTGACTGGGTACGGTGGGCGGGATATCTATAAATACCAATAATTATTCATTTTACCGGACACAGAACTGGATTAATAGTTAATAGACTTGTTGAAACAGGGGTGAATTACATTCAAGAGTAATTGGTGTAATTGTTAACAAAGTAGTAAAACCTTGGTTTACATGCAGTCGATAACCTGGTGTATTCATTAAACAAAGTATTAAAACCTTGTTACAATTCGAATCCCCAATTTGTTGGAATATTTGACTTCGGGAATAAGAATAATTTGACGAAGGCTTTCGCTCTTTATATTTATGACTGATGGACTATTATGGACAAATTCGTATGGACATATTAAATAATCCAGGACAAAGAACAATTAACCCATGGAAATAAACTAAAATCAACACGTCAAACATCATGATTACGGAAGTTTAAATAAGCATAATTCCTTTATTTTCATATTTAATTGCACTTCTAATTATCGCACTTTTATTTATTGTTATTGTATTTAATTGCACTTTTATTTATTGTCATTGTATTTAATTACACTTTTAATTATCGTACTTTTTAATTATCGCAAGTTTATTTTATCGCACTTTTATTTATCGCAATTTCATTATCGTTATTTACTTTACGCTTTAAATTAAGTCATTTATTTATTTAATATTTTACATTAGGTTTTAACTGCGACTAAGTTTTAAAATCGACAAACCGGTCATTAAACGGTAAAAATCCCCCTTTATAATAATAATATTACTTATTTATATATTTGTATTTTTATAAATTAAAACTAATATAGCGTTAAGCTTTGTTTAAAGATTTTTCCCTGTAGAAAGAACCGGACTTACTAAAAACTACACTACTGTACGATTAGGTACACTGCCTATAAGTGTTGTAGCAAGGTTTAAGTATATCCATTCTATAAATAAATAAATATCTTGTGTAAAATTGTATCGTATTTAATAGTTTTTCCTAGTAAAATATAAGCTATTTCATATACACCTCTCATAACATCAAGTATTTTTGGCGCCACTGCCGGGGAACGCCAAAGCGAAACACCACACACAAAAAAAGAAGAAGATTTTTATTAACTTTTATTTAGTTTTTGTAAAAATACATTTTTTTTAAAAAATATCAAAAATATAAATAAAAAATAAACCGAAAAAATATATATATATATATATAAATTTATTTTTAAGATTTTTATAAAATTATAAAATTATAAGGTATTCTATTTTTATTTTAGTTTTTAAAATATAAGTTTTATTAAATTTATATAAATATATTAATTAAATTAAAAACAGGAAAATAAAAAAATAAAAAAAATAATTACGAAACCTGTCAAACGAACCCACCTAATCTGAAATTTCAAACCCCGCGACTCGCGGAGTTTGTTGCCAGGTGTACCGCGACTCGCAGAGTTTAACCTGACGCGCCTGACAGAAACCCTAATCGCATTAATTACGGAGTATTATTAATTATTATTATTAATAAACCCTAAATTAGTTTAATTATTATTATAATTAGTTTAAGTTTTTAAATTAAATTGTATTTTAAATTTTAA
This sequence comes from Rutidosis leptorrhynchoides, assembly GCF_046630445.1. Taxonomy (NCBI): domain Eukaryota; kingdom Viridiplantae; phylum Streptophyta; class Magnoliopsida; order Asterales; family Asteraceae; genus Rutidosis; species Rutidosis leptorrhynchoides. The sequence continues at coordinate 326,768,208 of NC_092341.1, forward strand.
TTATTTTTATTATATATAAAATTAATACTTTTATAAAATAAAAATATAAAAATAATATTTTTATAAAAATAAGTAATTTATCATTTTTTATATTTTTTTATATTTTATATCTTTTAATCGTTTATTCGTAATATTTATATTTTTCGCTCATATTTAGTGTTAAATTTAGTTTTTGCCGTAGCTTATTTTTATTTCTAGAATTTTAGGCTTTGCCGTAAAATCCCTTAAGTGCTTTCTCTTTAGACTAAGATTTATGTGCTTTAGAATTTTGCGACGCCTTTTTAAGTTTTAGTACCTTTTTAAGATATTGTCATTTGGGATATAGTTTTACTTGTAAGCCTTAATATTTTTAGACGCAACTTTTAGTTTTTAGTTTTTAGTTCCTTTTTAAGTTTCAACGCACTACTTTCTTATTTTTATTTTTCGACGCCTTTTATCTATGTATCAATTATCACTCCAATTAGTAATCTCAATTTGCAATTTTAATTTTAAGTTAGTGATAGTAATAAGGTTGGGTTAGTCGAGTGTTTTAAAGTTTTATAAGTCACTCTTTTTCTTTCTTATTTTTCGACGCCTTTTATTTTTCAACCCTTTTCTTTTTCGACCTTTTTCGACGCGCTCTTTTTCTTTCTTATTTCTCGCCATTCTAGTTTTTAGGACTTAGAATTTTCTCTACTTCTTATCTAAATTTCTTAAAATTACGAAAATTTATTTTAAGTGGTTAAATTGATAGACATCAAAATTTTCTGGTTCGTAGTAATAGTTGGATTTGTACGTGGACCGGGTTATTGGACCCAAACAGTACTCAATTATATTGAGACCAAACGAATCCTGCCCCTCTGCTGCATCTTTTGGCTATTCGAAATGTGGGCAAAATCAGAAAAGTCTATTAATTGGATAACTTATATAATTTTTCTTTCCTTTTAAAAACTAATAGGATATTCAGTGAATGCACCGAGCAAGACGTTCACCACCTGTAACTCGATCAAGACATCTAGCAAATATTGCCGCCGTTGATTTTTCTTTAGAATCGTCATCCAGTCGACCAAGTACTCCAATTCAACTTTTCGATAATCCATTTTTTGAACCCGACCTCACAATTAAGAATCCGGAGAATATTCAGGGACGATTCATAGATCCTGAACCATTAATTTTTCCTCCGGAACCACCAATTATTCAAACAGAGATTGTTGAGGAACGAACCATTAAATCAGAATCCTCTAGTGATTCAGATTCAACAAATTCAATTATGGAGAATCTGGAACCTTTAAGTATGGAAGACCGAATGAGAACTAAACGCACTGGCCAAGGTCACGCAATTACTCATCCAAACATTAATGCGCCAGATTATGAAATCAAAGGACAAATTCTACACATGGTGACTAATCAATGTGAATTTAGTGGTGTGCCGAAGGAAGATCCAAATGAACATCTTCGTACCTTTAATAGGATCTGCACACTATTTAAAATAAGAGAAGTGGAGGATGAACAGATATATCTCATGTTATTTTCCTGGACTTTAAAGGGAGAAGCCAAAGATTGGTTGGAATCGTTACCTGAAGGGGCGATTGATACATGGGACGTTTTAGTTGAAAAATTTCTTAAACAATTCTTTCTGGCATCTAAAGCCGTAAGACTTCAAGGAGAAATTGTTACGTTCACACAGAAGCCAAATGAAACTCTGTATGAGGCGTGGACAAGATTTGGAAAGTTATTAAGAGGATGTCCGCAACATGGTTTAGACACCTGTCAAATAGTACAAATATTCTACCAAGGATACGACATCACTACAAGGAAAGACATAGATATAGCAGCTGGTGGTTCTATTATGAAGAAAACAGAAACTGATGCTTACAAAATTATTGATAACACTGCTTCCCATTCACATGAGTGGCACCAAGAAAAAGATATCGTTAGATCATCTAAAGCAGCTAGAGCCGATTCTAGCCATGACTTAGATTCTATTTCCGCAAAGATAGATGCTGTCGAGAGACGAATAGAAAAGATGACTAAGGATATACACTCAATACGAATTAGTTGTGAACAGTGTGGAGGACCACATTTGACAAAAGATTGTCTCAGTATTGAACTAACAATGGAACAAAGAGAGAATATTTCGTATATAAACCAAAGGCCTGGAAATAATTATCAGAATAATTATCAACCGCCAAGACCGATTTACAATCAAAACCAGAATTATAATCGAAATGTTCCATACAACAACCAACAAGGTCCTAGTAATCAACAAGTATCCAACAATACTTACAATCAGCAAAGACCTAATTTTCAAAACAAACCACAAACCGATGATAAAAAGCCGAATTTAGAAGATATGATGACGAAGCTAGTTGAAACTCAAAACAGTTTTTCACATCTCAGAAACAAACCAATGAACAAAATGCTCAAGCATTTAGAAATCAACAAGCTTCTATTCAAAATTTGGAACAAGAAGTAAGTAACCTAGCAAGGTTAATAGGTGAAAGAAAACCGGGAAGTTTACCTAGTGATACAAATGCTAACCCCAGGAATGAAACATCTAAAGCCATTACCACAAGAAGTGGTACAACACTTAAACCACCTGAAATACCTGTAATTTCTGATGAAGCTATTCCTACTCCACAAGAACCACAACCTGAGCAAGATAAGGAAAAAGAACTGGTAGTTGAAAAGGTTAATGAAGATAATACAGTTAAGGCTAAACCTTATGTTAAACCATACCAACCACCACTTCCTTACCCGAGTAAAATGAAAAAAGAAAGACTTGAAGCCGAGCAATCCAAATTTTTGGATATGTTTAAACAGATAAATGTAAATCTTCCTTTCATTGATGTAATTTCAGGAATGCCTAGATATGCTAAATTTCTGAAAGATCTGATCACGAATAGAAAGAAAATGGAAGAACTCTCAGCCGTTACTAAGAATGCTAATTGTTCAGCAGTGCTGTTGAATAAGATACCAGAAAAATTATCTGATCCAGGAAGTTTCACAATTCCATGTTTTCTGGGTAGTCTTAGTTCAATAGAAGCATTGGCAGACTTAGGTGCTAGTATAAATTTAATGCAGTATTCACTATACACTAAACCAGACCTTGGAGAATTGAAACCAACAAGAATAAGCATAAAACTAGCCGATAGATCAATAAAATATCCTAGAGGGATAATGGAGAACATGCTAGTTAAAGTTGGTACTTTAGTATTTCCAGTAGATTTTGTTGTTCTGGACATGGAAGAAGATTTTCAAGTTCCTCTTATATTAGGAAGACCATTATTAAACACGGCTAAAGCAATGATAGACGTATTTGGTAAGAAACTGACCCTAAGTATAGAGGACGAGAGTGTTACCTTTTCAGTTGATAGAGCAATGCAACAACCGCAATCTGCAGATGATACATGTTATTATATTCAAACTATAGATTCACATGCAGAATTGTTAGAAGAATTTCCAGAATTACAAGGAACAGGAGAATGTTCTTTAGGAGAAGGTACTGAACCAATTGATGAAACTGAAATGTTATCTACACTAATAGCTAATGCATATGAACCAACAACAGAAGAAATTCAAATGCTAAAAGAAGAAGACAGATATCGATACAAATCATCGATAGAAGAACCACCGACATTAGAGTTAAAGCCACTTCCAAACCATTTGGAATATGCTTATTTACATGGTGAATCTGAATTACCTGTAATAATATCGTCTTCTCTTACTGAAAATGAGAAATCACAACTCATTTCTGTGTTGAAAGCTCATAAACCAGCCATTCCATGGAAGATTCCTGATATTAAAGGAATAAGTCCTTCGTATTGCACACATAAAATCCTTATGGAAGAAGGTCATAAAACGTATGTGCAACGCCAACGAAGACTAAATCCTAATATGCGAGATGTTATTAAGAAAGAAATTATTAAACTGCTAGATGCAGGTTTAATTTATCCAATCTCTGATAGTCCATGGGTAAGCCCAGTTCAATGCGTGCCTAAGAAGGGTGGCATGACTGTCATTACAAATGAGAAAAATGAGCTTATTCTGACTAGGACTGTAACAGGATGGCGTGTATGTATTGATTATAGATAATTAAATGACGCCACCAGAAAAGATCACTTTCCCTTACCTTTCATTGATCAAATGTTGGAAAGATTAGCCGGAAATAGTTACTATTATTTTCTTGATGGATTTTCTGGATATTTTCAAATTCCAATAGCACCCGAGGACCAAGAGAAAACCACATTCACGTGCCCTTATGGTACTTTTGCTTACAAACGCATGCCATTTGGACTTTGTAATGCCCCTGCAACCTTTCAAAGGTGCATGATGGCGATTTTTCACGACATGATAGAAGAATGCATGGAAGTTTTCATGGATGACTTTTCAGTCTTCGGTGATACATTTGAAACATGTCTAGTTAATCTTGAATGAATGTTTATTAGATGTAAACAATCAAATCTGGTTCTTAATTGGGAGAAATGCCATTTCATGGTTAAAGAAGGCATCGTTCTTGGTCATAAAATTTCAAAGGAAGGAATTGAAGTGGATAGAGCTAAAGTAGATGTAATTTCTAAACTTCCACATCCCACCAATGTTAGAGGAGTTAGGAGTTTTCTAGGGCATGCCGGTTTTTACCGACGTTTCATTAAAGATTTTTCTAAAATTGCCACTCCTATGAATAAACTCCTAGAAAAGGATGCTTCATTCATCTTTTCAGATGAATGTATCAAATCTTTTAATATTCTTAAAGAGAAACTCACTAATGCGCCGATCATGATAACTCCAAATTGGAATCTACCGTTTGAACTAATGTGCGATGCAAGTGATTTTGCAATGGGAGCCGTTTTAGGTCAAAGGATTGAAAAACGATTTCAACCTATATATTATGCTAGTAAGACGTTACAAGGAGCACGAACAAATTATACAACTACTGAAAAATAACTCCTTGCTATTGTCTTTGCTTTTGACAAATTTCGTTCATATCTCGTTCTAGCAAAAACGGTGGTCTATACCGACCATTCTGCTCTTAGATACCTATTTTCGAAACAAGATGCCAAACCAAGATTAATCCGTTGGATCTTACTCTTACAAGAGTTTGATATTGAAATCCGAGATAAAAGAGGAGCAGAAAATCTCGCCGCTGATCATCTTTCTCGTCTTGAAAATCCCGAATTAGAAGTTCTAAATGAATCGGCCATACAAGACAACTTTCCTGATGAATATCTATTGAAGATAGATTATAATGAAATTCCATGGTTTGCAGACTATGCAAACTACTTAGTTTGTGGATTCCTTGAAAAAGGATTGTCATACCAAAAACGAAAGAAATTCTTTAGTGATATAAAACACTATTTCTTGGAAGATCCACATCTGTTTAAAAGTTGTCCAAATGGAATAATACGCCGATGTGTATTCGGAGATGAAGCCAATCAAATCTTAAACCAGTGTCACACAGGACCAACAGGAGGGCATTATGGGCCTCAACTCACAGCAAGAAAAGTTTATGATGCTGGATTCCATTGGCCTACAATTTACAAAGACGCACACCTTCTTTGCAAATCCTATGATGCTTGTCAAAGGGCCGGAAAAATAAGTCAACGTGATGAAATGCCACAAAATGTCATTCAAGTATGTGAAGTATTTGACATTTGGGGTATTGACTTTATGGGTCCATTTCCAAAATCTCATAATAATCTATATATTCTCGTTGCCATTGATTATGTATCTAAATGGCCGGAAGCACAAGCTCTCCCAACTAATGATGCACGAGTTGTAGTCAACTTTTTAAAACGTCTTTTTGTAAGGTTTGGAACACCGAAAGCTTTAATAAGTGATCGGGGAACTCATTTTTGTAATAATCAACTTGAGAAAGTTCTTAAAAGATATGGAGTAACTCATAAAATCTCCACCGCATATCATCCACAAACAAGTGGACAAGTTGAAAATACCAACCGAGCTTTAAAACGTATTCTAGAGAAAACCGTAGGATCAAATCCGAAGGAATGGTCCATAAAATTGGAGGATGCACTCTGGGCTTTTAGAACAGCCTACAAAACTCCAATTGGAACCATACCTTTTAAACTCGTTTACGAAAAAGCATGTCATCTTCCAGTAGAAATTGAACACAAAGCATTTTGGGCTTTGAAGACATGTAATCTTGATTTACATAAAGCCGGACTTCTACGGTTAAGTCAATTAAACGAATTAGAAGAATTAAGACATGAAGCATATGAAAATTCCTTAATCTATAAGGAAAGAACGAAGAAATGGCATGATAAAAGAATCAGAAGTTCAAAAGAATTCAAAGAAGGAGACAAAGTTCTTCTTTTCAATTCACGATTCAAACTATTTCCTGGAAAATTGAAATCAAGATGGTCTGGACCATTTATAGTCAAAAGAGTTTTCCCATACGGAACAGTAGAATTAATAAATTCAAATGGGATTGAATTTAAAGTTAATGGTCACAGAGTTAAACATTACATACATGGTCCGATGAAAGTTGACAATGAAGTTAATCATAATTTCACCACCCAAGAAAACCTTCAAAATGAAAACATAAATATGTTATCAACAACATATGAAAAATCAAAATTGGAATATAGGGAGGAGTCAAATTTGAGTGATGAAGAAGAATTCTTATACAAACCTCCCATTCCAAGAAACGAAGAAAAATGTGAACAAGAAGTTCAAATAGAAGTGAAAGAACCAAGAAAAGAACACCCGAAAAAGGTTTACAAACCAACTCGACTTACTAAAGCAGGAGACCCGGGTGAATTTATCATTTCTTGCTTGCTTAATGATAGTGCTGTATATAATGGACTCGCAGATTTAGGAGCAAGTGCAAATATTATGCCTCTTTCCTTATACAAAAGATTAGGCATGGGTAAATTAAAACCAACCAAAATAGGTGTTCAATCATTTGACCAAACCATTAAACACCCGGTTGGAATAGCAAATAATTTACTCGTTAACGTGGGAAGTTTGACCTTTGTTGCAAACTTCATAGTGATTAATATGGAGGAAAACCTTGATATTCCTCTAATTCTAGGTCGCCCATTTTTAGCAACCACCGAGGCATTCATTGATGTAAGAGAAGGTAGAATGACACTTAGGGATGGTGATACATCGATCACCTTTGTGAACCGAAAGTTTAGATCTCCACCAACCAAAACTGTTAGACCAATAAAAACGCATAAGTGTGGGGAAGATGAAGAAACACTTAATGATGATCCAATCACAAAGAATGTCGTTGATGATACGAAATTAGATGAACCCATTTTTAACAGTTCAACGAAGAAACTTTATAAACGGATTCACGATGCTAAGATTAAAGGAAACTTTAAGTTATGTAACCGATTAGTATCCAATTTATCGCCAAAAGAAAAGGCGATGTTAGTTGAATTTGTGAAAGTTACGGAGGAAATCAATAAATGGATTGAAGTAAAAGTCAAAGATATACAAGTCGTTGATGATTCAATTGAAAATAATGTTAATCACAATTTCAACTAAGTGTAGGGAGGTTTATGTATTTCTGTTAGAGATAGATTTTCTGTTTTCGTGTAGTTCTCGAAAATGGAAACCGAATGGTCTTTCTCTAGCAGACCCTAAAGAACTAGTCTTCTCCCCCTCATTCTGAATTTTTATTTTTTTTAGGTTTTTACGAAATGAAGACTTCCTGTGAACTAAACCATGGTCTAATGTTACACGCTTTGATCACTAAACGTAATAATGACACACTTCCAAGTGAAATAGTATCATTAATAAGAGGTAAATTGGACGGAGTAAGAAAAGAATCCAGATGCGAAGATAATAAGTTACAATTTGGTAAAGGAAAATCAAAATCCGCAGCGAAAAGAAGAGCACGACACCTTGAAAAATGTCACAAATGCGGAAAATGGTCACACGAAGGTAAATGTTCAAATAATCAAACCTATTCAAATACCGAATTTGTTACTTTATGCAGAGATGGACCGTTTATATGTTTAGAAGAAAAAACGTTAAATGCTCGAGGTTACGCCTATGTAGCCATGGAGAACCAATTAGTCCGACTATCTTATGAGTGGGCTAGAGCATATCACTAAGAAATATATATCACAGGTAAGTTTGTGCAGTTTTTATTTTTATTTTTATTTTTATTTTTAACCTTTTGATAATAAACGCTATTTTGTTCGCTATAAAGTATTAAATTGGTATTCAATAAAATTAGGTCTTGCGAACGAAATTATTGATATCATTCAAAAATTTATTACATCACTGCGAAATTTACCGTTTATTCTTAAGGTATAAATATCTTTAATCAATCAACCCAAAATATTTCAAAAATTCGTCATGAGTTAAATTAAGTCATGGAACTGAAATTACTTTACCGAAAAGAGGGGCGCATATTTTTGATAATATTTGACTGATTAAAGTGGGATAAAAGCCAAAAAGATTTTTAATATTATTTTTACCATGTTTTTAAAAAATTAATAAATTAATATTAAATAAATATTGTAAACTTTTAAAATTGTAAATATTTGGAAAATTAATATTTTTAATATAAGTTTGTATGTATAAAAACAAAAATATAATTTAAGTTTGGTGTGAATTTATGATATGAATTTTTAATTAAGTTTGGTGTGAATTTTTTTAATTTTATGTATTTTAAATTTAAGTTTGGTGTGAATTTAAAAACAAAAATTTACTTTATTTTGCTAAGTTAAAAATATAATTTTTAAAATTCGTCGTGAGTTGAAGACTAGGTCGTTGAACCGAAATTGCTTTACCCGAGGGAAGGACGAGAACTTTTATTATCATTATTTTTAATCTTATTGAATTAAAGTATGCCAAAAACATTAAAAACCCCAAAAATCGTTGCTTTTAAAACACGCTTTAAATTGACAAAATTTTAAAATTTTGTCGAGGGACGGACTAGGACATCATTCCGAAACGACCTCGTCCTAAATAACAAGGGAAACAAAATTTTAAAATTAATTAATTAATTATTTTATAAGTTAAGGTTTTTATAAAAATAAAAAAAAAAAAAAAAAACTCCGCGACTCGCGGAGTTTGTAAAGGGTAAATGCCGCGACTAGCGGAGTTTGTAAAATCCAGAAAAAAATAAAACGCAGAACAGATCAGTCAACACACTCCACACCCACAAAAACTGCGAAAATACACACGAAAACACTCCCAAAATCGAAATTTTTCACCAAAAATCATCACATTTTTTACTAAAATCATGTTGAGAAGGATGCTATCAAGGAATTACTCAAGGAAAACGGTAAATTTCTACACCTAAACACCATTTAATCCGAAAATTAGTGTTCTTGAGCAATTTTATACCCAATTCGATTTTGATGCTTTTTAGTGTAATTATGCTTAAATTGCTTATGTATTATGCTTGTATAACCTAGATTGATGCTATTTAACATGATTAGAAGCCTTAAACTTCAAATTTTGAGTAATCTAGAGTTTGTGTTCTTGAGCAAAATTTGGGGCTTTTTGATATAAACAGGTTATGGCCGATTTTTGTCATGAATTATTGCTAAATTAAGTAGTGTAACATGTTTAGGTAGTTAAATGATCCAAACTTTGAGCCTAAACATGATTTTTGAGAATTAAAGTGGACTTTTTCAAGTCTAAAATTCATGAACTTGATTTTTGAGAGATAATGCCATTTAAAACTTGTTTAATTGCTAATAATGATTATTTTGACATGTTATTTGAGTTGAATGCTTATGAACTTGGCGAACATTTTCGTATATGCTTATTTGAAAAAGTGTAGATTTGATAAAAATATGAAAATGAGCATAAGTTTGATATAAATTGAACATGTCATTGTAATTATTTTGATTGATGATTTTGCTGGCACTAATGCATATTTGGATGCACAAAAATTGTGTTTGATGTGTTTTGCAGACTGAAAGGGGTGAATCTTCATCCCAAGTTCGCATTGCTTATCCTGAAAATGCGGAACAACAGGATGTTGATAGCTATTACAAACAAGATATACCTCATCCAGTTATGACTTTTTCAGATACGCGCGTAGAAGATTTGCACCCGAACTTGAGATTAGACAGACGTTGGATAGATTATCCAAAATACCAAAGGAGCTTGCACACTCTTCATTCTAAAGCTGTTGAAGTACCTAGGATCATAGAATGGGAACCGTTAGAAGCCGTAGAATTGGCCGAGCCAATTAGAGAATTACTTACACAGAGGTATGGTAATTCTACTTTTAACAATTGGGTACGTTTATTCAACATGCGTGGACCTGTATATAAAGTATGGTGTGAAGAATTATTGTGTAGTATAGAAATAAATGATCGGGTAGCTAGTTTAACCGATCGAACTTTTATTAGATTTTTGTTAGGAGGTTCGATGCGCCACATGTCTCTACTAGACATGGCTCAGGCCTTACGTATATATACGCCTGAGGAGCTAGCATCTGCCGATTGTCGAGGGTTGATATTAAATGGTAGAAAGATTGATAAAAATTTTGATACGCATGGTGTATGGAGTCAAATGACTAGCCATCACCGATTTAAAGGGGGAAATTACTCTTATTTGGATATAGATAGAGCTGAGTTAAGAGTAATTCACAGGTTTCTAGCGAACTCGATTACACAGCGAGGTAAAAATAAGGAAAAGGTAAATGAGCAAGATTTATTTTACCACATGTGTATTCGAGACCCACAAAGCACTGTAAGTATACCTTATTGCGTGGGTTATTATTTATCAGCTATGGTTAGGGGGATGAGACCGCACAGTATAATAGGAGGTGGTATATTTATTACATTAATTGCTGAGTATCTCAATGTGGATATAAGTCAGGGGGATTATTAATCGAAGAACCAGAACCCCACGATACAATTGGTTTAAATGTATATCATGGTGCTAAGGTTTTGAAGAGGCGAAATAACGCCGCAGTAGCATATAATGGAAGACATCCACAGGTTGAGAGAAATCAATAGCCAGGTAATGTGGGAGGGGGAAATGAAATGACAGAAATGCAAAGGTTTATAGCTTCACAAGAGTATGAAAATGCTAGACATCGAGCATTTGAAGATTGGCAAGTTCATCAAAACCACATCATAGTTCATTGCCAACATATAGGTAGAAACTATATTCCTACTCCAAAGCCCGTATTTCCTCCCTAGTCTATAGAGATCCAACCACCGTATCCTACTTATAACCCAGCTGAAGCATTCTATAACACATACGGTTATGCATGGAACCCCTACTGGTATCAGTATCAACCCTAGTTTATTTAGTTTTATTTATTTTATTTTTGTAATGTTACTACATTTAACACTTATGTTGATATTGTAATAGTTTTTATAATTTTCTAACTTTTATTATTAGATTTTAATAATTTTTGAATGTGGGGTAATATACCAAACTTCAAAAATATGTATATATGTTTGCAGTTTATCTTATGTACACAATAGGGTAAAACAACGCATTTTCAAAGACTGGCATTAAGTTCAGCAAAAGCTACTAATTTTGACGACAAGATGAAAAATAAATGTGATGTAACAACAAGACGGAATGAACAAATGATGTGCACCATTTATCATTCAACAAACAAACGCCAATATGTTTGCAAACTTTGGTAAAATTTAATCATTTTTCTACGCTAATCACCCTCAATAATTTAAATTGTTACTGATTTCTTGCAAATGAGGGCATTGCAAGATCTTAAGTGTGGGAAGGGGTTAAATTCTTTCGGATTTTAAAATTTTTACTTTATACCCTTGGTTACCATTAGAAATACTAGTAAAGCAGTAGTTGTATTAGAATCTAGTGCTCTCTGATAATAAAGAACAGCCCTAGTCTTATATACTGACTACCCAATTCTAGTAAAATTTTTCAAAATTTTCAATTAAATGAACTCAAAATCATGTTTATACATATTTATGAACGATAAAACTAGGTGTTAACACCGAAATTATTGTTACCTTGGAAAAGACATAAATTGAGAAACAAACCAAAATGTTAAAATTCATTTAAAATGGAATAGAGGACAATAAAAAGGCAAATAAAAGAAAATAAAAGCCAAGTGTGGGAAAATTTACCAAGTTATTTTAAACATATGTCACATATTTTTGTAACAAATAATTAAAGATACTTTTGCTTTAGACTAAACTAAACAGTTTTACCCAATGAAAGAAAAGAAAAGATGGATCTACACGATGAATCAATTCCATCATTAAAAGGAAGTAAAGTCTTCCGAAAAAGAAACGCGCTTCTTGATTTAGGTCATGAGGTTGTCGTTCAGACCAGCTGTAGGTTGACGAAAAATCTTGAAAAGTCATCACTAAAATCAGCAGGAAATCCACGGACCTCAGCATCAAACATGGTCGCCAAGTGGTCAGACTTATCCTAACCATGAGAGGATCTGTCTTGTAAAATGGGGAGTACGCCGTGCAAATTAGCTGGATAAGACTAATGAATCAGATCCCCAGAAAGGATAATCTCCTTAAAGATCAAAAATTAGCTTTTAAGACTGATATTACTCAATCCTAGAGATTGACCTTAAAGATTGAGAATTCAAACTCATGGAATTCAATGATATCTAAACTCGAGCTTGAACGAGAAAATATTTTGATCAAAATTTCAAACCGATTTGTTTTCTAAAAACCCATTTTCAATGCGTTCATTACCATTGAACGTAAAATCCTAGAAATTCACCTGGAATTCATTAGGTCACCTGAACCAAATCGGGTGTCAACCGTAAGAACGGTGGTTGCATAATATGGTCAAAGACAGGACCTTGTGCCATGCCCAAAAATTATAAGGGTGAGCTTTACTATTGCTCCTACAAAGGATAGTAATTGTGTCCGACACGTTATAGACCATAATTAAAAGCATGTCAGGGGACATTGCCTTAACAGTTGCTTGTTCAACGCTTTCCTTTACAACCGGACGGTAGTTTATCGAAAGGTAATATATAGAGCAAGTATACTGGACGTGTTGCTTTCCCAATACAAGGTTAGCAAGTGGGTGACAAAAAACCACAAGTTTTGAGCTAAAAATTTCAAATCTGAAACCCACCAAACCCACAAAAAGAATTTGCAAACACCGGTGAAGGGTTATTCCGGAAAACTTATCTAGGGTAAAAGCTAGATTTAATTTTCAAAAAGATCAAATGTTTTCATAAATGAGACGACCCGACCCAATCCATCTGGACGAAGTCATCAACATTTGGTTCCATTACGATGATCGACTCCAAGTAATGTCCTTAATATGAGCAAATGCACAGCGGAAGACTTAATTTGTACCTGAGAATAACATACTTTAAAAAGTCAACATAATGTTGGTGAGATATATAGGTTTGATGCTAGCAGCGTTATAACTATGGACCACAAGATTTCATATTCATAAACATAATACACTCGCAAGTGTATTAAAAGCATTCCAAGCAGTGGGCACCCGGTAACTAGCCTTAACAAGAGTGTGTACCCCTGAGTTATAATAATATGTGCACCGAATCAAGTGCGTTCCGTTAACCTAGAAGTACTAAACACCCGTTCTTCTAGTTTAGTAGTGACTAGAACAACATCTGGGTGGGGGTGTAAAACCCGATAGATCTATCTTTAGGATTCGCGCCTACCAGTTCATAAACCAATAGTTAAAGTTACCAAGCTAGGGGTTTTTTGATTCAAACCCATGTAGAACGTAATTTTTGTCACTTGTGTCCATAACGTAAATCATTTATAAAAAAATAGCGCATGTATTCTCAGCCCAAAATATTTAAAGTTTTAAAGGGGACTATATACTCACCAAACTGTATTTTGTAGTAAAAATACATATAACATCATTGAATAAGTGTAGGGTTGGCCTCGGATTCACGAACCTAGATCATTCGCATATATATATATATATATATATTAACACACGTATTTGTAATTGAATAAATATATATATTATTATTATTAGTGATATGATTTTTATATTATTAATTTATATATCTCATTATTATAATTTTTATTATATTATATGTATCAAATATTTTATAGGTAAATATTTCATTTGTTTATTAAAATAGTAGTTATATTAATACTAAAATGAAGTTAGTAGTGATTAAAATAACGATAATGATAATTCTAGTGTTAATAATAATAATGATAATAATATTAAGGATTTTTATTAATAACAATATTATTGATAGTTTTAAAGGTAATCTTATTAAAAATGTTAATGAAAAATTTTAAATTTTAATACTAATAATATGAATGATAATAAAAGTAGTAATATTAATATTATTTTTAATACTTAATAATACTAATAATAATAATAATACTAATAATAATTTGTAATAACAATGATAATAATAATAATAATAATAATAATAATAATAATAATAATAATAATAATAATATCAATAATAGAATAAAATAAGAGATTTATACCCTTTAAGGCTTTGTGTAAAAAGAAATATCGCTGACAGGACTCGAACCCGAGACCTCTCGGTTTAACCCCAACACCTTCCACCACTACGCTGCCTATCCTTTTTCTGATTTATATACCACACTAAAATTTATATATCTGATACAATCTGCCTTTCTACTTCATCTTCTTCATAGGATTAAACAACAAGACACTAACTAATCCTAACAACAGATTTGCAATCGGTTTTTGTTTTGGATTTAATAGTATCACATAAACGTCTGCCATTGCTGTTTCAATTTAACAGATTCAACAACCAAAAAAAAAAAATTTAAAAAGTAAACAGTTACCGTCGCTGTTTACTGTGAGGGAAAAAAAATTGATTTCATTTTCTTGAACGTATTAGACAAAATTCATAACACGAAAATGTTTCAAATGATCCATAGAAACTTTATCCATCATAAATTTTAACAGAAACGCTCTATAAAACTTTAATTCGATTGAAGAACACAGGTTTGACTTTTGACTTTAAAATTTTGACTTCAAAATTAGAACTCAATTTGAAGAATTAAAGTTTGAAATTTTGTAGAAGGTTTCAGTAATGGATTCCTAATCTAACTGCATTTATAAATTTTGAAACTTCATTCAAAATTGAGTTATTAAAATTATGATGTCGAGACAGGGATATCTAATGGTTCAACTTTATTTTCGATTTTAAAATCTGAAGATTGAATCGATGGTAATTGATATATGGTGATGACACTGGAATACGTCTGGTTTAATCCTCATAAAAAAATGATCGATTTAAATAATGGGAAAGGATGAAGTGACAAAAGGTCACGGGTAAACATGTATGAAGGACAAAAACAAAAAAATATACAGCAAAAACTTTGTTTCCATATCCTTTTATATATCTGCAAGTTATAAAAACTGAACTTTTGTATTTACCTGTTATAATTTATCAGTTATATATTTATATACGTATTTGTTATACTTATTTGTTATATTTGTAAATTATTTATTATTTATCTGCCATACCTAACTGTATATATATTTACCTATATTTATATATAAACCAGTATTATATATATATATATATATATATATATATATATATACACCGTATAAAATATTTGTATATCAGTTTTTATGTTATTATCTTTAACTGAACTTGCATTGTGTGATTAATTAATAGTAAGGTAATTATTAACACTAATTCTATTATTATTAGTAATAATAATAAAATTATTAATATTAATATTTATAATGAAAGTAAGATTATTAGTATAACTTGTATGTTTTAACTTGTAATTAGATGTAATATGTAGGATTTATATTTTATTAATTATCTAATAATTAATGAATATATTAAAATAACACGTTTTGAATATATACTATGATATACATAAAATCAATATTTATGCACATAAACCATATATATATATATATATATATTTTTAGACTACTATATATATAAGTATGTCCTAAATAAACAGTAGATAACTATATAATACACTCAAAGTATAACGTTATCAGTTAATGAATATCTATATATATATATATGTTGTATATACACATAAATGTTCGTGAATCATCAGGCTTGGTTAAAGGGTAACTAGTTATCCGATTTCAAATTTCAAACTTTCTAGACTCAACATTAAGGTTTTTGCTTATCGTGTCGGAAACCTATAAAGATTAAGGTTTAAATTTGATCGGAAATTTCCGGGTCGTTACAATAAAGATCCAATTTCCTTAATGGATCTAAATTTTATAGTCATGTGGGACTGTTAACCACATTGTTACTACCATTGTTTATACCGCCGTATATAAATCACTGATGTACAAAGTGTGAAGAATAAAGAAGTGATTCTAGTATTTCAAGACTATATTACTTGAGGACAAGCAACGCTCAAGTGTGGGAATATTTGATAATGCTAAAAACGAACATATATTTCATAGCATTATCCCTCAAGAAAGACAAGCTTTTGGTTGCAATTGTTCTATTTACAAGTGATATTCGTTTAAATAATAAAAGGTGAAGACAAAAGACAGATTCGACGAATTGAAGACGCAAACGACCAAAAAGCTCAAAAGTACAAAATACAATCAAAGAGGTTCCAATTATTGATAAGAAACGTCTCAAAATTACAAGAGTACAAGATTTAAAACGCAAAGTACAAGATATTAAATTGTACGCAAGGACGTTCGAAAATCCGGAACCGGGACCAGAGTCAACTCTCAACGCTCGACGCAACGGACTAAAAATTACGAGTCAACTATGCACATAAATATAATATAATATTTAAATAATTCTTAAAAATTATTTATATATTATATTTATATTTAAATACCGTCGGCAAATTAAAATACAAACTTGTGTGAGCTGGTTTTACGAACTCCGCGACTTGCGGAGTTTGTAGTGAAAAAAGGCCGCGACTCGCGGAGTCCCCAATTCTGAAACTGCCTATAAAAGCCAACGCATTCGACGAGTTTTAAATATCCAAAATATCCATCCTCTCTATCTATATACGTAAATATATATATATATAATTTATATTTTAATTTTAATTTTAATTTCTAATAATAAGGGTATGTTAGTGAATGTTGTAAGGGTGTAAGTCGAAATTCTGTCCGTGTAACGCTACGCTATTTTTAATCATTGTAAGTTATGTTCAACCTTTTTAATTTAATGTCTCGTAGCTAAGTTATTATTATGCTTATTTAAGACGAAGTAATCATGATGTTGGGCTAATTACTAAAATTGGGTAATTGGGCTTTGTACCATAATTGGGGTTTGGATAAAAGAACGACACTTGTGGAAATTAGACTATGGGCTATTAATGGGCTTTATATTAACTAAACAATACCTTGTTAATTTAATATACAAACTTATAATTTGACGTATTTATATATAACCACATACGCTTGACTGGGTACGGTGGGCGGGATATCTATAAATACCAATAATTATTCATTTTACCAAACACGGAACTGGATTAATAGTTAATAGACTTGTTGAAACAGGGGTGAATTACATTCAAGGGTAATTGGTGTAATTGTTAACAAAGTAGTAAAACCTTGGTTTACACGCAGTCGATAACCTGGTGTATTCATTAACCAAAGTATTAAAACCTTGTTACAATTCGAATCCCCAATTAGTTGGAATATTTGACTTCGGGAATAAGAATAATTTGACGAAGGCTTTCGCTCTTTATATTTATGACTGATGGACTATTATGGACAAATCAGTATGGACATATTAAATAATCCAGGACAAAGAACAATTAACCCATGAGAATAAACTAAAATCAACACGTCAAACATCATGATTACGGAAGTTTAAATAAGCATAATTCCTTTATTTTCATATTTAATTGCACTTCTAATTATCGCACTTTTATTTATTGTTATTGTATTTAATTGCACTTTTATTTATTGTCATTGTATTTAATTGCACTTTTAATTATCGTACTTTTTAATTATCGCAAGTTTATTTTATCGCACTTTTATTTATCGCAATTTCATTATCGTTATTTACTTTACGCTTTAAATTAAGTCTTTTATTTATTTAATATTTTACATTAGGTTTTAACTGCGACTAAGTTTTAAAATCGACAAACCGGTCATTAAACGGTAAAAACCCCCCTTTATAATAATAATATTACTTATTTATATATTTGTATTTTTATAAATTAAAACTAATATAGCGTTAAGCTTTGTTTAAAGATTTTTCCCTGTGGAACGAACCGGACTTACTAAATACTACACTACTGTACGATTAGGTACACTGCCTATAAGTGTTGTAGCAAGGTTTAAGTATATCCATTCTATAAATAAATAAATATCTTGTGTAAAATTGTATCGTATTTAATAGTTTTTCCTAGTAAAATATAAGCTATTTCATATACACCTCGCATAACATCAGTGACTCTTTCGGCTTAACGCATCCGCAACCACATTCGCTTTGCCCGGATGATAAAGTATATCACAATCATAATCCTTCACCACATCCATCCATCTACGTTGACGATAATTCAAATCCCGTTGATCAAAAAGATGTTTCAAACTCTTGTGATCCGAATAAATCGTACACTTGACACCATACAAGTAATGGTGCCAAATTTTCAAAGCATGGACCACCGCCGCTAATTCGAGATCATGAGTCGGGTATCTCTTTTCATGTTCCTTTAATTGGCGAGAGGCGTAAGCGATGACTTTACCTCGTTGCATTAAAACACACCCGAGCCCATTCAAAGAAGCATCACAATAAACCGTCATATCGTCTACCCCTTCCGGCAACACCAAGACCAGAGCTTGACACAATTTCTCTTTCAACAATTGAAAAGCAATTTCTTGCTCGTTCTCCCAATTGAATCTCGTATTCTTCCTTGTCAACTTAGTTAATGGAGAAGCAATCTTAGAAAAGTCTTGGATAAACCGACGTTAGTAACTGGCCAATCCGAGAAAACTTCGGATTTTCGTAGGCGTAGTCGGTCGTCCCCAATCCTTTACCGTTTCTATCTTCCTCGGATCTACTTGAATTCCATCCTTGTTCACAATATGGCCAAGGAATTGAACCTCTCTTAGCCAAAATTCACATTTCGAGAATTTAGCATACAACTTCTCTTTTCTCAATGTCTTCAATGCATCGCGCAAGTGGTGTTCATGTTCCGTCATGCTCTTAGACTAGACAAGAATATCGTCAATGAACACAATTACCGACTTGTCCAACATAGGTTGGCACACTCAGTTCATAAGATCCATGAATGTCGCCGGTGCATTCGTAAGACCAAAAGGCATAACCACAAATTCAAAATGCCCGTAACGCGTACGAAAGGCCGTCTTCTCGATATCTTCCTCACGGACACGCATTTGATGATAGCCGGACCGTAGGTCAATTTTAGAGAAGTACGTAGCGCCTTGAAGTTGGTCGAATAAATCGTCAATCCTAGGTAACGGATAACGATTTTTGATCGTCACTTTATTTAACTCCCGATAGTCGATGCACATACGCATACTACCATCTTTCTTCCTTACGAACAAGACCGGAGCGCCCCAAGGCGAAGCACTCGGTCGGATAAAACCCTTCTCAAGTAACTCTTGAATTTGATTCAAAAACTCTTGCATTTCCGTTGGTGCTAAACGATAAGGAGTTTTAGCAATGGGAGTAGCTCCCGGAACCAACTCAATGCGAAATTCGACTTGTCTTTTCGCCGGAACACCCGGTAACTCATCCGGAAAAACATCTTCAAACTCAGTTACCACCGGAATTTCACGAATGGGTGGTGGCTCGTCACGAGTATCAACAACATGGGCAAGAAAAGCCATGCCACCGATAACAACGAGACGACGTGCCCGTGCAAAAGTGCATATCGGCACCGGTCTCCTTCGTTTATCACCATGAATAATTAACTCTCCCCCACTTGGGGTCTTCACACGAATAGATTTTTCATGGCACGCAATATCGGCTCTATTATGATCGAGCCAATCCATACTAACCACGATATCAAAATCACCCAACGTCATCGGAATGAGATCAATATTAAAGTTCTCGGAACCAAACACAACATTACAATTCTTACACACATCAACCACTAGCACCGTCTTTCCATCCGCTATTTCTACTTCTACCGGACGACTTAACTTAGTTAACGGTTTATTAAGTTTAGGCATAAATTTTGGAGACACAAACGATAAATTTGCACCGCTATCAAAAAGAATCCTTGCCGGATTAGAGTTAACCATGAAAGTACCTGAAACGACTTCATTGGATTGCTTGGCTTCGTCATTGGTCATCAAATAATTACGTCCCCTAGCTAACCCCGCCGCCTTCTCTATTCTCTTAACTTGATCATTTCGGAGTTCGAGACACTCCGACTTTCGGTGCCCTTCTTGTTGACAATTAAAACATGCGATCACATTAGTACGTGGTTTTGGGCAATCACGAGAGTGGTGACCGTTTTGCCCACAATTGTAACATGTGGTTACGTGAACACTAGGAGCACCCTTCTTCACGCTACCAACACTTTCGGATACTCCTTTACTCTTCTTGTTCGAAAAACTAGAAGCTTCAAACTTTCTTTTACTTGGCGCATAACTAACCGGACTCGGAGCTTGCGTTTCAAACCCCTTCGCCACCGCCAAAAGCTTAGCAAAAGTCTCAACATGACCGATACTAATTTTACCCTTCAAATCATCTCTAACGGTTGCATGAAAGTCTTCCATTAGCATTTGATCATTTCCCGCATACTCGGGGCAAAAACGTGCCTTGGCGAGAAAGTTGGTTTTAAGAGTGTTTAGGTCCAAAGACCCTTGACGCATGTTCCTTAACTCGTTGTGCAATTTGGAAAGATTCGCTTGCGTACGATATTCAAGGAAAAACTCCTTCTTGAAATCCGCCCAAGATAACCCTACAAAAGCCGCATCACCCACCATGTCAATCTTGCCATCCAGCCAATCTTTAGCATGACCCCTTAACAAACTAGTAGCAAGCCTTGTTTTCTTTTCGGGAGGGCACTCAGTCGTGCGAAAACAACCTTCAATATTGGAAATCCAAGCCGCACTCTTCATGGGGTCGGGATCCCCGTGAAAGTGAGGAGGCTTAGTCGCCAAGAAGTTCTTATAGCTAAACTCCAACTCGCCCACATTTTGAGGTCTAGGAAACCTCCTTTCAACTTCTTCTTTAACGGCATTAGTCATCCGTTCTTGAATCATATCGACAATTTGTTCCGAAACCGACTCTTCGAATATTTGTTTAACCCTTCGTGAGAAAACCGAAACATAGTTTTCTAAAGCGGCCTCAATCTTGGTAGTCATCTCATCTTCCTCCACATGAGAGGGACCACCATTGCCATTCGTATTCATTCCGTTTCTCGTCTTCATTCTAAAGATTTAAAAATGGATTAGACATCACCAACAATTTGATACACATATATACCTATGCATATGACCGCACACACCACATCTAGCTCGATACTTGTCGCACATCCTTGCTTGACTTGACTTGCAACCGTAATAGTGGTCGCGACTCACTATTACGCTCACATGCCGTGCCATGATCAAACGTATCACAACCATCTTGCTCGATGTTCAAAAACAATAACACATGATTAGTAACATCTTAACATAGCATGATTGTCCACTTATGCATCAAAGAACTAATCAAACCCAGCACTGACCCGTAATCCTACAAGTCCCGCATATAATTCCACAACACAAAAGTCTAAGTCTAGGCGCCTATCTCAAGTCACCTAAATCCCTCAGACCATGCTCTGATACCACTTGTAACAACCAACTCGCAATCCCTACGATAATTGTTTTTTATACAACACAATTACACACCAAATAAAAGTGTAACCCATTTCACGAGTTCCATTTAAAACGCACAATAATTAGTTGTTTACAAAAGGTACGAGGGCCACGAATAAAGTTTAGTACAAGTTTGACCCATTACAAATGATAGTTTACAATCCAAACGACACTTCGAGCATGGTTTGGGACTAAACTACACAAAACGTTAGGCCAACATTAAAACTCCAACAAAGCATCATCACGGGACGCCTAATGTCCCACAACCCCCTTGCCCTTAACTGCGCCTGCATCTAAAAAGATAAACAACGAGAGGGTAAGCTAACGCTTAGTGAATGCAATAATTATACATATACATATATAATACACCTACTTGCAAGCACTTACACAAATACCTCATACACGCTAGCAATATACATAGCATACCATCGCAAGTATAACTCTAAACCCTTCAAGATCACAAACTAGCACAAACCATCGCATATATATAACCCGAATGATATAATATACTACAATACAACGCGTAATTAAAGTTAACCAACACACAAGGGAATGGTACTTCAAATTTCCCATCGGTGTTCATAACGACCGTTAGTGTACAACGAAATATATCACTAACCCCAAGGCGACACGGACAACGAAATATCCGTTCAAGAAATCGTTAGTGTACAATGAAATATAACACTAACTCTTGGGCAATTTGGACAACGAAATATCCATCATTAGTGTACAACGAAATACATCACTAACTCTTGGTGGTATAGACACGTATACCCGGCCTCATCCCCCGCCCTACAAATAGATACATTATATACACACATGTATAATTATTCCACTCACCTCAAGACTCTTGTGGAAGCTAACCGAGCTTGCAAACCTTTAATATAACGTACCTATTACATTATGCATTTATTAACATACAATCTAGTTTAATTAAATGCCAACCACAACCCTTGAGCATTTAATGACCCGTTTGCATTAAATGACTCAACTACACCAAAACCGCCCATTAATGGCCATGCCTCATCATAAATCACTAAAAGCTAGTGATTAGGGTTTAATAACATCAACTAACATAAACTTGGTGTATTTCATACCCATTTCACCCAATTATGTCAACTAGTGTACTTTTGACTCTTTGACTCACAAATCAAGTCAAACTTACACAATAACAACTCTTTCATCCTTTTAAAAGTGCATTAATGATTAACAACATCATTTAGCACTTACAACCTTAAATCACAAGACCAAACCCTAGATAATAGCTATTTAGGGTTTCCTTTCAACAATCCAACCCAAGACCCACCCATTTAACCCTCAAATGGTTCACACTAGTTCTTATGAACCAAACCCTAGCTTAAACTAGTTAAAACTCAAGACTTAGAGTTAGAACTTACCAAGACTATGAACGTGTAGCTAGAGATGCGATGAACAACTTTAATTATAGCTTCTAGGATTGATTCACAAAACTTCACCTTCAAATCTTGAGTTTAATTTAAGTGGGTTTTAGTTTTTGAGAGGAAAATGTGAAAGAAATTGGAAAGGAAATAAGAAAAATAGGATAAGTGGTTGATATTAAAGGCTCCAACCAGATCTACATGCAAAAAGACCAAATTACCCCTAAACCCTATTTAATTGAGTGGAATTCGGAGTCAGAACTGCAGAATTGCCGCGACGCGGCACCTTTGTCGCGGCGCGACATAAAGTAGGAAAAACGACCCTTCTTAACTCAAGTTCTGATCTGGATTTGCTTTGTTTGTCGCGTCACGACCCATTCCTCGCGGCGCGGCATTGGCTTGTGAAATGTCCCGTTCTTATTGATTAAAAACGTTCCATATTAATTGATTTCGTTGCGAGGTTTTGACCTCTATATGAGACGTTTTTCAAAGACTGCATTCATTTTAAAACAAACCATAACCTTTATTTCATCAATAAAGGTTTAAAAAGCTTTACGTAGATTATCAAATAATGATAATCTAAAATATCCTGTTTACACACGACCATTACATAATGGTTTACAATACAAATATGTTACATCGAAATCATTTTCTTGAATGCCGTTTTTACACAGTATCATACAAACATGGACTCCAAATCTTGTCCTTATTTTAGTATGCAACAGCGGAAGCTCTTAGTATTCACCTGAGAATAAACATGCTTTAAACGTCAACAAAAATGTTGGTGAGTTATAGGT
Source organism: Rutidosis leptorrhynchoides (assembly GCF_046630445.1). Lineage (NCBI taxonomy): Eukaryota > Viridiplantae > Streptophyta > Magnoliopsida > Asterales > Asteraceae > Rutidosis > Rutidosis leptorrhynchoides. Next base: position 326,792,068 of record NC_092341.1, read on the forward strand.
TTAACCTATATATATTAAATCGTAACAATAGACCACAAGATTTCATATTTCAATACACATCCCATACATAGAGATAAAAATCATTCATATGGTGAACACCTGGTAACCGACATTAACAAGATGCATATATAAGAATATCCCCATCATTCCGGGACACCCTTCGGATATGATATAAATTTCGAAGTACTAAAGCATCCGGTACTTTGGATGGGGTTTGTTAGGCCCAATAGATCCATCTTTAGGATTCGCGTCAATTAAGGTGTCTGTTCCCTAATTCTTAGATTACCAGACTTAATAAAAAGGGGCATATTCGATTTCGATAATTCAACCATAGAATGTAGTTTCACGTACTTGTGTCTATTTTGTAAATCATTTATAAAACCTGCATGTATTCTCATCCCAAAAATATTAGATTTTAAAAGTGGGACTATAACTCACTTTCACAGATTTTTACTTCGTCGGGAAGTAAGACTTGGCCACTGGTTGATTCACGAACCTATAACAATATATACATATATATCAAAGTATGTTCAAAATATATTTACAACACTTTTAATATATTTTGATGTTTTAAGTTTATTAAGTCAGCTGTCCTCGTTAGTAACCTACAACTAGTTGTCCACAGTTAGATGTACATAAATAAATCGATAAATATTATCTTGAATCAATCCACGACCCAGTGTATACGTATCTCAGTATTGATCACAACTCAAACTATATATATTTTGGAATCAACCTCAACCCTGTATAGCTAACTCCAACATTCACATATAGAGTGTCTATGGTTGTTCCGAAATATATATAGATGTGTCGACATGATAGGTCGAAACATTGTATACGTGTCTATGGTATCTCAAGATTACATAATATACAATACAAGTTGATTAAGTTATGGTTGGAATAGATTTGTTACCAATTTTCACGTAGCTAAAATGAGAAAAATTATCCAATCTTGTTTTACCCATAACTTCTTCATTTTAAATCCGTTTTGAGTGAATCAAATTGCTATGGTTTCATATTGAACTCTATTTTATGAATCTAAACAGAAAAAGTATAGGTTTATAGTCGGAAAAATAAGTTACAAGTCGTTTTTGTAAAGGTAGTCATTTCAGTCGAAAGAACGACGTCTAGATGACCATTTTAGAAAACATACTTCCACTTTGAGTTTAACCATAATTTTTGGATATAGTTTCATGTTCATAATAAAAATCATTTTCTCAGAATAACAACTTTTAAATCAAAGTTTATCATAGTTTTTAATTAACTAAACCAAAACAGCCCGTGGTGTTACTACGACGGCGTAAATCCGGTTTTACGGTGTTTTTCGTGTTTCCAGGTTTTAAATCATTTAGTTAGCATATAATATAGATATAGAACATGTGTTTAGTTGATTTTAAAAGTCAAGTTAGAAGGATTAACTTTTATTTGCGAATAAGTTTAGAATTAACTAAACTATGTTCTAGTGATTACAAGTTTAAACCTTCGAATAAGATAGCTTTATATGTATGAATCGAATGATGTTATGAACATCATTACTACCTTAAGTTCCTTGGATAAACCTACTGGAAAAGAGAAAAGTGGATCTAACTTCAATGGATCCTTGGATGGCTCGAAGTTCTTGAAGCAGAATCATGACACGAAAACAAGTTCAAGTAAGATCATCACTTGAAATAAGATTGTTATAGTTATAGAAATTGAACCAAAGTTTGAATATGATTATTACCTTATATTAGAATGATAACCTACTGTAAGAAACAAAGATTTCTTGAGGTTGGATGATCACCTTACAAGATTGGAAGTGAGCTAGCAAACTTGAAAGTATTCTTGATTTTATGAAACTAGAACTTTTGGAATTTATGAAGAACACTTAGAACTTGAAGATAGAACTTGAGAGAGATCAATTAGATGAAGAAAATTGATGAATGAAAGTGTTTGTAGGTGTTTTTGGTCTTTGGTGTATGGATTAGATATAAAGGATATGTAATTTTGTTTTCATGTAAATAAGTCATGAATGATTACTCATATTTTTGTAATTTTATGAGATATTTCATGCTAGTTGCCAAATAATGGTTCCCACATGTGTTAGGTGACTCACATGGGCTGCTAAGAGATGATCATTGGAGTGTATATACCAATAGTACATACATCTAAAAGCTGTGTATTGTACGAGTACGAATACGGATGCATACGAGTAGAATTGTTGATGAAACTGAACGAGGATGTAATTGTAAGCATTTTTGTTAAGTAGAAGTATTTTGATAAGTGTCTTGAAGTATTTCAAAAGTGTATGAATACATATTAAAACACTACATGTATATACATTTTAACTGAGTCGTTAAGTCATCGTTAGCCGTTACATGTAAGTGTTGTTTTGAAACCTTTAGGTTAACGATCTTGGTAAATGTTGTTAACCCAATGTTTATAATATCAAATGAGATTTTAAATTATTATATTATCATGATATTATGATGTACGAATATCTCTTAATATGATATATATACATTAAATGTCGTTACAACGATAATCGTTACATATATGTCTCGTTTAAAAATCATTAAGTTAGTAGTCTTGTTTTTACATATGTAGTTCATTGTTAATATACTTAATGATATGTTTACTTATCATAGTATCATGTTAACTATATATATATCCATATATATGTCATCATATAGTTTTTACAAGTTTTAACGTTCGTGAATCACCGGTCAACTTGGGTGGTCAATTGTCTATATGAAACATATTTCAATTAATCAAGTCTTAACAAGTTTGATTGTTTAACATGTTGGAAACATTTAATCATGTAAATATCAATCTCAATTAATATATATAAACATGGAAAAGTTCGGGTCACTACAGTACCTACCCGTTAAATAAATTTCGTCCCGAAATTTTAAGCTGTTGAAGGTGTTGACGAATCTTCTGGAAATAGATGCGGGTATTTCTTCTTCATCTGATCTTCACACTCCCAGGTGAACTCAGGTCCTCTACGAGCATTCCATCGAACCTTAACAATTGGTATCTTGTTTTGCTTAAGTCTTTTAACCTCACGATCCATTATTTCGACGGGTTCTTCGATGAATTGAAGTTTTTCGTTGATTTGAATTTTATCTAACGGAATAGTGAGATCTTCTTTAGCAAAACATTTCTTCAAATTCGAGACATGGAAAGTGTTATGTACATCCGCGAGTTGTTGAGGTAACTCTAGTCGGTAAGCTACTGGTCCGACACGATCAATAATCTTGAATGGTCCAATATACCTTGGATTTAATTTCCCTCGTTTACCAAATCGAACAATGCCTTTCCATGGTGCAACTTTAAGCATGACCATCTCTCCAATTTCAAATTCTATATCTTTTCTTTTAATGTCAGCGTAGCTCTTTTGTCGACTTTGGGCGGTTTTCAACCGTTGTTGAATTTGGATGATCTTCTCGGTAGTTTCTTGTATAATCTCCGGACCCGTAATCTGTCTATCCCCCACTTCACTCCAACAAATCGGAGACCTGCACTTTCTACCATAAAGTGCTTCAAACGGCGCCATCTCAATGCTTGAATGGTAGCTGTTGTTGTAGGAAAATTCTGCTAACGGTAGATGTCGATCCCAACTGTTTCCGAAATCAATAACACATACTCGTAGCATGTCTTCAAGCGTTTGTATCGTCCTTTCGCTCTGCCTATCAGTTTGTGGATGATAGGCAGTACTCATGTCTAGACGACTTCCTAATGCTTGCTGTAATGTCTGCCAGAATCTTGAAATAAATCTGCCATCCCTATCAGAGATAATAGAGATTGGTATTCCATGTCTGGAGACGACTTCCTTCAAATACAGTCGTGCTAACTTCTCCATCTTGTCATCTTCTCTTATTGGCAGGAAGTGTGCTGATTTGGTGAGACGATCAACTATTACCCAAATAGTATCAAAACCACTTGCAGTCCTTGGCAATTTAGTGATGAAATCCATGGTAATGTTTTCCCATTTCCATTCCGGGATTTCGGGTTGTTGAAGTAGACCTGATGGTTTCTGATGCTCAGTTTTGACCTTAGAACACGTCAAACATTCTCCTACGTATTTAGCAACATCGGCTTTCATACCCGGCCACCAAAAATGTTTCTTGAGATCCTTGTACATCTTCCCCGTTCCAGGATGTATTGAGTATCTGGTTTTATGAGCTTCTCTAAGTACCATTTCTCTCATATCTCCAAATTTTGGTACCCAAATCCTTTCAGCCCTATACCGGGTTCCGTCTTCCCGAATATTAAGATGCTTCTCCGATCCTTTGGGTATTTCATCCTTTAAATTTCCCTCTTTTAAAACTCCTTGTTGCACCTCCTTTATTTGAGTAGTAAGGTTATTATGAATCATTATATTCATAGATTTTACTCGAATTGGTTCTCTGTCCTTCCTGCTCAAGGCATCGGCTACCACATTTGCCTTCCCCGGGTGGTAACGAATCTCAAAGTCGTAATCATTCAACAATTCAATCCACCTACGCTGCCTCATATTCAGTTGTTTCTGATTAAATATGTGTTGAAGACTTTTGTGGTCGGTATATATAATACTTTTGACCCCATATAAGTAGTGCCTCCAAGTCTTTAATGCAAAAACAACCGCACCTAATTCCAAATCATGCGTCGTATAATTTTGCTCGTGAATCTTCAATTGTCTAGACGCATAAGCAATCACCTTCGTCCGTTGCATTAATACACAACCGAGACCTTGCTTTGATGCGTCACAATAAATCACAAAATCATCATTCCCTTCAGGCAATGACAATATAGGTGCCGTAGTTAGCTTTTTCTTCAATAACTGAAACGCTTTCTCTTGTTCATCATTCCATTCAAATTTCTTCCCTTTATGCGTTAATGCAGTCAAGGGTTTTGCTATTCTGGAAAAGTCTTGGATGAACCTTCTGTAGTAACCAGCTAGTCCTAAAAACTGGCGTATGTGTTTCGGAGTTTTCGGGGTTTCCCACTTTTCAACAGTTTCTATCTTTGCCGGATCCACCTTAATACCTTCTTTGTTCACTATGTGACCGAGGAATTGAACTTCTTCTAACCAAAATGCACACTTTGAAAACTTAGCGTACAGTTTTTCCTTCCTCAATACTTCTAACACCTTTCTCAAATGTTCACCGTGTTCTTGGTCATTCTTTGAGTAAATAAGTATGTCATCAATGAAAACAATGACAAACTTGTCAAGGTATGGTCCACACACTCGGTTCATAAGGTCCATGAACACAGCTGGTGCATTAGTTAAACCAAACGGCATGACCATAAACTCGTAATGACCGTAACGTGTTCTAAAAGCAGTCTTTGGAATATCATCTTCTTTCACCCGCATTTGATGATACCCGGAACGTAAGTCAATCTTTGAATAAACAGACGAGCCTTGTAGTTGATCAAATAAGTCGTCGATTCTCGGTAGTGGGTAGCGGTTCTTGATGGTAAGTTTGTTCAACTCTCGGTAGTCGATACACAACCTGAATGTACCATCTTTCTTCTTGACAAACAAAATAGGAGCTCCCCACGGTGATGTGCTTGGTCGAATGAAACCACGCTCTAAAAGTTCTTGTAATTGGCTTTGCAGTTCTTTCATCTCGCTGGGTGCGAGTCTGTAAGGAGCACGAGCTATTGGTGCAGCTCCTGGTACAAGATCTATTTAAAATTCAACGGATCGATGTGGGGGTAATCCCGGTAATTCTTTCGGAAATACATCGGGAAATTCATTTGCAATGGGAACATCATTGATGCTCTTTTCTTCAGTTTGTACTTTCTCGACGTGTGCTAGAACAGCATAGCAACCTTTTCTTATTAGTTTTTGTGCCTTCAAATTACTAATAAGATGTAGCTTCGTGTTGCCCTTTTCTCCGTACACCATTAAGGGTTTTCCTTTTTCTCGTATAATGCGAATTGCATTTTTGTAACAAACGATCTCTGCTTTCACTTCTTTCAACCAGTCCATACCGATTATCACATCAAAACTCCCTAACTCTACTGGTATCAAATCAATCTTAAATGTTTCGCTAACCAGTTTAATTTCTCGATTCCGACATATATTATCTGCTGAAATTAATTTACCATTTTCTAATTCGAGTAAAAATTTACTATCCAAAGGCGTCAATGGACAACTTAATTTAGCACAAAAATCTCTACTCATATAGCTTCTATCCGCACCCGAATCAAATAAAACGTAAGCAGATTTATTGTCAATAAGAAACGTACCCGTAACAAGCTCCGGGTCTTCTTGTGCCTCTGCTGCATTAATATTGAAAACTCTTCCGCGGCCTTGTCCATTCGTGTTCTCCTGGTTCGGGCAATTTCTAATAATGTGGCCCGGTTTTCCACATTTATAACAAACTACATTGGCATAACTTGCTCCGACACTACTTGCTCCGCCATTACTCATTCCGACACCATTTGTTCCTTTCGTTCTATTAACCCCTGGTCCGTAGACCTCACACTTCGCCGCGCTATGACCATTTCTTTTACACTTGTTGCAAAATTTGGTGCAGAACCCCGAGTGATTCTTTTCACACCTTTGGCATAGCTGCTTCTGATTGTTGTTGTTGTTGCGGTTATTATTGTTGTTGGGATGATTGTTGTAGTTGCTGTTGTTGTTGTTGTTGTTGTTGTTGTTGGGCCGTTTGTTGTAGTTGCGATTGATGTTGCAATTGTTGGGATAATTGTTGCGATTATTGTTGTAATTGTTGTTGTTGTTGTATTGGTGATTCTTATCACCGTTTTCCTCCCACTTTCTTTTGACTTGCTTCACATTGGCCTCTTCAGCAGTCTGTTCTTTAATTCTTTCTTCAATCTGGTTCACGAGTTTGTGAGCCATTCTACATGCCTGTTGTATGGAGGCGGGCTCGTGTGAACTTATATCTTCTTGGATTCTTTCCGGTAATCCTTTCACAAATGCGTCGATCTTCTCTTCCTCATCTTCGAATGCTCCCGGACACAATAGGCACAATTCTGTGAATCGTCTTTCGTACGTGGTAATATCAAATCCTTGGGTTCGTAACCCTCTAAGTTCTGTCTTGAGCTTATTGACCTCGGTTCTGGGACGGTACTTCTCGTTCATCAAGTGCTTGAATGCTGACCACGGTAGTGCATACGCATCGTCTTGTCCCACTTGCTCTAGATAGGTATTCCACCATGTTAACGCAGAACCTGTGAAGGTATGCGTAGCGTACTTCACTTTGTCCTCTTCAGTACACTTACTTATGCCAAACACCGATTCGACCTTCTCGGTCCACCGTTTCAATCCGATCGGTCCTTCGGTTCCATCAAATTCCAAAGGTTTGCAGGCAGTGAATTCTTTGTAGGTGCATCCTACACGATTTCCTGTACTGCTAGATCCAATGTTATTGTTGGTATGTAGCGCAGCCTGTACTGCGGCTATGTTTGAAGCTAGAAAAGTACGGAATTCGTCTTCATTCATATTCTAGGTGTGTCGAGTAGTCGGTGCCATTTCCTTCAAAATAGTCAAATGGAACAAGTTAATCATACAGAATATTAAGAGTAGTTAATAGTATTTCATAGCATAATATGAACTCATTTATAAAAGCTTTTTCTTCATATTAGCGTTTTATAAGTTTAAATTCGGGTAGTACCTACCCGTTAAGTTCATACTTAGTAGCTAATATACAATTCAACTACTACAATTCTATATGAAAAACTGATTATAATAATATTTCGCGTTCAAACTTTTATACAATATTTTACAAACTTACAATACCGCTTATTTTACATATAGCATGAAATATAGCACACAATAAATTTGATACAAGATGGTTGTGAAGATAATTCTAGCTAGTACACAAGTCGTTCAGCAAAGGCAATAAAGACACGTAATTCATACGTCCAGAAACAAGTCATGCATTCTGGTTTTACTAGGACTACTTCCCATCCTTGGTCTTGTGCAACATAACCGTTATGGCCGTTGATAAGACAGTGTGTTGTAACGTCGTCAAAGGGACGAGGGTTACGTAATGTCCAACAGTCCCGTAATAATCTAAAAACCTCATTTCTTACCCCAATTACCGACTCCGTCACTTGTGGAAACGTTTTGTTTAATAGTTGTAGCCCGATGTTCTTGTTCTCACTTTGGTGAGAAGCGAACATTACTAATCCGTAAGCATAACATGCTTCTTTATGTTGCATGTTAGCCGCTTTTTCTAAATCACGAAGTCCAATATTCGGATATATTGAGTCAAAATAATTTCTTAACCCGTTGCGTAAAATAGCATTTGGGTTCCCCGCAATATATGCGTCAAAGTAAACACATCGTAACTTATGGGTTTCCCAATGTGATATCCCCCATCTTTCAAACGAAAGTCTCTTATAAACCAAGACATTCTTGGAACGTTCTTCGAATGTCTTACAAACTGATCTCGCCTTAAATAGTTGTGCCGAGGAATTCTGGCCGACTCTAGACAAGATTTCATCAATCATGTCTCCGGGTAGGTCTCTTAAAATATTGGGTTGTCTATCCATTTTGTGTTTTTAAACTGTAAAATAGACAAGAGTTAGATTCATAAAAAAATACTTATTAATACAAGCAATTTTTACATATATCATAAAGCATAAGAACACTATATTACATATATTACACCACACGAATACAACTATCTTATTCCGACTTGCTCGTTTCTTCTTCTTCGGTTTTGGTTCATTTTGCCAAGTTTCTAGGGATATATGATGTTCCCCTAATACGAGCCGTCGTTGTCCACATTGGTTTAGAAAAACCTGGTGGTTTAGAGGTTCCCGGGTCATTGTTACAACTTAAGAACTTCGGGGGTTGACGATACATATAAAGTTCATCGGGGTTGGAATTAGATTTCTCTATTTTTATGCCCTTTCCCTTATTATTTTCTTTTGCCTTTTTAAATTCAGTTGGGGTAATTTCTACAACATCATCGGAATTCTAGTCGGAATCCGATTCATCGGAGAATTGGTATTCCTCCCAATATTTTGCTTCCTTGGCGGAAACACCATTGACCATAATTAACCTTGGTCGGCTGGTTGAGGATTTTATTTTACTTAACTGTTTTATTATTTCCCCCACCGGTTCTATTTCTTCATCCGATTCCGATTCTTCTTCCGGTTCCGATTCTTCTTCCGTTTCCGACTCTTCTTCCGGTTCCTCTTCGGGAACTTGTGAATCAGTCCACGAATCATTCCAATTTACATTTGACTCTTCATTATTATTAGGTGAGTTAATGGAACTTGTTCTAGAGGTAGACATCTATCACATAATATCAAACGCGTTAAGAGATTAATATATCACATAATATTCACATGTTAAAAATATATAGTTTCCAACAAAATTTGTTAAGCAATCATTTTTCAAGTAAACACGGTCGAAGTCCAGACTCACTAATGCATCCTAACAAACTCGATAAGACACACTAATGCAAAATTCTGGTTCTCTAAGACCAACGCTCGGATACCAACTGAAATGTCCCGTTCTTATTGATTAAAAACGTTCCATATTAATTGATTTCGTTGCGAGGTTTTGACCTCTATATGAGACGTTTTTCAAAGACTGCATTCATTTTAAAACAAACCATAACCTTTATTTCATCAATAAAGGTTTAAAAAGCTTTACGTAGATTATCAAATAATGATAATCTAAAATATCCTGTTTACACACGACCATTACATAATGGTTTACAATACAAATATGTTACATCGAAATCATTTTCTTGAATGCAGTTTTTACACAGTATCATACAAACATGGACTCCAAATCTTGTCCTTATTTTAGTATGCAACAGCGGAAGCTCTTAGTATTCACCTGAGAATAAACATTCTTTAAACGTCAACAAAAATGTTGGTGAGTTATAGGTTTAACCTATATATATTAAATCGTAACAATAGACCACAAGATTTCATATTTCAATACACATCCCATACATAGAGATAAAAATTATTCATATGGTGAACACCTGGTAACCGACATTAACAAGATGCATATATAAGAATATCCCCATCATTCCGGGACACCCTTCGGATATGATATAAATTTCGAAGTACTAAAGCATCCGGTACTTTGGATGGGGTTTGTTAGGCCCAATAGATCCATCTTTAGGATTCGCGTCAATTAAGGTGTCTGTTCCCTAATTCTTAGATTACCAGGCTTAATAAAAAGGGGCATATTCGATTTTGATAATTCAACCATAGAATGTAGTTTCACGTACTTGTGTCTATTTTGTAAATCATTTATAAAACCTGCATGTATTCTCATCCCAAAAATATTAGATTTTAAAAGTGGGACTATAACTCACTTTCACAGATTTTTACTTCGTCGGGAAGTAAGACTTGGCCACTGGTTGATTCACGAACCTATAACAATATATACATATATATCAAAGTATGTTCAAAATATATTTACAACACTTTTAATATATTTTGATGTTTTAAGTTTATTAAGTCAGCTGTCCTCGTTAGTAACCTACAACTAGTTGTCCACAGTTAGATGTACATAAATAAATCGATAAATATTATCTTGAATCAATCCACGACCCAGTGTATACGTATCTCAGTATTGATCACAACTCAAACTATATATATTTTGGAATCAACCTCAACCCTGTATAGCTAACTCCAACATTCACATATAGAGTGTCTATGGTTGTTCCGAAATATATATAGATGTGTCAACATGATAGGTCGAAACATTGTATACGTGTCTATGGTATCTCAAGATTACATAATATACAATACAAGTTGATTAAGTTATGGTTGGAATAGATTTGTTACCAATTTTCACGTAGCTAAAATGAGAAAAATTATCCAATCTTGTTTTACCCATAACTTCTTCATTTTAAATCCGTTTTGAGTGAATCAAATTGCTATGGTTTCATATTGAACTCTATTTTATGAATCTAAACAGAAAAAGTATAGGTTTATAGTCGGAAAAATAAGTTACAAGTCGTTTTTGTAAAGGTAGTCATTTCAGTCGAAAGAACGACGTCTAGATGACCATTTTAGAAAACATACTTCCACTTTGAGTTTAACCATAATTTTTGGATATAGTTTCATGTTCATAATAAAAATCATTTTCTCAGAATAACAACTTTTAAATCAAAGTTTATCATAGTTTTTAATTAACTAAACCAAAACAGCCCGTGGTGTTACTACGACGGCGTAAATCCGGTTTTACGGTGTTTTTCGTGTTTCCAGGTTTTAAATCATTTAGTTAGCATATAATATAGATATAGAACATGTGTTTAGTTGATTTTAAAAGTCAAGTTAGAAGGATTAACTTTTATTTGCGAACAAGTTTAGAATTAACTAAACTATGTTCTAGTGATTACAAGTTTAAACCTTCGAATAAGATAGCTTTATATGTATGAATCGAATGATGTTATGAACATCATTACTACCTTAAGTTCCTTGGATAAACCTACTGGAAAAGAGAAAAGTGGATCTAACTTCAATGGATCCTTGGATGGCTCGAAGTTCTTGAAGCAGAATCATGACACGAAAACAAGTTCAAGTAAGATCATCACTTGAAATAAGATTGTTATAGTTATAGAAATTGAACCAAAGTTTGAATATGATTATTACCTTATATTAGAATGATAACCTACTGTAAGAAACAAAGATTTCTTGAGGTTGGATGATCACCTTACAAGATTGGAAGTGAGCTAGCAAACTTGAAAGTATTCTTGATTTTATGAAACTAGAACTTTTGGAATTTATGAAGAACACTTAGAACTTGAAGATAGAACTTGAGAGAGATCAATTATATGAAGAAAATTGATGAATGAAAGTGTTTGTAGGTGTTTTTGGTCGTTGGTGTATGGATTAGATATAAAGGATATGTAATTTTGTTTTCATGTAAATAAGTCATGAATGATTACTCATATTTTTGTAATTTTATGAGATATTTCATGCTAGTTGCCAAATGATGGTTCCCACATGTGTTAGGTGACTCACATGGGCTGCTAAGAGCTGATCATTGGAGTGTATATACCAATAGTACATACATCTAAAAGCTGTGTATTGTACGAGTACGAATACGGATGCATACGAGTAGAATTGTTGATGAAACTGAACGAGGATGTAATTGTAAGCATTTTTGTTAAGTAGAAGTATTTTGATAAGTGTCTTGAAGTCTTTCAAAAGTGTATGAATACATATTAAAACACTACATGTATATACATTTTAACTGAGTCGTTAAGTCATCGTTAGCCGTTACATGTAAGTGTTGTTTTGAAACCTTTAGGTTAACGATCTTGTTAAATGTTGTTAACCCAATGTTTGTAATATCAAATGAGATTTTAAATTATTATATTATCATGATATTATGATGTACGAATATCTCTTAATATGATATATATACATTAAATGTCGTTACAACGATAATCGTTACATATATGTCTCGTTTAAAAATCATTAAGTTAGTAGTCTTGTTTTTACATATGTAGTTCATTGTTAATATACTTAAAGATATGTTTACTTATCATAGTATCATGTTAACTATATATATATATCCATATATATGTCATCATATAGTTTTTACAAGTTTTAACGTTCGTGAATCACCGGTCAACTTGGGTGGTCAATTGTCTATATGAAACATATTTCAATTAATCAAGTCTTAACAAGTTTGATTGTTTAACATGTTGGAAACATTTAATCATGTAAATATCAATCTCAATTAATATATATAAACATGGAAAAGTTCGGGTCACTACAGCTTGTTCCTGGTCACTTTGACAACAAAACATAAAACGAAGGTTCATACAACTAGCACACCTCGTTCACTATTTCTATGCACGTCTAAGCTTCGCCCTTAAGTCTCACACGACCTAACACCATCACGACACATACATAAACACGTACACGCACGCATTCGCATATATATATATATATATATATATATATATATATATATATATATATATATATATATATATATATATATATATATATATATACATATACATACATGTACTTACACAAAACTAACACTTGGCTCACTTAATCACACAAACGAACAAGTTATAAGCGTGATAATAATTAAGGTTGTACCTTTAAACGCGCACGGAAAAATGGGGTGTTACAATTTTTCGTGCCCCGAACTGTATCCTTAAATCACTTGAGAGTGTGAGGCGAGCATTTTTTTGGGGCGGGTCGGGTTCGGGTTCCAAAATTTCTTGGGTCAAATGGGATCGTGTCGTTTCACCTTATAATTTGGGCGGGTTAAATATTGGGCTTTTAAAACATAAAAACCTTGCTTTATTGGGAAAATGGTGGTGGAGGTTTAAAACCGAAACCGAGTCACTTTGGGTCAAAATTATTCGAAGCATCTACGGTTCATGTGGTGCTTTGGGGTTGGATAGCGAATCACTTCGCTCTTCAAAACCAAGCACTTGGCGTAATATTGTTATGGCAGGTCACGAACTTGAAGATATGAACATAAACTTTAAAGGGTCCTTCATCAAATCAATTGGAGATGGTTCTTCAACACTTTTTTGGGACGAAACTTGGGTCGGGGGAGAAAAACTAAAGCTGTTGTTCCCAAGGTTATATCGGTTAGAAGCAAAAAAGGATGTGCTGTTATGCGATTGAGTCAACATGAAGTCAGAAACGTTGATGTTTAATTGGGAATGGTTACGGGCTCCGTATGGTAGAACAAAAGTTAAAAAACTCACTGGTCTTATTGAGGAAAAAGCATTTGAAAACAATAATCTTAATTGTGAGACAATGAGAAATAATTTGGTTCCAAAGAAACTAGAAGTGTTCATGTGGCGTGCGGTTCAAGGTCGTATTCCGGTTAGGGTGGAGCTTGATAATCGAGGGATAGATCTTCACTCCGTAAGATGTCCGATGTGCGATGATGATTTGGAGACCGCATCCCACTCTTTAGTCTTTTGCAAAGAAACTATGGAGGTTTGGGATAAGGTCTTTGCGTGGTGGGGATTTAGTAATATGTCGAATTTAAGCTTAAAAGAAATCTGTCGCAGTAACTGTCCGAGTTCTACTTCAAATTTTGGTAAAAAGTTATGGCAAGCCGTCGAATGGGTCTGCTCATACTTAATTTGGAAGAATAGGAACAACATGATTTTTCGAGGGAAAAAATGGGTCTCTTACGTCGGATTGAATGAAATTCAAATCAAATCTTTTGAATAGATTTCAAAAAGATCAAAAGGGCGTCGTCTTGATTGGCTTACTTGGTTAAATGATCCTAGTATGTATCTTAGACTAGTTTAATCCATAATGTTGTGCGGGTTTGCTATCTTAGCAACCTAATTATATCGAGTATGTAATTACATTTTTGTGTTTGATGTGTCCTTTTGGTTGTTAAGGCTCACCATTGTTTCTATTTTGTTATCAATAATATATGCTTGCTTTAAAAAAAAAAGATAATTGTGTACATAGCCGTTTTGTGCACATGGTGTGAGTTTTAGTTTGTCTATACTCACACGATGACTAAGTGATGCCATAGCCGTTTTGGAACACTTGGGGGTGATGTCATAGCCATTTTTGGAGCACCTCGGGAGTTAGCATACCATAGCCGTTTTGGGCGCTAACGGTTGTTATGAACATCGATAACGCGAAGTCATTCCCCTGCGAATATTGGTTAACCATGGTTTATAAATGTTGTTGTTAGCATTTAATTATTATGATTATTATGCTATTGATGTTGCCAGTTGTACATTTTGATGATACTAGCTTTTGACATGAGTTGATATGCAATTATATGATGTTGTGGATGCGAGTAGGTAAGTTGTATATGCATGTATATATTTATTCTACTCACTAAGCTTTAGCTTACCCTCTCGTTGTTTCTATTTTTAGATTCAGGCGCGGATCGTGGCAAGGGTAAAGTTATGGACTAGGCTTTCCCCATTTAGTGCCTTGTGGATGCTTTGGGAAGTTCGACCAAATGTTTGGGTAGTTTAACCCCAAACCCATGCTCTAGTGGTGTTTGGAACTTAAATTAATCGGTCGAAACTTATATTTTTAGGAATTGTAAAACGGGTCATTGAACCCAATTGTTGATGTAAACTTTTAATTATGATGTATGCGCCTTTTGGACAT
The DNA here is from genome assembly GCF_046630445.1 of Rutidosis leptorrhynchoides. NCBI lineage: Eukaryota > Viridiplantae > Streptophyta > Magnoliopsida > Asterales > Asteraceae > Rutidosis > Rutidosis leptorrhynchoides. The sequence goes on from NC_092341.1 coordinate 326,807,122, forward strand.
GAAACAATTAATTAATGATGCGAAGGTTCGATGTGATTATGACTTGTTATGTTTAAAAAAAAATATGCACGTTTTTCTTAATATAACGGGATGGGTTCTTACATACAATTGGAGAACGAAGTAAAATGAATACCTTTTTATGTAATTTGTCATTTTTTTTACCTCGCGAAAATGATAACTTAACAACAACAATAACAACAATAATAACAATAATAATAATAACAATAATAATAATAATTATATTATTATTATTATTATTATTATTATTATTATTATTATTATTATTATTATTATTATTATTATTATTATATAACAATAAAATAACAAAGATAATAATAATAAAAAAAAACAACAACAACAACAACAACAACAATAATAATAATAATAATAATAATAATAATAATAATAATAATAATAATAATAATAATAATAATAATAATAATAATAATAATAATAATAATAATAATAATAATAATAATAATAATAATAATATTCGCCCTTGTAATTATTTCTTTAGCTCATTGCTAGTATTTAATAGTATATATTTTTTTGCTATATAATAATAATAATAATAATAATAATAATAATAATAATAATAATAATAATAATAATAATAATAATAATAATCTATACATTATTATAAAGCGCGTGCTAATAATCCTACGTGTCAGTCTGTTATTAATTCTGGTTAAATTTGCTTATGTGACGGCTTGTGGTTAACTTATAATTTATAGTAATTATCTTATACTATATTTAACTTATAATTTATAGTAATTATCTTATACTATATTTAAGGAGATTCTAAATTAATCAAAACTTATCCATACATTTATTTATTATTAAAAATATATAGAATTATTATCACTATCTTCTAATCTGTATAATTACTCCGTATAATAATAGGATTAGTTAAAAATATACATTTATTTATCCGTATAATATGGATTTATTAATTTTACTAAGATGTTTCTCTTAAATATATGTTTCTTGACTATCGGAGTAAGTAATTAAGTATAGTACTCTGTATAACTATTCTTGACCCCAATCTCTTTAGTCTTTACAAAGCGATTCATCTAAGAGAGTCAGCAATGCATAAATTGATCGATTAAAAAAATTAATACTATTAAAAGTTAGATCATAATAGTGAGGCACAATAACAGATTATACATGTGTACAACAGTTTTTTTTTCCAAAAAAATATAATTTGAAACTAAAATAGATTTTACATGTATACAACAACTACACTGATGTATTAATAACAACCATTCAAAATATATCAAGGTTGTAAAAGACGCGAGTCGAGAACGCATCGACCATGCGTTTTATTACTCTTTTATAAACATATAATTAAATTAATTAATTAATTATGCTTATATATGTTTGAACTACAATTTAAATTTTTACTATGAATATGGTTGCCCAGTAATATATAAGTATGTTGTTCAGTCATTGTCATCGGTTAATAGGTAAAAACAACTTTTTACGGACTCATATTTGATATTTTATCGATTAGTTGTCAATTGAAGTTAAAATGGTTATTTTATAATTCCAGAGCCGTCCCATTAAGCTTTTCGGCTATGTTCAAGTAAAAAGTAAGCCTTTCCTCTATTCATTTTTTCTAACTGCATGCATTAATTTTAACAAAATTTTGTAAACAGTCCTGCAATACATGGGCTGAAATATTTGTAATAGTGTTTTATATTATCTTGAAATACTATTTCAAAGTATGGTCTTTCCCATTTTATTTACATTTCCACAATCTTATTTATAGTCTACGTTTGACCGATCAAATGTCTTTAAATCTTCAATAATAACAATTGGTAAAAGTAATTTTCGTCCAACGGACGGGCTCATAAAAATTTAATTTTTATGATATTAAATATTAGATCTAAAAAATAATCCATAATTGTTTGATAAACTCAATTGATTTTGCACGATTATTTACCCACACGTGCAACGCACGGGCTCTAAAACCTAGTATAATAATAATACTAATAATTGACTCTTCTCTCTACCTATAGGAAAGTGAAAATTAGTTAATATCTTTTTAAAGAATTACTATAATATCTAAAAGACAAAACCCTGTAGCACTATTCATCAATAGTAATCAGGGGTATTTTCGTCATTTCACCTTTTTTTTTTGTCTCCAACAATAAAAGAAGCAACTTTCGTAAAAGAATCAACCCTTCAATATTACCAAAAGATGTCGAAAAAAATTCTTTTTACAAAAAAATTAACTACCTTTTTTTTTAACGATAAAAGAGGCAACTTTCATAAAAGGAACAACCCTTCAATGATACCAAAAGATGTAGAAAAACATTATTTTTTACAAAATAGATCAACAACGCTAAAAGAAGCAACTTTCACAAAAGGAACAACCCTTCAATGTTAGATGTCGAAAAAAATTCGTTTTTTCAAAATAGATCAAGACTTTTTTTTTTTAACTCGCATTCAAAACGGAAGCGAGGGCTCCAGAACTAGTTAATTCTAAACCCTTAGATTATGCTTAACTACTTGGATCCTACCACTCCTTTTCTAACTTAGCTTACAATAATAGTGTCTTCTTAGGTATTCTTCATCACTTTTAACTACTATACCCCTAAAAAATTGTAATTTCGTCGAGATTACAAACTCAAACTCTTCATCATCATTCATTTAATCAGTTTTACGTCTTAAACTAGTTTTAAATCAGTTTTCTTATTATTAGAACTATTTACCAATTACTCTTTATTTCAAATTAGGGTATTGTTAAATAAGATCATTCCTAATTTAGTTGCCTTTAGTTTTTTGATTTATAAGTAAAAATCCAAAATTTATCGACTGCGAATATATTAGCGTTCTATTGATGTTAGACATTAGTCATTCAAATTGATAGTGAACACATCGTCCTTCTGCAAATACCAAATCGATAACTCATTCCAATCGATTGCGAATATATCAATGTTCCTTTTGTTTTTCTTTTTATATAACATTTTGTTTCTATCTACTATAAGGTAATCTATATACGTTTTCTAACTTTGCATGTGATAAAATGTTCGTACCAATCGTCGATATATGTATTGTAATTATAAACTTTTAAAGTGTATAGCGAAATTATTTACCGCCACTATAAGGATTATCCGTGTAATTTCCTCTAGTATTAATTACAGTCAAGATCGATTCTTAAAATGGAGCCAAATAAAATTTTGATAAAACATTGAATGACACATAAGTTGTATCATTTTACACATGCCAAGGTCGGTGGAAACCTAGATCAAACTTAACAAATACGTAGTATGTATATACCTTCATATTAGTTGGGCCATTTTGTTTCCCATGGAGACCCAAACCAAGTGAGAAAATGGATCTTGAGCTATGCAAATAGGTGTTCTTCGGTACACATGTTTATATAGCCCATATAGCGAACATGTGAAAGTCCAAATTATTAATTCGGGGGGAGTATCTATACACACACGCACACAAAGGGACCCTTTTTATTAGGGATAAGGATAAGCATGAGAAAAATCTCGAAAACCGACCAAACTAGTAACGAAAATTGATCCGGAAAAAATTAGAATTTCTGATCAAACACATTGTTAGGAATTCGGTAGGCCCCAACAAGACAAATGATTTAAACCAATCATTAACCCACGAACGATAAACGAATAATAAAGCATAGAACGATAAAGATAAACGACACGAGATTTAACATGGTTATATCTTAGCTCCAAAACACGGAGAAGGGTTTACTCTACCAGCGCAAACCAGAGATTTTTCACTATATTTTTCGTGCACGTTGTTATTGGTTAAATAGGGTCATATTTATAGGAAAAAACAAACAATGAAACAATTTAGGGAACAAGCAAGAAAATTTTTGGATACTTCCTGTCCGCCCAGCTCTCGCGATCGCGAGTTCCCTTCTTTGCTATTCTCGCGTTAGCGAGTCTTCAACAGCACAATCTGGAACTTTCCTTTTTCGCGTCTTGACCTTGTTGCCCATGTATGACTTTTCCTTCAAGCTAAATTACTTTCCTTGTTTAATCGACTTCGCACTCAACAATCTCCACTCGAAAGAAAAATTAAACAACCTTCGCCAACCTGTCAACTATGTTCCTTCAACACCCACAAAAACTCTAGATTAGCCGATTACGAACTCCTTTTGATACCGCCAGATTTGCACCCGAATCACGCCGCATTTCACTCGTTAACCTACGAGCAATTGAAGTCTTTCGACACCAAAAACACCGATGAGCGATAATACAATCTCTTAGTTATTAGCTTGGGTCATCTCGATTTATGCACCACCATCTACTAACACGAAGATCATCTTCTTACACCAGAAGACCAACTGAAGTATGCGACTCTTTAATTATAGGATTCTTTCATGAGACATACAATGCCTCATTGATCAATCTAGACATGTCCAATCCTGAACCCACATGTCAATGATCACCCTGGATTCCACCGTCTATCTATGATTTTCCTTCCCAACAATCAGAAAATCCAACAGACGCCCTCGTAGACTCTTCATCAAGGCTCCAGTGAGAACGCAGTCACAACCTTGATGTCTACTACCTTTTCATCTTTCCGCTTTCTCGCTGGTTCACCAACCTCCATATAGCAATGAATTCACAAACCCTATTTTCTCATCCTAAGCACGCTCTTACTGTACGAGTAAGAAATAAACTGCGGCTACTCGAGAAGAAACTTGGTTCGTACAACCACTCAGTCGCAAATTTCTTTGCCATCGGAGAGCAAAACAAGTATTCGAAGCCCTAGCGTTTCCTGGAATCATCACAATAATATTGAGAACATTGGAGAACAAAGTCGCATAATCATCTCCACCATTCTACTAGTTGACACACTCCCACTAGCTCGATAACTTCCGTTGGTTACCAAATTCAACCGAGTTCCCGACACTCTCAACGATCCAAGAAAGCTCAAGTTTCGGGACTTTACAGGATTATCCGCCCCTCTTCCATCACCAAAAGACTTCTAATTGATCACCTAAAAGAAGAACCGCTCCCTTTGTTGAAACATCAACCAAGACCCGAACAACCGTCGAATGCGCTCTATCCGACAACCTTCGACAATCAATTACCCTTAGTGACTAGGAACTCTAATCTGCCCGCATACTCCATAGATCATGGAATATTCGACCATACACTTGGTCCCCCCATTTCAACACATGCAAGCAACAAACTTCCCCGATACTCCTACTATCGACTTTCAACCGATGCATCTTGTTCGTTACCTAACCACTCTAACCCGAGAGAAAAAAAACAACCTTCTGAGCTCCTGTAACAAACCCACATCTCTGAAAACACAGCTAGTATCTTTAGAAGTTTCCGAGACAAAACCGCGTCATGAAACCCGAAAAAGTTCACTCTGAAAGCTGCCCAGATTCAAAAAATCATATCTCAAGATTCACGGTCAGATCAGCCTCAGATTTTTACCATGTGTAGATCATTATCTCTGCTACCTACATCCAAAAAATCAAGTCGATCCAACAGTTAACGATCCCCTTATGAATTTTCTTCTACAACAGCTCCTGGAACTCCGAATTTGAAAGTTCAATCATTCTTTCACACAGGATCACGAAGAACGAGAACTCAGATCTGTTACCGGGATCTCCTGAAAAATCTCTCCACAACGAACACATCGACCCGACCTCTAACTCCCTAACCCTTCGCGATAAAATCAACATCATGATGCAATCAGCGTCCTGATTACAACATAACTTATAAGAACCATCACCCGAATTCCGATGTGATCAACTCTATCGGATACATAGACATACCCATGAGTTCATCGCGACCAACTAACACCTGGTCTTGACACATGTTGCAATACAAATCCCTAAAACTCGTCGTTTAATTGAAAAAAAACCCGAAAAGTCCGGCAGAAGCATATCTCATGATCGCGACCTTAGGTCTCGCGGTCGTGAGCCCACCATCTTCAGCAAAATCGTTTTTTCTTTCTTGCTTCCAAATCGACATCGTGCCTAATCTTCAAACCTTGAAGCTCTGATACCACTTGTTAGGAATTCGGTAGGCCCTAACAAGACAAGTGATTTAAACCAATCACTAACCCACGAACGATAAACGAATAATAAAGCATAGAACGATAAAGATAAATGAAACGAGATTTAGCGTGGTTATATCCCAACTCCAAAATACGGAGAAGGGTTATAAGATTATAAAATAATTCTCCACACTTGGAGATATTCTCATGGATGAATATATATATATATATATATATATATATATATATATATATATATATATATATATATATATATATATATATATATATATATATATATATATATATATATATATAGAGTTAGACTCAAATACAAGAAATAAATCTATTCTATAATTAACTCTAGACTTAGTCATCTGAACATGTAAAGCACGCTTCTCATTATTATTAAAAGATAAATGTTTACTCTTAGAGAGTTGACAAGAAAAATAAAGGCCCGGTTTCGGCAATACTGAAGTTATCGATAACCGCCCTAGTTTATTTAACAAAGAAATAATATTAAACGAAACATGTCCTAAACGGTTATGCCATAAGTCAAAAGATCCTTGCAGCTTGCTTGAACGATTTGTGAAATAAAGGCCTTCTATCCACGCTCAAGTACATAAAGATCATGACTACACCTTCCTGTTTCTAGTGGTGCCTTGATCTTCCAGTTCTGAATAATGAAGATATTATCGGAAAATAACACATCATATGTTCTTTGATTATTATTTCACGTCATTTATATGACTTATATTATTATTTCAATAATAATCTTTTCCTTATTATATGTTCTTTGATTATATGTGTTCATATTTAGGTTTATACTTTTCTACGTATTTCGGTTTTTTATCCGGTAAATCAATTCGGTTTTCAAACCAACGATTAGACTTTAGAGATTTTCGAATCCAAATTATTTTAATTATGATATTTTTATATCATTTGAGTATATAAAGTATTTTTATATTTTATTTTTTCGCGCGTGTGTGTTTCTTTCCGAAATTTTAATCGCGTAATAGTAGTTTCGCGAATAGAACTTCGTTCGGACTTTCGGGCCAAAAGAAATTTATCCATATAATATTTTGAGTTGTGTGGGCCACCCTAATGTCCATAATCAGCTGACCTAGTCCCATAGCCCATTCATTTTCTCAAAATTTCACTTACACTTGATTTTATACCTCATTTTGACCACATTCTATTTTCTATCCCTAGCAACTCCCCTCCCTTCCCTCTCCTCTCACCTTGCACGACTTCTACAGCTCCATCATCATCATTTTTGGTTTTCTTCATCAACATATCAATTATTCATCATCTCTAAAGATCAATTGCATATACGGGTTCTCCATCTCGCGATCTTCAACATCCTTCTTCTTGATTTTTGATTTGGGTATGAAACCTAACCCTAGCCTTTTCATTTCTCTTTATTTTATTGATTTTATTATATATGTTGATGTATTGGTACTTGTATGTTATTGTATGGTTGTGATTATGCGTAAAAATGTTCGATTGTGTATGTTTTCGGTTGATCAAACTTTGGACAGAATATTAATGGCCATAATCAGTAACTTTGGCTCATGTTTTTAGTTAAATTGAGTGTCTCAATGTGTTCCTCTCATTGAGTACATTATTTTAGAAAGTACGTGTTATACGCTGTCCTGATCATACCGAATCATACCGAGTGATGTTCAATGTTGTACTACAACAAGTACTGTGGTTATCATACTAAGACTTGACCTAAGTTAGTTATTTATATCGACCTGCTTTATTTTTAGGTCAGAGCTGTGGTCATTCTTAATCACTTTACCTTTTGCTGTTTGCATTTCTGTTTCATTGCTTCATTTGCATTAAGGTGAGTTATAGTCCCGCTTTTCATACTATTTTAAAGTATTTTTTGGGATGACATTACATGCAATTTTTGTTTTACGTTTAGACAGAAGTGGAAATTAATTTAAATTATTCATTATGAGTTGAACAAAAATATTCCCTAGTCTGGTAACTGTAATCACTGGTTTCTACTGGTAAACGTGAATCCTATGGATAGATCTATCGGGCTTGACAGCCCCATTTCGAGCTAGTCGCGCTAGCAATTTATAATCGAAATATATTAGTACTTCGTTATTTTTGAAGATACACATGTTCAGTGTATATTGTTGTTTGGTAAGGGTATGAAAATGGTTAAGTGGTTACCAGGTGACTCATGGATTAGTGAAATAATACTTTTATATTTTCTAACATTTGAAATCTTGTGGTCTAAAGTTTATACGTTATTTAAGCCTATAATTCACTCAACATTTTTGTTGACAGTTTACTCGCATATTTTCTCAGGTACTTGATTATTTGGCTTCCGCTGTGCTAGAGAGTCTGTATGCATGTTGGCAGATTTTTATTTAAACATTTAAACTTGCATTCTACTTTTGGTTATATTACTTTGTGGGTGTTTTGTTGACTCGGTTTTTGGTCAACTTTGGTTATACATATGTTGAGTTTTTCTAAACTTACATACTTTGGTAGATTTTCTTTATAGGAAATCCTTTTTAAATAAAGAATGCAATGTTGTTTATTAAATTCATTTAGAGTTTTGATCAAGCTGTGGGACCAAGTAACGGAGCCGTTAAGGGTACTTGGCGGGCCGTTATAGTTGGTATCAGAGCATTGGTTGTAGAGAACTAGGCGGTCATAATGTGGTCAACCCTTGATCTTTAGGGTGCATTAGAGTCTAGTCTACATCCCGACCCTTCCTGTTATAGCATTATTATGCACCTTTGTTCTTATGAGGAATATTTATAAGTTTGTTGCTTATTATTACTTCTCCACTGTATGTTCATATGCATTTCTTGTTTGCAGAAGTGTTACCCGAAGACTTCACGCTCCTATTTCTGCTTCTGTTTCTACTTCTGTTCCTGCTTCTATTTCGGCTTCTACCGCTCGGCGTCATGCTTGTCAGCCTCGTATTGATGATCGGTCAACTACTATATGTCTACTTTTACCCTCATGACCCGGGCTTTCTAGCCGGAGACCTGTATTGATGCCTTGAGTGACTGCATGCGTGTTCTGCCACATGTGGACATACTTGATGAAGTTAAGCGTGATATGTATAGGTTCGATAGCTTCAGGAACGGTGCTGAGTTCAAGATCCGTAAGCGTGACCACGAGGTAGACTCGAAGCTTAAGGCATTAGAGGATGAGATGCGTGGCATCAAAGTTGAGTTGGAGGTGGTGAAGGATAAGTTGAAAAGGTATGAGACTCCCGAGGAGCCTCATGCTGGACCAGCTTATCATACCCGCTCCAAGAAGATGTGATATGATATGATCATGAATGATTTATTTCTATTTATATCATCTGTTGATCTATCATTATCATTTTATTCCTGCTTGTGGTTTTGGTTTGGCATGATATATAATATGTGATTATTTGTATCATATAGGTACGAATATCGTTATCATATACATACGTCTATCTTATGTTCTGACTCCGGGAGGAACTCCCATTTCGATTAAACGTATTCTCCGACTCATGCGTGTATATTTTTTTTATAAAACCATCTCGATTACTGAAACTGAGGGATGTCATTCATGACTTCTAGAATGCTCAGCATTCCAATGTCAGCTATTATATTTATGTATATAACATTCTTGTTAAATTACGTGCCTTTGTGCTTTGGTTTACGAACCGGTAAATGTCGTTCTTGACCTTTAACGATTCTCGATATTTCAAAGACATTTTTATTCCATGATTATTCATATTCATTACTCTTGATTTTTTTGTCCCTTCGTGCTATCTTTAGCACACTGTTTAAGAAATCATTTTAGAGAAAATTGTGTAGAAAACCGAAGCTGATCACGTATCCTGACCTTACAGGGTGATATTGGAATGGAAGTGTGAACTAGTGTAATATAATGACTCCTGGCCAACGGGATTATATTACTGTAAATCATATAGAAGTTTCAATATTGTTTCATGAGGAATAAAAAGTGAATCAAAGAAAATTCCAGTAAGCACTACTTGTGTATTTGAACGATGGCCTGCGGAGATTTGAGAAAGAATGACCACGTAGCCAAGGAGTACACAAGAAGGACTTTCATTGAAGATTCATTAACCTTGGAAATTTGTTAGATTCGAACGCCCTAGGTGAAATGTCCCGTTCTTATTGATTAAAAACGTTCCATATTAATTGATTTCGTTGCGAGGTTTTAACCTCTATATGAGACGTTTTTCAAAGACTGCATTCATTTTTAAAACAAACCATAACCTTTATTTCATAGATAAAGGTTTTAAAAAGCTTTACGTAGATTATCAAATAATGATAATCTAAAATATCCTATTTACACACGACCATTACATAATGGTTTACAATACAAATATGTTACAACAAAATAGGTTTCTTGAATGCAATTTTTACACAATATCATACAAGCATGGACTCCAAATCTCGTCCTTATTTAAGTATGCGACAGCGGAAGCTCTTAATAATCACCTGAGAATAAACATGCTTAAAACGTCAACAAAAATGTTGGTGAGTTATAGGTTTAACCTATATATATATCAAATCATAATAATAGAGCACAAGATTTCATATTTCAATATACATCCCATACATAGAGATAAAATTCATTCATATGGTGAACACCTGGTAACCGACATTAACAAGATGCATATATAAGAATATCCCCATCATTCTGGGACACCCTTCGGATATGATATAAATTTCGAAGTACTAAAGCATCCGGTACTTTGGATGGGGTTTGTTAGGCCCAATAGATCTATCTTTAGGATTCGCGTCAATTAGGGTGTCTGTTCCCTAATTCTTAGATTACCAGACTTAATAAAAAGGGGCATATTCGATTTCGATAATTCAACCATAGAATGTAGTTTCACGTACTTGTGTCTATTTTGTAAATCATTTATAAAACCTGCATGTATTCTCATCCCAAAAATATTAGATTTTAAAAGTGGGACTATAACTTTCACAGATTTTTACTTCGTCGGGAAGTAAGACTTGGCCACTGGTTGATTCACGAACCTATAACAATATATACATATATATCAAAGTATGTTCAAAATATATTTACAACACTTTTAATATATTTTGATGTTTTAAGTTTATTAAGTCAGCTGTCCTCGTTAGTAACCTACAACTAGTTGTCCACAGTTAGATGTACAGAAATAAATCGATAAATATTATCTTGAATCAATCCACGACCTAGTGTATACGTATCTCAGTATTGATCACAACTCAAACTATATATATTTTGGAATCAACCTCAACCCTGTATAGCTAACTCCAACATTCACATATAGAGTGTCTATGGTTGTTCCGAAATATATATAGATGTGTCGACATGATAGGTCGAAACATTGTATACGTGTCTATGGTATCTCAAGATTACATAATATACAATACAAGTTGATTAAGTTATGGTTGGAATAGATTTGTTACCAATTTTCACGTAGCTAAAATGAGAAAAATTATCCAATCTTGTTTTACCCATAACTTCTTCATTTTAAATCCGTTTTGAGTGAATCAAATTGCTATGGTTTCATATTGAACTCTATTTTATGAATATAAACAGAAAAAGTATAGGTTTATAGTCGGAAAAATAAGTTACAAGTCGTTTTTATAAAGGTAGTCATTTAAGTCGAAAGAACGACGTCTAGATGACCATTTTAGAAAACATACTTCCACTTTGAGTTTAACCATAATTTTTGGATATAGTTTCATGTTCATAATAAAAATCATTTTCTAAGAATAACAACTTTTAAATCAAAGTTTATCATAGTTTTTAATTAACTAACCCAAAACAGCCCGCGGTGTTACTACGACGGCGTAAATCCGGTTTTACGGTGTTTTTCGTGTTTCCAGGTTTTAAATCATTAAGTTAGCGTATCATATAGATATAGAACATGTGTTTAGTTGATTTTAAAAGTCAAGTTAGAAGGATTAACTTTTGTTTGCGAACAAGTTTAGAATTAACTAAACTATGTTCTAGTGATTACAAGTTTAAACCTTCGAATAAGATAGCTTTATATGTATGAATCGAATGATGTTATGAACATCATTACTACCTTAAGTTCCTTGGATAAACCTACTGGAAAAGAGAAAAATGGATCTAGCTTCAACGGATCCTTGGATGGCTCGAAGTTCTTGAAGCAGAATCATGACACGAAAACAAGTTCAAGTAAGATCATCACTTGAAATAAGATTGTTATAGTTATAGAAATTGAACCAAAGTTTGAATATGATTATTACCTTGTATTAGAATGATAACCTACTATAAGAAACAAAGATTTCTTGAGGTTGGATGATCACCTTACAAGATTGGAAGTGAGCTAGCAAACTTGAAAGTATTCTTGATTTTATGTAACTAGAACTTGTAGAATTTATGAAGAACACTTAGAACTTGAAGATAGAACTTGAGAGAGATCAATTAGATGAAGAAAATTGAAGAATGAAAGTGTTTGTAGGTGTTTTTGGTCGTTGGTGTATGGATTAGATATAAAGGATATGTAGTTTTGTTTTCATGTAATTAAGTCATGAATGATTACTCATATTTTTGTAATTTTATGAGATATTTCATGCTAGTTGCCAAATGATGGTTCCCACATGTGTTAGGTGACTCACATGGGCTGCTAAGAGCTGATCATTGGAGTGTATATACCAATAGTACATACATCTAAAAGCTGTGTATTGTACGAGTACGAATACGGGTGCATACGAGTATAATTGTTGATGAAACTGAACGAGGATGTAATTGTAAGCATTTTTGTTAAGTAGAAGTATTTTGATAAGTGTATTGAAGTCTTTCAAAAGTGTATAAATACATATTAAAACACTACATGTATATACATTTTAACTGAGTCGTTAAGTCATCGTTAGTCGTTACATGTAAGTGTTGTTTTGAAACCTTTAGGTTAACGATCTTGTTAAATGTTGTTAACCCAATGTTTATAATATCAAATGAGATTTTAAATTATTATATTATCATGATATTATCATGTATAAATATCTCTTAATATGATATATATACATTAAATGTCTTTACAACGATAATCGTTACATATATGTCTCGTTTAAAAATCATTAAGTTAGTAGTCTTGTTTTTACATATGTAGTTCATTGTTAATATACTTAATGATATGTTTACTTATCATAGTATCATGTTAACTATATATATATATCCATATATATGTCATCATATAGTTTTTACAAGTTTTAACGTTCGTGAATCACCGGTCAACTTGGGTGGTCAATTGTCTATATGAAACATATTTCAATTAATCAAGTCTTAACAAGTTTGATAGCTTAACATGTTGTAAACATTTAATCATGTAAATATCAATCTCAATTAATATATATAAACATGGAAAAGTTCGGGTCACTACAGTACCTACCCGTTAAATAAATTTCGTCCCGAAATTTTAATCTGTTGAAGGTGTTGACGAATCTTCTGGAAATAGATGTGGGTATTTCTTCTTCATCTGATCTTCACGCTCCCAGGTGAACTCGGGTCCTCTACGAGCATTCCATCGAACCTTAAAAATTGGTATCTTATTTTGCTTAAGTCTTTTAACCTCACGATCCATTATTTCGACGGGTTCTTCGATGAATTGGAGTTTTTCGTTGATTTGGATTTCATCTAACGGAATAGTGAGATCTTCTTTAGCAAAACATTTCTTCAAATTCGAGACGTGGAAAGTGTTATGTACAGCCGCGAGTTGTTGAGGTAACTCAAGTCGGTAAGCTACTGGTCGGACACGATCAATAATCTTGAATGGTCCAATATACCTTGGATTTAATTTCCCTCGTTTACCAAATCGAACAACGCCTTTCCAAGGTGCAACTTTAAGCATGACCATCTCTCCAATTTCAAATTCTATATCTTTTCTTTTAATGTCAGCGTAGCTCTTTTGTCGACTTTGGGCGGTTTTCAACCGTTGTTGAATTTGGATGATCTTCTCGGTAGTTTCTTGTATAATCTCCGGACCCGTAATCTGTCTATCCCCCACTTCACTCCAACAAATCGGAGACCTGCACTTTCTACCATAAAGTGCTTCAAACGGCGCCATCTCAATGCTTGAATGGTAGCTGTTGTTGTAGGAAAATTCTGCTAATGGTAGATGTTGATCCCAACTGTTTCCGAAATCAATAACACATGCTCGTAGCATGTCTTCAAGCGTTTGTATCATCCTTTCGCTCTGCCCATCAGTTTGTGGATGATAGGCAATACTCATGTCTAGACGAGTTCCTAATGCTTGCTATAATGTCTGCCAGAATCTTGAAATAAATCTGCCATCCCTATCAGAGATAATAGAGATTGGTATTCCATGTCTGGAGACGACTTCCTTCAAATACAGTAGTGCTAACTTCTCCATCTTGTCATCTTCTCTTATTGGCAGGAAATGTGCTGATTTGGTGAGACGATCAACTATTACCCAAATAGTATCAAAACCACTTGCAGTCCTTGGCAATTTAGTGATGAAATCCATGGTAATGTTTTCCCATTTTCATTCTGGGATTTTGGGTTGTTGAAGTAGACCTGATGGTTTCTGATGCTCAGCTTTGACCTTAGAACACGTCAAACATTCTCCTACGTATTTAGCAACATCGGCTTTCATACCCGGCCACCAAAAATATTTCCTGAGATCCTTGTACATCTTCCCCGTTCCAGGATGTATTGAGTATCTGGTTTTATGAGCTTCTCTAAGTACCATTTCTCTCATATCTCCAAATTTTGGTACCTAAATCCTTTCAGCCCTATACCGGGTTCCGTCTTCCCGAATATTAAGATGTTTCTCCGATCCTTTGGGTATTTCATCCTTTAAATTTCCCTCTTTTAAAACTCCTTGTTGCGCCTCCTTTATTTGAGTAGTAAGGTTATTATGAATCATTATATTCATAGATTTTACTCGAATGGGTTCTCTGTCCTTCCTGCTCAAGGCATCGGCTACCACATTTGCCTTCCCCGGGTGGTAACGAATCTCAAAGTTGTAATCATTCAATAATTCAATCCACCTACGCTGCCTCATATTCAGTTGTTTCTGATTAAATATGTGTTGAAGACTTTTGTGGTCGGTATATATAATACTTTTGACCCCATATAAGTAGTGCCTCCAAGTCTTTAATGCAAAAACAACCGCGCCTAATTCCAAATCATGCGTCGTATAATTTTGTTCGTGAATCTTCAATTATCTAGACGTATAAGCAATCACCTTCGTTCGTTGCATTAATACACAACCAAGACCTTGCTTTGATGCGTCACAATAAATCACAAAATCATCATTCCCTTCAGGCAATGACAATATAGGTGCCGTAGTTAGCTTTTTCTTCAATAACTGAAACGCTTTCTCTTGTTCATCATTCCATTCAAATTTCTTCCCTTTATGCGTTAATGCAGTCAAGGGTTTTGCTATTCTGGAAAAGTCTTGGATGAACCTTCTGTAGTAACCAGCTAGTCCTAAAAACTGGCGTATGTGTTTCGGAGTTTTCGGGGTTTCCCACTTTTCAACAGTTTCTATCTTTGCCGGATCCACCTTAATACCTTCTTTGTTCACTATGTGACCGAGGAATTGAACTTCTTCCAACTAAAATGCACACTTTGAAAACTTAGCGTACAATTCTTCCTTCCTCAATACTTCTAACACCTTTCTCAAATGTTCACCGTGTTCTTGGTCATTCTTTGAGTAAATAAGTATGTCATCAATGAAAACAATGACAAACTTGTCAAGGTATGGTCCACACACTCGGTTCATAAGGTCCATGAACACAGCTGGTGCATTAGTTAAACCAAACGGCATGACCATAAACTCGTAATGACCGTAACGTGTTCTAAAAGCAGTCTTTGGAATATCATCTTCTTTCACCCGCATTTGATGATACCCGTGTAGTGACCCGAACTTTTCCATGTTTATAGGTTTCATATAGACAATTGAAATAGGTTTCATATAGACAATTGACCACCCAAGTTGACCGGTGATTCACGAACGTTAAAACTTGTAAAAACTATATGATGACATATATATGGTTATATATATAGTTAACATGATATTATTATAAGTAAACATATCATTAATTATATTAACAATGAACTACATATGTAAAAACAAGACTACTAACTTAATGATTTTGAAACGAGACATATATGTAACGATTATCGTTGTAACGACATTTAATGTATATATATCATATTAAGAGATATTCGTACATCATAATATCATGATAATATAATAATTTAAAATCTCTTTTGATATTATAAACATTGGGTTAACAACATTTAACAAGATCGTTAACCTAAAGGTTTCAAAACAACATTTACATGTAACGACTAACGATGACTTAACGACTCAGTTAAAATGTATATACATGTAGTGTTTTAATATGTATTCATAAACTTTTGAAAGACTTCAAGACACTTATCAAAATACTTCTACTTAACAAAAATGCTTACAATTACATCCTCATTCAGTTTCATCAACAATTCTACTCGTATGCACCCGTATTCGTACTCGTACAATACACAGCTTTTAGATGTATGTACTATTGGTATATACACTCCAATGATCAGCTCTTAGCAGCCCATGTGAGTCACCTAACACATGTGGGAACTATCATTTGGCAACTAGCATGAAATATCTCATAAAATTACAAAAATATGAGTAATCATTCATGACTTATTTACATGAAAACAAAATAACATATCCTTTATATCTAATCCATACACCAACGACCAAAAACACCTACAAACACTTTCATTCTTCAATTTTCTTCATCTAATTGATCTCTCTCAAGTTCTATCTTCAAGTTCTAAGTGTTCTTCATAAATTCCAAAAGTTCTAGTTTCATAAAATCAAGAATACTTTCAAGTTTGCTAGCTCACTTCCAATCTTGTAAGGTGATCATCCAACCTCAAGAAATCTTTGTTTCTTACAGTAGGTTATCATTCTAATACAAGGTAATAATCATATTCAAACTTTGGTTCAATTTCTATAACTATAACAATCTTATTTCAAGTGATGATCTTACTTGAACTTGTTTTCGTGTCATGATTTTGCTTCAAGAACTTCGAGCCATCCAAGGATCCATTGAAGCTAGATCCATTTTTCTCTTTTCCAGTAGGTTTATCCAAGGAACTTAAGGTAGTAATGATGTTCATAACATCATTCGATTCATACATATAAAGCTATCTTATTCGAAGGTTTAAACTTGTAATCACTAGAACATAGTTTAGTTAATTCTAAACTTGTTCGCAAACAAAAGTTAATCCTTCTAACTTGACTTTTAAAATAAACTAAACACATATTATATATCTATATGATATGCTAACTTAATGATTTAAAACCTGGAAACACGAAAAACACCGTAAAACCGGATTTACGCCGTCGTAGTAACACCGCGGGCTGTTTTGGGTTAGTTAATTAAAAACTATGATAAACTTTGATTTAAAAGTTGTTATTCTGAGAAAATTATTTTTATTATGAACATGAAACTATATCCAAAAATTATGGTTAAACTCAAAGTGGAAGTATGTTTTCTAAAATGGTCATCTAGACGTCGTTCTTTCGACTGAAATGACTACCTTTACAAAAACGACTTGTAACTTATTTTTCTGACTATAAACCTATACTTTTCTGTTTAGATTCATAAAATAGAGTTCAATATGAAACCATAGCAATTTGATTCACTCAAAACGGATTTAAAATGAAAAAGTTATGGGTAAAACAAGATTGGATAATTTTTCTCATTTTAGCTACGTGAAAATTGGTAACAAATCTATTCCAACCATAACTTAATCAACTTGTATTGTATATTATGTAATCTTGAGATACCATAGACATGTATACAATGTTTCGACCTATCATGTCGACACATCTATATATATTTCGGAACAACCATAGACACTCTATATGTGAATGTTGGAGTTAGCTATACAGGGTTGAGGTTGATTCCAAAATATATATAGTTTGAGTTGTGATCAATACTGAGATACGTATACACTGGGTCGTGGATTGATTCAAGATAATATTTATCGATTTATTTCTGTACATCTAACTGTGGACAACTAGTTGTAGGTTACTAACGAGGACAGCTGACTTAATAAACTTAAAACATCAAAATATATTAAAAGTGTTGTAAATATATTTTGAACATACTTTGATATATATGTATATATTGTTATAGGTTCGTGAATCAACCAGTGGCCAAGTCTTACTTCCCGACGAAGTAAAAATCTGTGAAAGTGAGTTATAGTCCCACTTTTAAAATCTAATATTTTTGGGATGAGAATACATGCAGGTTTTATAAATGATTTACAAAATAGACACAAGTACGTGAAACTACATTCTATGGTTGAATTATCGAAATCGAATATGCCCCTTTTTATTAAGTCTGGTAATCTAAGAATTAGGGAACAGACACTCTAATTGACGCGAATCCTAAAGATAGATCTATTGGGCCTAACAAACCCCATCCAAAGTACCGGATGCTTTAGTACTTCGAAATTTATATCATATCCGAAGGGTGTCCCGGAATGATGGGGATATTCTTATATATGCATCTTGTTATTGTCGGTTACCAGGTGTTCACCATATGAATGATTTTTATCTCTATGTATGGGATGTGTATTGAAATATGAAATCTTGTGGTCTATTATTATGATTTGATATATATAGGTTAAATCTATAACTCACCAACATTTTTGTTGACGTTTTAAGCATGTTTATTCTCAGGTGATTATTAAGAGCTTCCGATGTCGCATACTTAAATAAGGACGAGATTTGGAGTCCATGCTTGTATGATATTGTGTAAAAACTGCATTCAAGAAACTTATTTTGTTGTAACATATTTGTATTGTAAACCTTTATGTAATGGTCGTGTGTAAACTGGATATTTTAGATTATCATTATTTGATAATCTACGTAAAGCTTTTTAAACCTTTATTGATGAAATAAAGGTTATGGTTTGTTTTAAAATGAATGCAGTTGATGTGTGAAATCTAGTATATAAATTATCTCTGGAAATATGCCTGGTTTAAAGATTACTACACACTAACGGGCAGTGTACCCGATCGTGCAATAGTATAAAAATGGTAATTCCAAGTATCGTTCCAAGGACAGTATTAACGTGAGAATTAAGTTTGAAACTAATAAAAGTAAACTAAGTTAAACTATGAAAATCGAAATTACGAGATAGTTTGTTTTGCGGCTATTTAACGATTAGCCAAATCAAGATAGCTTTGAAAATAAAAGACAATATTTTTGGTTTTTAAGTTTAAATAAAGGAAATGCAGACTCGACAGAAAAATAAAGATATTTGAATTCAATGGATAAAAGAATGTTCGCCTAGATATCCTATTCGCAGTGTTGGATGATTTGTTATTAAGCACTAGTTCTATTAATCAATGCACGCAATTACAGAGTCGGTTTACCCAGAGTTCTCTTTTAGCAAACACATCAAACTAGGACTTATTGGCTTAGGGTTCCCTTTCACCAAAAACTATCTTTCGTTTGTGACTTAGTAACTAGCTAATTACAAGATTAAGATTCAATTGGTTACGCGTTCGCTCCACACAATTCACCCCTATTTTGGTTAATTACGTTACACGGTTTACCCCCTTGGTCCAGTAAGCACCCAATCGGTTAAGACAAATCAATTGGAAATTAGATCACTAAATTGAAACAGGGTTCCCTTTGTTCAAACAAGTTTCACTAATCAGCCTAGTAACAATAATTAACACCCACAAGAATGGTTCTTTAATCAAAACTCATAATTAATCATGCATCAATCAATAAAACATTAAAGTATCATCCAAACACTTGCAAATATTCAATCTAGACAAACATTAAAGGTTTAGCCTACAATCATGGCTGAAATCAAAATAACAATCAAAAACATAGAGTAATTCATTGTTGATAACAAAAGAATAAAACTAATTAAAGATTGAAATCTGAATGATACACGAATCGAGACTTGTTCCCGGAATGATTAATACCTTAGAATGACCTTGAAGATCTCCAAAAATCACCTAAGTTCGTCAAAAAGTGGCTGGAATTCGTCAGGATACGATTATGATAAGTTAGGGTATAATTCGGGCTTTTATAGGAGGGAATTCTGAACCCGGGCACAACCCCGCGCGGCGCGCCAGGGACCCCGCGCGGCGCGCCGAATGTCTGGAAAACGATCCTTTGAACTTCAAAACTGCTCGACTTGTTTTTCTAGTTGTTTGGCGCGGCGCGCCCTATTTTGGAGCGGCGCTCCATTATAATATTGCTGAAACGAAGCTGAAAACTCAATATAAACACCAAAACTCGAACCGAATCAAACCTTTTCACTCGTAAACATCGAAAGACATCCAAAACCATCAAATAACATCAAATTTAACCTTCTTGGTCTTGGAACTCAAACTTTCACAACTTTAACCAAAATAACTCTAAATCGTATCCAAAAGGACCAAAATGTACCCGATATCGCTAAGGAAAATGCATATGAAATACGCGATATCAAACAACCCCACACTAGAGTTTTGCTTGTCCTCAAGCAATGAAACTCGATAATAATCTTCTACAATAAAATAACGTCTTCAAGCAAATATGTAGAATCAAACGAACAAGAACCAAACAAGCAACTAGCGTGGGCACGATTTGGAGTAAATAACAACCATGGTTCCCACTTGCATTTCCCCGATGTAACTTCCCAAACCGCAATCAATATGAATCAAAATAGTAACCAAAAATAATCTCGATAACGTACCATACTGATGAAATAGAGAATCTCGAACCATAATAAAAGTCTTCAAAGAAACCGGGAATCAAGTAGGAACCAAGCACCAAAGATGTAACAATCGAACCATGTGTGCCAAGAGAACGTACGGGCTACCCCGCAATTGGTCAAGCCAAGCCTCCCACAGTACCTAACATCGCGAGATGTCGGTAGAAAATAATGTGCTTAGGAGGATACACATTACGTCCGGATATCATCGATGGTTATGAGGTAACCGTCTAATCCGTTAAGTCAATCATAAAGATTGAAGTTCATCAGGCTTAAAAGCTGATATCTTACCTTTCCGGAGGTTATCCACTGGGAATCTGATCAATCACTGACATTCTGTGTATCATGGTGCGCTTCCCATTAAGCTAGCAAATCTCCCTCATTGAGATAAGCTTCGACTACCAGTTTCCCTGTTTGACGTTGAGGCCTGGTAGATTTCCAGTCGATTTTAGCAATGACTTTTCAAGACTTTTCGTCACCCTACAACTGGTCTGGACTACAACTTCTGAAACAAATCAGTAAGTGTGTCGTTCGGAAGACTTGACTCCCTTTAGGATGGAATGGATACATCCTGTATGGTCATAAAAGGTGGTCGAGCGCATACATTGTCCTTGTTAGGAGAAACAATGAAGACCGCCCTATAAAGTTTTCGATCTAGCGTATGGCCCGGCTTCGACCACACGATCCAATCACCGTTCATACGGTTGACACCCGTTTTTGTACAAGTGACCTACGTATGAACTGTCTGTTCATGTAGGATTTCACATTCAAAATAATGAACGTGTTTTGAAAGTTCAAGACTTTCTCCTCTAACAGTACCTCATCGTGAAATGATGGGTAATGAAATGGCACGCGTAAGAGGTATACGTACCAAGTAGGACGGTCGGAAGACTTTACTTCCTTATGAGTGGATCTGAATCACTCGGAAGTGCCAATCTGTTTCAATTGACACCGGTTTTGAAAAATCCCGAAAACCTTCGGGTTCCATAGCTTTTGGCTATGGGTTGTGTTGTCTAAGCAAACACAAGCACGTAGCTATTGCTCCTGAAAAGGACAGCACTGGTGAAGCTCAAGGCTCCTCTTCCCACAGTATCACATCATTAAATGATGTAATAATAAAATGATATAGTTTCGGAAGTATGCTATACCAAGTAACCAAAAGTTTTTGATCTGGCACGTGATTCGGTCACAATCACGCTATGCAATCACCGCTCTCTCACGGTTTACACCCGTTTTGGGACAGGTGACCTACTATTGAGTTCTTCGAACTCGTAGGATTTCATGTTCAATGGTAATGAACATGTAAAACAACTTTGGCTTCTTTAAACATCATGAAATATAAATTCCAAGCCATACTTAAACAAAGGTTTTGGTCGAATTTTTAACTACTTTTATATATATTTTTTTTTTCTTTTTAACTAACTAATTTTTTCATTTTTTTTTTATATTTTTCCCTAAATTTTTCAATTTTTTTTTTTTTTACGACCAAAACCCCGTGAAACGTTAAGTCTTTTAAATGTCAAAACCAAAATAATGATGATTCTATTAATAACCAACCCGAGAGATTTTACATCCCCCACCCCACACTTGAGATCAAGTAATGTCCCCATTATTTGAGATCAAAAATGGATTAAAATCAAAAGGGTAAGAAAAATAAAAACTTATCGAGCTTAACCACAGATCGTGGAATGACAGTGACAGATGGCGCTGAACTGACTGCCAGCATAAGAACATCGTCCATTCCCGATTCTCACACCAATATCATCATTAAAGTAGTTTTGCTGAACTTAATGCCAGACTTGAAAAACCGTTTCACCAACACACCTAACAAAAAGAAAAACACACCAAATACATAAATGGGCAAGGTGGTACCACCCGGTACCGAAACGCCTTGCCCCAAATAGGTCTCAAAGTACATCATACGAAAAATAAAAATAGTCAAGTACAACCAAATCGAAACGGAAATAGTTTAAACAAATACAACAATAATACGTGCAACACATCAATCGCTTCCCGGCCAAAAATCTCTCAACGGGTCCCAAGTCACGCCATAAGTATCTTGGCAAGCTTGATACGGGTCATAATACGGATCCGGTCTCGGAGGCGTCACGGCGGTGTAGTCCGGAATAGTGGTTTGCGTAGGAATGTACGCATCCGGCACATGACGCATCTGCCGTTGGAGCTGCCTCTGATGAATTACGGGGAATTGCATCATTTGTGGGTAAAGCTTGCGCTTCGGCCCATTTAGACACGTAGTCAATGGCAACGAGTATGTAACTATAATTCTGAGATTTCGGAAATGGCCCCATAAAGTCAATTCCCCAAACGTCAAATACTTCGCAAACTTGGATGATAGTAAGTTGAACGACGCCACACGTAAAGACCACTTCCCACTACCTTTCATGGATCAAATGCTAGAGAGGTTGGCGGGAAACAGTTTCTATTGCTTTCTCGATGGTTTCTCGGGCTATTTTCAAATTCCTATCTCGCCCGAGGACCAAGAGAAGACTACTTTCACGTGCCCGTATGGCACGTTCTCATATCGACGCATGCCCTTTGGCCTTTGCAATGCTCCGGCCACTTTTCAAAGGTGCATGATGGCCATATTCCATGACATGATCGAAGATTGCATGGAGGTGTTCATGGATGACTTCTCGGTCTTCGGTGACACTTTCGATTCATGCCTTCTTAATTTAGAACGGATGTTGGTCAGGTGCGAAAAATCTAATCTTGTGCTCAACTGGGAGAAGTGCCATTTCATGGTTCAAGGGGGCATCGTTCTCGGGCACAAGATTTCTAAAAACGGTATAGAGGTGGATCCCGCAAAGGTTACCGCTATTAAGAACCTTCCACCCCCTACCGATGTTAAGGGTGTTAGGAGTTTTCTCGGGCACGCCGGTTTTTACCGGCGATTCATTAAAGATTTTTCTAAGATTGCCAACCCGATGAATAAACTCCTTGAAAAGGACACCCCGTGGAACTTCTCCGACGAGTGCCAAAAGGCATTCGAGCTTTTGAAGGAGAAACTCATCAATGCGCCAATCATAATTGCTCCGAATTGGTCCCTTCCGTTCGAGCTTATGTGCGATGCATCTGATTTCGCTGTTGGCTCAGTTTTGGGTCAAAGGGTCGAGAAGCATTTCCGACCCATCTACTATGCAAGCAAGACCTTGCAAGGAGCGCAATTAAATTATACTACCACTGAAAAAGAGCTCCTTGCGGTGGTCTTTTCGTTTGATAAGTTCCGGTCCTACTTAGTCTTATCTAAGACTATTGTCTTTACGGACCATTCTGCTCTAAAGTACCTTTTTGCTAAACCGGATGCAAAACCACGACTTCTTAGATGGATCTTGCTTTTGCAAGAATTTGATGTGGAGATCCGGGATAAAAAGGGTGCTGAAAACTTGGCGGCCGATCACCTTTCACGTCTTGAGAACCCCTCCCGTGAGGTTCTCGATGAGACGACCATTCATGATGATTTTCCCGGCGAATATCTCATGAAGGTGGATAAGGTTGATGAGCCGTGGTACGTGGACATAGCTAATTATCTCGTTGGGAGATTCTTGGAGAAAGGGTGGTCACACCAAAAGAGGAAGAAATTCTTCAGTGACCTTAAGTACTATTTCTGGGAGGATCCCTATCTTTTTCGTTGTTGTCCCGATGGTATTATCCGCCGGTGCGTTTCCGGTGATGAGTGTATGCGAATTCTAACCGAGTGCCATAGTGGGCCTACCGGTGGGCATTTTGGACCCCAAATTACGGGGCGTAAAGTTTATGATGCCGGCTTTTATTGGCCGACAATCTTCAAGGATGCCCACTTGGTTTGTAAGTCTTGTGATTCGTGCCAAAGGGCCGGTAAAGTCACCAAACGGGATGAGATGCCTCAACAAAGCATCCAAGTTTGCGAAGTATTTGACGTTTGGGGAATTGACTTTATGGGGCCATTTCCGAAATCTCAGAATTATAGTTACATACTCGTTGCCATTGACTACGTGTCTAAATGGGCCGAAGCGCAAGCTTTACCCACAAATGATGCACGAGTTGTGATTTCGTTCCTTAAGCGTTTATTCTCTCGATTTGGAACTCCTAAAGCTTTAATTAGCGATAGGGGTACTCATTTTTGTAACGCTCAAATGGAGAAGGTATTGAAGCGATATGGAGTTGTCCATAAAGTTTCTACTTCATACCATCCCCAAACGAGCGGACAAGTTGAGAATACCAATCGAGCTCTTAAAAGTATTCTTGAGAAAACTGTGGGTTCGAATCCGAAGGAGTGGGCAAATAAGCTCGATGAAGCTTTGTGGGCGTTTAGAACCGCTTTCAAAACGCCACTTGGTACCACTCCTTATCGGTTGGTTTATGGGAAAGCGTGCCATCTCCCGTTGGAGATTGAGCACAAAGCTATGTGGGCACTTCAAAAGTGCAATTTAGATTTGAAGGAAGCCGGACGCCTAAGGGCGGGGCAATTGAACGAGCTTGGTGAGTTACGCCTTGATGCGTACGAGAATTCATTGATTTATAAAGAAAAGACCAAGCAATGGCATGATAGGAAGTTAAAGGGTCCAAAAGAGTTTAACGAAGGCGACCGAGTGCTTTTGTTTAACTCTAGATTAAAACTTTTACCGGGAAAACTTAAGTCCCGGTGGACGGGACCATTTGAGGTTGTTAAGGTGTACCCATACGGTACGATTGAGTTAATAAATGCAAATGGTATCACCTTTAAGGTTAACGGACATCGCGTGAAGAAGTATTTTGAGGGTCCGTTGGAGATTAATGATGAGGTTCGCGTTGAACCCGATCCCAACGCCAC
Source organism: Rutidosis leptorrhynchoides (assembly GCF_046630445.1). Lineage (NCBI taxonomy): Eukaryota > Viridiplantae > Streptophyta > Magnoliopsida > Asterales > Asteraceae > Rutidosis > Rutidosis leptorrhynchoides. Next base: position 326,832,694 of record NC_092341.1, read on the forward strand.
TTGAAGTTGGGGACGAGTCGTGTGAACGACTCGTTAAATAAGGTTCACGTTGTTGTAAAGTTTGTATATTTTTGGTGCTAGTTTGATAATATGTGCATTACGATCATGTTTAGTTTTTATTGGGGATGGTTTGGTTGTTTTATGGCGAGAAAACTGGGTTTTATTGCTTAAAAATGCGAATTTTTGAAGTTACAGTACATGGAGCGCCGCTCCAATAGGGGGCGCGCCGCGCCACTTGAGTATCTCTGAAGTACCAGTATTTGAAAACAGCTCGGCATCAATTTTTAGTTATTCTGCGCGCCGCGCGATACTTTGGCGCGCCGCGCGAATACACTGCGCGCCGCGCGATATCCTGGAGCGCCGCGCCACCTGGTGTCGGCCAGCTATTTTGCTTATTAATTAAAATCACATCCGAATTTTTACATCCCCACAATTTAGAAACGGGTGACCAGCTGTTTTTATACCCTTTCACTTCAATTATTTTCATTCTTACATCTCTTAAACACCTACAAATCCTTTGATCTTTCAAAACCCTAATTCTACAAAGTTTAATTTCTTGTTTCAAGTAACCTTAATCTTTCAAGAATGGCACCCAAGAAGGTCCGAATTTGTTCCTTTCTCTACTAATTTCATCTTATTATATGTAATTGCTTGTTTAATTTCTAATTATCATGATGAATTAGTGTGGGGTTGTTTTAATTTGGGTTATGTGATTCGATTAGTAATGGGTTTTTGTTAGATAATGTTTAAATGTTTTGATTTTATGCTAAAGTTGGTGTTTGTGGAAGTTTAACATGAACCTAGGGTTTGTAGGGTTTTGAGTCCGAATTTTGTAAGTAAAAAGGGGTTAATTGCTTGAAAGTGTGATGTTCTTTGAATTGTTCATATGTTTTTGAACTAGTGTGGGGTAGTGTCCATATGGGCGGGTCACTTTGTTTTGAATGACTTATGCTTTATTGTTCGAATTATGTGATATGCCATGCTAGTGATGATTAAGTATATGATTTTGTATTGAGATGAAGCTTTTGTTTAATGGTTGTTGAATTTGTTAAAAGTTGCTAACATGATGAAGTTGATTGGATTTTTGGAATTTAAAAGAGTTATAAGTAATCATGTTGGTCATGTTTTGGTTATGTTGTTTGATGATTCAGGTTATGAATTATTTGTTTATGGATAATGTGAATTGGTTGAGAGTTAGTTTTTGAAAAGTTTTCAAAAGAGTTATTGGTTTAAATGGTTATTGTATTTGAGAGTGATTTAGCATGAAACAAGGATTGATTGTAAAGGTGTTTGGTGCTTATTATGTTGACTAACACTAACTTTTGAGTTTTGTGTTTGTTTTCTTTACTTGTTTCATGAATGCAGAGAACAAGAGGTAACCCACCACAGCAACCACCGAACAACCCTGAATTGTGGTTGTCCCAAGTTGGTAATATTGAGGATTTGGAACAAAGGTTTAACATCAATCTTGCTCGTCCGATTGAGCAAACCTACTACTTGGATTGGACGCAACTTCGAAATGAAAGTGTTCAAGCTTATCGAGAATTGCGCGGTTACTTATGGGTTACGTATAGCGGTACTGAGTTGAGACCATATGAGCGTTTGTTTCAGATTAACGAAGATGTTTATGAGCAATTGACTGTCGAGTTCTTTTCGACTATAAGTTGTCGGCCACGAGTTGCTCCTCGTGATTCGGACTTTTTGACATTTAGGCTTGGCGGGGCGGACCGTCAAATGAGTAAAGTTGAGTTAGCTCGGGCGTTAGGTTTGTACCCCGAGTTAAATGATGACATCGATTTAGGGTACCATTTGTTGGGGTGCAGGGTATTCGGTGACGGCGATTTTAGTGAAAGTGAGTATTGGCCGACGATTATTAATCCGGGGGTTAGGGCTTTCAGTTCTAGTAGAAGCATTCAGTCTAATCTTCGACGTCCGGTGGACCGTATTCTTTTTAAAATGATTGCTACTATGTTCATGGCCCGGAGAAATGCAAACAAAATCAAACGAAAGGATCTTTGGATCCTCCGACAGATAAAAGCGAGAGAGGCAATTGATGTGCCGACTATGTTGGGGTCCTGGTTTCAGGAAATCGGTGAAGATAATCGTCCCGAGCGCCCGTTGTTAGGGGGCCATTTAGTGACACGGATAGCTGAGGCATTTTCTGTGCCTACTGATAGGTGTACTATCGCGGGGGTCGAAGCAATGGTAACAAACATTTTGTTTTTCGCTAAAGCCGATTTTATTAGGCGAGGACCGAACGGTTGGGTTTTGGTAGAGGATGAAGAACAGCAAGAGCAGGGTCAAGGTCAACAGCAACAGCAAGAGCAGGGTCAAGGTCGAGGTCAAGGTAGAGGACGTGGTTTTGGGTCCACGCATGAAGCAGGGAGTTCTAGTGGTAATGTTCGGGGAGTATGGACTCCCGATGAGGAAGCTTTTAATGGGTTGGTGAATAGTGTTGACGGGCTGCATCTCGAGTTCCAAGATAGTCGTACATTTTATAATGATCAGGTTGCGCATAATCAGCGTATGTATGACGAGCAGCGCCGTCATAATCAGGAGTTGATGACGTGGCATCAAGGTAACTATGGGTCGCTTAACACGAGTTTGGGTCAGGTTCGGACAGAGGTTGGTAATTTGGGCGACCGTGTTGACAGGATAGAGTATGAAGTTCGAGGGATTCGGGCCCACAATCAGTGGGAAATTCATCAGAGGCAGCTCCAACGGCAGATGCGTCATGTGCCGGATGCGTACATTCCTACGCAAACCACTATTCCGGACTACACCGCCGTGACGCCTCCGAGACCGGATCCGTATTATGACCCGTATCAAGCTTGCCAAGATACTTATGGCGTGACTTGGGACCCGTTGAGAGATTTTTGGCCGGGAAGCGATTGATGTGTTGCACGTATTATTGTTGTATTTGTTTAAACTATTTCCGTTTCGATTTGGTTGTACTTGACTATTTTTATTTTTCGTATGATGTACTTTGAGACCTATTTGGGGCAAGGCGTTTCGGTACCGGGTGGTACCACCTTGCCCATTTATGTATTTGGTGTGTTTTTCTTTTTGTTAGGTGTGTTGGTGAAACGGTTTTTCAAGTCTGGCATTAAGTTCAGCAAAACTACTTTAATGATGATATTGGTGTGAGAATCGGGAATGGACGATGTTCTTATGCTGGCAGTCAGTTCAGCGCCATCTGTCACTGTCATTCCACGATCTGTGGTTAAGCTCGATAAGTTTTTATTTTTCTTACCCTTTTGATTTTAATCCATTTTTGATCTCAAATAATGGGGACATTACTTGATCTCAAGTGTGGGGTGGGGGATGTAAAATCTCTCGGGTTGGTTATTAATAGAATCATCATTATTTTGGTTTTGACATTTAAAAGACTTAACGTTTCACGGGGTTTTGGTCGTAAAAAAAAAAAAAAATTGAAAAATTTAGGGAAAAATATAAAAAAAAAATGAAAAAATTAGTTAGTTAAAAAGAAAAAAAAAAATATATATAAAAGTAGTTAAAAATTCGACCAAAACCTTTGTTTAAGTATGGCTTGGAATTTATATTTCATGATGTTTAAAGAAGCCAAAGTTGTTTTACATGTTCATTACCATTGAACATGAAATCCTACGAGTTCGAAGAACTCAATAGTAGGTCACCTGTCCCAAAACGGGTGTAAACCGTGAGAGAGCGGTGAT